>NC_081189.1:116839970-117209970 GCF_902713425.1 Acipenser ruthenus | reverse complement strand
TTGATGTTGTGTTAATACCACACATCACTTGCCATTTTAGACACAGACGTGGATTTTTATTTCGAATTAATGTGCAGCAATGTTTGTAAGAATATTCAGATAGTTTCTCCGCACTAAAGAAAATAATATTACTCCATACTGCTGTTTTCATATCGCACAACACTAAACTAAATGGGAGGAGATTTGTGATGCATGCCAAAATGAAATCTCATCAGAATGAAAGTTGGCCAATCAGCTGACTTGTTCCTGATTAGGTTGCCAAAAAAAAAAAGTAGATAGTGGCGACATTACATCTTGCGTATCAGCAATTTCAGCTTTTGTAATGAAGGACAGCTGACACTCGAGGGGCCAAAAGGAAGGCTCTCGCGGGCCGAATCCAGACGAGAGGACACTGTTGGACATTAAATGGAGGCATGCTTAAGACAGAGGGTAGGAGACACTTCTTTACACCGAGAGTGGTGAGGGGATGGAATGGGTTACCCGAGTAGAAACCAGAAGAGCATCCTCTCCTATTTATGTATGTTCTTAACATTCTCACACCAGTCCCTTGTTGTTTTTCTGTTGACCTGAACAGTGCAAGTTCACTTACAGTGTTACGTGGTACTCAGACCTCACCTGGGTCTTGCATTATATAGTGCAAAGAACAATCAATAAAGGGTCAGGGGAGGCATTTACCTGTAACACAGGAAGTGAATGGGAAGAGAAACTAAGTGCTACCATCAAGTGTGTCGAAGTGAAATGGGCTATTAAACTTTTAAAAGAACGGAAATGGAGATTGAAATTAAGATAGTTCACAGGCGTGAGACAGAGGATTAACTTAAGAGAGATGGGAAACATTTATCAGAACAGGGTCAGGTCTTAAGTTACACAAAATAACCATGAGGAAGCTGACAGCCGTTTTGTCCCACTTAAAGGCTGATTCATAAAACACAATGCAATACTCAATTCAATTCCAGTGTGAGTGCAGGGACAGAGATCAAACAACCACAGGGAGGCAAGAACAGACAGAGTTGGTGTCAGTCAAACTCACTGATTCCTTCAGGCAGGAGCCAGATGGGGAGGATAACATGAATGACCTACAATTTGTAGTTTTAGAAGAAATAAAATGAGATAATGTACACAGAAAAGAATAAAGGAAAATAAATGGATAAATAGACCTAATCTCCGTCAGAACTCTACCCAGGTCCTGCCCTGTGTGATGGAGGATGCCTCATGGTGAATACCTGAAGGTATGCCTGAAGGTTTAAATAGAAAGGAATTATTATTATTATTTGTTTATTAAGCAGATGCCTTTATCCAAGGCGACTTACAGAGACTAGGGTGTGTGAACTATGCATCAGCTGCAGTGTCACTTACAATTACGTCTCACCCGAAAGACGGAGCACAAGGAGGTTAAGTGACTTGCTCAGGGTCACATAATGAGTCAGTGGCTGAGGTGGGATTTGAAGCGGGGACCTCCTGATTACAAGCCCTTTTCTTTAACCACTGGACCACATCATTAATTATGTAGTAAATGACATCAAAAACATATCAATAGATTTAAGTAGAATTGAGTGTAGTTACCATAGCATCAAAAGCCTGTAAGTACCTCCACTGTTTGTTTTCAAACACACTTTCCCTTGACAAATGTATGTTAAACATTGGTAAGTTGACTCTTTTGAGCAAAAAATGTTATCTATATCTATCTATCTATCTATCTATCTATCTATCTATCTATCTATCTATCTATCTATCTATAATCATATTCCCAAACCAGACACTAACCATGTTCTACAGTGGAAGCTCAGGATGCTACTCCTTGCATCTTTCAGCAATAACAAAAACCTTTTTCAGTAAACGAATCACCATGATTTCCATGGTTTTACCATACTTTGCTTTTCTGTACCCATCCGGGGCAAGAAAATGTTAATCCACATTTTCATTCAAATTGAAATAATATTATCAATACCATGCTATCCCACGGTACTTTTCATCAGTGCCCACCTGCCAGATTGCATCAGGAATTGTCAATATTAGACAGTCACCGATAACAAAAGCATTCTGCTTTTCAAAC
This sequence comes from Acipenser ruthenus, assembly GCF_902713425.1. Taxonomy (NCBI): domain Eukaryota; kingdom Metazoa; phylum Chordata; class Actinopteri; order Acipenseriformes; family Acipenseridae; genus Acipenser; species Acipenser ruthenus. The sequence continues at coordinate 117,207,917 of NC_081189.1, read as the reverse complement.
AGAATTCGACTCCATACAAAGATATCCTCAACCGTAAGTGCTACCCACATTTTACTGAGGGGGACAGTTTGCAGACTAAATTCCAGTACACAAGCATGAAAGCACTGTGATTTGCAGTCCATTTAAAAATATGTATTTTCCAGTTGCTTAATTCTGCAATTTGTGCAAACTTTCAAATAGATTTTTTTCTGTGTGAGTTACCATAATCTTGCTCTGGGCCCTTCAATAGTTACAGGCAACTCCAGACCAGGCGAAGTGACAAACAAACAGACAGTTTAAGGAACTGTGTAACCAGATAAACGATTACCAAAAGATGTTTCAGATACAGTATACAGGTGCATCCAAACTTTCAAACCCCCAAGTGATGTCAAGCAACCCAAGGTCTTTTGTGAAGTACTTTGGTCTTTGTCAGCCCCTGTTTCCCACACAGCTGGCAAAGTAAATGAGCCCCAGGTGTAGGGCTTCTTTTACTGCGGGTGTCGCTTTCATCTGGGGCAATGTGAAGGAGAACATCCACCTCAATACTGCCACTGTCATTAGAAACAGCTCTGAGTGACTCACAAGCACAGAGAAGGCAGGATTCGACTTTATTCTCACCCTGGGTAATGTCTGTATGAAGGCGAAGAGCGGGAAACACAAAGGGTTATCTTCTTCACAGAGCTCTTTGAGAAGTCATCATCAGGGTTATTTTTGTCTTAAAGGAAAAATAAGAAACGACTTCAGAGTACTCACAGGCAATGAAATATGGGAGCTGTATATTTCAGATCTGGTAGCTTTATTGGGTGTGTTTTTTCTGGGTGTTATGCACAATACATTCAGTAAGTAGGGGTTCTTTTATTATTATTATTTTTTTAGATTGAACTTTTAGCTGTTGAGTAATGATCCTGATTAATCTGTCTTTAACTCTGCACAGAGTGGGAGCTGGGTTAAATTGGGTCCTTGTTTTTTTTTTTTTTTCCGTATTCAAGAATTATCAGGACCTTTACTTATTAACATACTTCCATTTAATAACTTGTACTTGTTTTCCTAAAAAGAAAAATCTTAATCATTGGTAAAGACAGCATATAATAGTTACACCAGGTAATAACTATATATACTTTTTGACTTCATTGATATTTAAAAGAAATCAAGTCAGATTTTAGCCCTCAAATCAGAACCTCTATACAGAGAATGCAATAAAGGGCAACAGTATTAGAAGTGAATTAACCAGATTAAATCTGCTGTTTTTCAATAGTCATTTTGAAAGTCCTGTATCAAGTGAAGATCCGAAGGTATAGTTTATAATATAAGAACATAAGAACATAAAAAAGTTTACAAACGAGAGGAGGCCATTCGGCACATCTTGCTCGTTTGGTTGTTAGTAGCTTAATGTTCCCACAATCTCATCAAGCAGCTTCTTGAAGGATCCCAGGGTGTCAGCTTCAACAACTTTACTGTGGAGTTGGTTCCAGACTCCCACAATTCTATGGGAGACAAAACCGAATCAGGTAACTACAGACCAATAAGCCTGACTTCTATTATATGTAAACTTATGGAAACTATAATAAGAACCAAAATGGAAAATTACCTATATGGTAACAATATCCTTGGAGACAGTCAGCATGGTTTTAGGAAAGGGAGATCGCGTCTAACTAACCTGCTTGACTTTTTTTGAGGATGCAACATTGACAATGGATAATTGCAAAGCATACAACATGGTTTATTTAGATTTCCAGAAAGCTTTTGACAAAGTCCCGCATAAAAGATCAATTCTCAAACTGAACGCAGTAAGGATTCAATGAAATGCATGCACATGGATTAGGGAGTGGTTAACATGTAGAAAACAGAAAGTACTGATTAGAGGAGAAACCTCAAAATGGAGCGAGGTAACCAGTGGAGTACCACAGGGATCAGTATTAGGTCCTCTGCTATTCCTAATCTAAATTAATGACTTTGATTCTGGTATAGTAAGCAAACTTGTTAAATTTGCAGACGACACAAAAATAGGAGGAGTGGCAAACACTGTTGAAGCAGCAAAGGTCATTCAAAATGATCTAGACAGCATTCAGAACTGGGCAGACACATGGCAAATGACAATTATTAGAAAAAAGTGTAAAGTATTGCATGCGGGCAATAAAAATGTGCATTATAAATATCATATGGGAGATACTGAAATTGAAGAAAGGAACTATGAAAAAGACCAAGGAGTTGACTCAGAAATGTCTTCATCTAGACAATGTGGGGAAGCTATAAAAAAGGCCAACAAGATGCTTGGATATATTGTGAGAAGTGTTGAATTTAAATCAAGGGAAGTAATGTTAAAACTTTACAATGAATTAGTAAGACCTCACCTAGAATATTGTGTTCAGTTCTGGTCACCTCGCTACAAAAAGGATATTGCTGCTCTAGAAAGAGTACAAAGAAGAGCAACCGGAATTATCCCAGGTTTAAAAGGCATGTTGTATGCAGACAGGCTAAAATAATTGAATCCATTCAGTCTTGAACAAAGAAGACTACGCGGCGATCTGATTCAGGAATTCTAAAATTCTAAAAGGTATAGACAATGTCGACCCGGGGGACTTCTTTGACCTGAAAAAAGAAACAAGGACCAGGGGTCACAAATGGAGATTAGATAAAGGGGCATTCAGAACAGAACATAGGAGGCACTTTTTTACACAGAGAATTGTGAGGGTGTGGAACCAACTCCCCAGTAATGTTGTTGAAGCTGACACCCTGGGATCCTTCAAGAAGCTGCTTGATGAGATTCTGGGATCAATAAGCTACTAACAACCAAACGAGCAAGATGGGCTGAATGGCCTCCTCTCGTTTGTAAACTTTCTTATGTTCTTATGTTCTTATGTGTAAAAAAGTGCCTCCTATTTTCTGTTCTGAATGCCCCTTTATCTAATCTCCATTTGTGACCCCTGGTCCTCGTTTCCTTTTTCAAGTCAAAAAGGTCCCCTGGTTCGACATTGTCAATACCTTTTAGAATTTTGAATGCTTTGTTCAAGACTGAACAGATCCAATTCTTTTAGGCTGTCTGCATATGACATGCCTTTTAAACCCAGAATAATTCTGGTCGCTCTTCTTTGCACTCTTTCTAGAGCAGCAATATCCTTTTTGTAACGAGGTGAGGTCTTACTAATGCATTGTAAAGTTTTAACATTACTTCCCTTGATTAAAATTCAACACTTTTCACTATATATCCAAGCATTTTGTTGGACTTTTTTTATTGCTTCCCCACATTGTCTAGATGAAGACATTTCTGAGTCAACATAAACTCCTAGGTCTTTTTCATAGATTCCTTCTTCAATTTCAGTATCTCCCATATGGTATTTATAATGCACATTTTTATTGCCCGCATGCAATACTTTACACTTTTTTCTATTAAATGTCATTTGCCATGTGTCTGCCCAGTTCTGAATGCTGTCTAGATCATTTTGAATGACTTTTGCTGTTGCAACGGTGTTTGCCACTCCTCTTATTTTTGTGTCGTCTGCAAATTTAACAAGTTTGCTTACTATACCAGAATCTAAATCATTAATGTAGATCAGGAATAGCAGAGGACCTAATACTGATCCCTGTGGTACACCACTGGTGACCTCGCTCCATTTTGAGGTTTCTCCTCTAATCAGTACTTTCTGTTTTCTACATGTTAACCACTCCCCAATCCATGTGCATGCATTTCCTTGAATCCCTACTGCGTTCAGTTTGAGAATTGATCTTTTATGCGGGACTTTGTCAAAAGCTTTCTGGAAATCTAAATAAACCATGTTGTATGCTTTGCAGTTGTCCATTGTCGATGTTGCATCCTCAAAAAAATGAGGTTAGTTAGACACGCTCTCCCTTTCCTAAAGCCATGCTGACTGTCTCCCAGGATACTGTTACCATATAGGTAATTTTCCATTTTGGATCTTATTATAGTTTCCATACGATTACATATAATAGAAGTCAGGCTATACATGTGTTTCATTTAATAGTTAATGTAACAAGCTGTTTACTAGTATCTGTGTGCTTAAATGCTAGCAAAAGATTTAAAGTGAATTCAACAATATCCTACCAGCTGTTTTAAACAAGCTTTATGTATGATTACACACTGCTCTTTATTGCACAACTTGTATTATTATCATTTTCATCAAGCAATTCTGTCTTTGGGGCTTCTTTGATCTAATCGTCTGATGTTTTAATAATGTAACCCAACTGCAGATGGCTGGCTGCATCTCTTTAGTGTGTAGAATTGCATCTGCGTACAGTAGAGCGTGATTGCAATGCCTCTGCTGTCTGCATCGATGACGCCCTTGAAAATACACTGACTCTTCCTGAGCAAGACTTTGTTCCAAACAGGTCCTTAATTCTTGAATTAAACAATTTAAACCTCCACATAACTCCTTCATTTTCCAAACCTGCAGTCAGATAGCCAATCAGGACCAGTATTTCCCATAGGATATTAGGATATTAAACCAACTGGACAATAACTGCTGCATGATACTGAGTAATTATCCAATTATCCAATTATGGCTTTACACATTGTCATTATTTGGTTGAAAGGTATAGCGCCCTACTGTGTTTTCAAATAGTTCTACTGATTTGAAGAGCTACTTGGTATATGGCTATGAGATATAAGAGTTGTCACAACTATTGCGTTATTCTTCTGCTATAGATTAACTCGGTATATCATGTAATATTTAAATGTGGTTTATGATGCTAACAGTTGAGCGACATCATCTTTTACATACTGTAGCTCTCGTACCCCTCTCCTCCTTTACATTTCTTAGATGTACAAAGACCCTGGTGTATCTTAATGTGACTGCCTCTACTTTGTTAGGACTCCCTTGTAAATTATGTCAATGTATTCATTTGGGGGGATTATTCTCGACATCTGTCCTGGACCACCCAGACCTCTCGGCCTTCAGGACACATCTCCCATCTGCCCCAGCCTCGGAATGTCAAACACAGTCACTGTCAAAGGCAGGCATCTGTGTGAATATATCTGTGGGATTTGGGCAGGTTATTTGTCAACAGACGGTGCCCTGCTGTTGCGCTAATCTCTCCCGCCTCTCTCTCACTCTCTATTTCTCCTGCTGATTGTGTTCGGCTCTCATCGATTCCAGTGCAAACAGGCAGGATGACGCTGCCCCTGTATTGTAAGAGAGTCATTTGCTCCTGCCCTTGGGAGCTCTTCGTAATCCGGGGAGAGAGATGGAAGCGACGTCGCTAAGGGGCTGATTCCCTCACCCCTCGCACTCCCCAGCTCGCTACATTCATTCTGCAATTATTTTATATTGACTGGCTATTAGAGCAACACTACTGAACAAATATAATTATTTTCAGGGGATCAGTTGGTGGTGATTGCTTGAAATGAAGCTCTGCCGTCTTTTAAATGACAAGGGTAAGTGTGTATGTCTGGCTATTCGGCAAAGGAACACAGTTACCAGACAAGGATCTTAGATTTTAACCACATTTACTTCAGTGACTAGAACTGGTAGAAAATCTACTGGCAGCAGCCTTTTCGAGGTTTCTTATTGCCAGTATAAATTTTACTGTCCGTATCTAACCCTGTGACAGGGTAAAAAACACTCACATGTAAATAGGGCTTATTTTGGTGGTTTATTTATGTAAATTATATTTTGTACCTGTGTCAGAGAATATATGTCCCTGCCGAATATTTGTTCTCCCTAGTAACCAATATTCCAGAATATTTGTAAGATTTGTACCCCCTTATTTTTTTGTAACAATGCAATATTGCTTTGTGTTAAAGTATATATTCATGCACTTTCAACTAAAACCTTACTTTTATGACCAATTTCTGTAACCCTAACCCTAAACTCAATATTAACCCTCTTCTATCCATCAAAAAAATATTTAAAGTACTATCCACGGGTCCAGTTGATCCAGACAAATGAAATCCACTGAACATCAATCATCTTGCTTGCGTCGGTTCCCCCATGTGAGTTCCTGGTTTAGCAATTCACTGCTACTTACATTCAGCAGCCGACAAAAAAAATGGGTGAGCACATTAATTTTGTTTCAATTCCCAGTTCAACGTGGGAACCTCAGCTTTGTTCTCGTTCTAGTTTTGTGCTTTGTAATGTATTACGTGAAGCCTACTCGCATAACATCACTTTCAAAACAAACCATTGCCAAAAAAAAAAAAAAGCATAAACTCCAACAACACTGCTGTGCTGCAACTTTCCACTTGTGCCTCACAGGCCATGGTAACCAGGCAGTTTCATGAGGCCCTGTGAGCTCTGTGTCTCAGTACTGCAATCTTCCAGCTTCCTGTTGCTGCGTTTTCACAACGAGAGAGTAAGTTCAACTCGCTGAATTCGTGACATTTAAATCAACTGCAGGCGCGTCTCGTGGACCTATGTTAACTTACTTATATACATGCTTAACTGTATATTTAATTTATAATAAATATATAAAGAATATGCTAAATGTCTTCATAGATAGTCAAATAGATGATAGCATGCCATGCCTCACTTGTCTGTACCGACGAGCCGCCTGTGATTTCAACAGCCCCATCTATCAGGTGTCACTCTCTCTCCTAACATCATAAAATAAATAATTAAAGGTAAAGATATCAATGTTACACTCAAGTCACGAGACATTAACTTCCTCGCCGCCATCAAGAGCTGGAGCAATACCGTATTCTACATCGTGGAGCTCTCGGTTAGATATGGGGGTACTATGTTCTACGAGTACCATAAAGCATTCTCTGCTAAAGCCGCCAGCAGATAACCATTTTGTCTTACACTGATTTTAGACCTCTTTTAACCGCGGTTTGTGAGCCAACGCCTGAGGACTCTGAGCATCCACAGTCCATTCTACTTAATTCTGTCCAAATACAATCCACCGCTATTCTCTTTCTACACAGATTATCTGCAATATTATAGAAGATCGCCAGATTTCAGGTGTTGGCATGATACAGCATCAGAGCATTTAGGATAAATATACAATCACATGGACTATTGATCACAATAATCAAATCTATTCTACCCTGCAGCATTTTCTAAAGCCAACAGTTTTACTCTATTCATAACGTGGCAGTATAATACCACAAGTTCTATATACTAGCTCGTCCTTTCACTGTGAAAGTCATGTATTTTCAAGTCAGGTTAATAATTAATTCGATGTGAGCCGCCAGTCAGGTACGGAAACCATGGCCTTTGATTTATCAGAGTTTCAGTTAAAACAGTCTCCTACCTTGCAATGGACAATACACTCATAGACTGCTCCTGACCAAATCAATAGGTTTTGCAGCGACCTCACAGCAATGCATTCTACATCTCTCCTGAAAGCAGCCTCATCTTTGGCTCCAGCTAAATCGCCTTAACACTTAAAGACCAACATCGACATCCTAACAAAATTCTGGTTGGCAGACAATTGTGCAACAACCTCCTGCAATCCCAAGGAGGCACTTCATGCAGCTTAAATTTGCTTGTATCTCACAATGAGTTTCTTTTCACTCACTTCAGCAGATCTCTGCTCTCTACAGCAGGCCACTGAACACTACTGGCGATAGTCCACCGCACTGTTACAGATCACTGCTTCAGCAGATCTCTGCTCTCAACGAAGCAAGAAGAAATATTAAGATGTGGGCTACATTAATTCGTCACTGAAACAGCCTGTCCTTTTTCTATCAAGACCTGATTTCAGCTCCTCATAAGATGAATCTCTTTACTAATGCTTCATTCTTAGGATTCGGGGTTACCTAGGGACTGAATGGTACTCTAGCGAATCTCCTTCTTGAAATTCAGAATCTTTCTTCCCACCTCAAAGCTACTGCTCTTTTGGAAGCAGCCACCTCAGCAACAAAAGCCAACATCAGCATTTAATTAAGAACCTAGGGCACTGGTCCTCCTCAGCAGTAGAATCATACATATGCACACCTGTTTTCGATATAGCTGCAGCTCACCAAAAACATTGTTAGCATGCCTGGAGTGGGGGCTACCTGATGCTCTGGGTCCACCAGAGGTTTTCCCCCCTGATAGGGTGTTTTTTCCTCTCCACGGTGCGGCAGGTAAACACATAATTTCACTCTACCCCTTCTTTTGTCCAAAAATAACCCCAACTAATCCATCTTATTTGTCTACTATGTCTTTTTTCCTCCTTTCTTAAATGCATTGGCATGTGAACTATTGTTTGTCCCACGGTTGTGGGGTTAAGTGGGGAGCTGGGGGTCCAACCTTTGGGAGTAAGTGAAGCTCACTTCCCCAACCTCTATGGCTACTGCCTCTGCCGAGGGGGATTTCTCACCGTGTGAGTCAGAGGGGACCCCCGGCCACACACTATCCTTTAGCAGCTCCTGCTCTTTATCTTTCTTAAATTGAGACTGGGCTCTTTTTAGCTTCCTATTCTATCAATCCTTTTCTAGGTTCTTCAGCGCAAGAGCCTATTCCTCCTACATGACTGCCGCTCCACAGAGCCTGTCTATCTCATGTATTTTCTGGTTCCCGAGGCTGCTGAATAGCCTGCCTTTGAGGCTGCTCTCTCTCCTATGGCCAAGAAGGTGCCGCTCCTCAAACCTCTCCAAGTAACAACCTTTCACTCCAGCCCCAGCTCTCGCCCTGTGAATTGCTCAGATGCAATTTGAGATGAGATTTTTGCAGGTGGCGCAGGAGACGTTTGCCTTTCGTCCTTCGATGACGCACAAATGGAGCACCTTTTCCTTCTGGATTTGTGACTATAATCTGTAGGCAGTGGAGTTCTGAGAATGCGCTGTAAGGGAGAGGAGTTTGCCACTTTGGTGTTGATCATTCTGCGCTCCATAAAGGGACAGAGCGACCCTGAATATCAAAGCTTGATATCAAAGAGGTATTTTGTGGAGGGATTTTAACTTTCTGACTGTTTTTCATGTTCTGAGCAAAAATCAAAAATGGCCAGGAAGGATGAGAACAGTGGCAAAACCCACAAATGAAGTGGGTACCTAATTAACATAACCCTGTGCATAAATCTAAAGGGTTGATGTGGTTGGATTGAATATTTTCTTTCTAAAGTGGTTTCGCCTGTTTCAAAGAATCCTAATGGAGTTGGAAACCTATAGACAGGCTCCTTCTATAAGGGTCTGATGTGGGTGCACTCAGTGACTCTAGCTACCATGCCAATGGAGCCCAACATGCTGCTAGAGATTGCTGCGATTTTAGAGGATGAAAGGGATAATGTAGCTGCTATGCCAAAATGAAAAAATAATTAAAGCATTTATTTGTTTGTTTTTCATTTTGGCATAAAATAGCCTCCATAACTAAAACTGTAATTTACAGTACACACTAAAATAATTAGGCTACATTAAAATGAGCTCTGTAACTTTTTTTTTTCTCTTTGTCCTGACGTTGCTTTATTATTGTGTTCTATTAAATGTATCTTCTCTTCCTTCTCTGTATCTCATGAAACACACGCCTGTTTTGTTTTTTTCTGCCTTTACCTTTCAATCCTACTGATTTGAAATCCTGAAATGATGTAAAAACTGTAATTAGCATTATTAACATGTAGGTTTCTCATTTAAATAAGGAATAGTTATTCCTCCACTTTCAATTGCACTCATTCCATCTGTTGGAAAACAGCAGAAAAGTGTTTCATTTTATGATGAAAACAAAGTTCGGGATAAGAGTCGAGTTAAAACAGATGGAGACAGAGAGTTATGGACTGTCGGAAGACACTTTTGATATTTACAGCCAGGGAGACGAGAGCAATATATATATATATATATATATATATATATATATATATATATATATATATATATATATATATAATAGTTATTTAATTGGAAAGATTGATGATAAACGATCCATTAGCCCAAAGCATTGAATGCCGTTTTTATGCAAAATGATTGCCAATTATCAGAAACTAGTTTGGGGTAATGTCATTTCAAGAAAGCAACTGATTGAAATGTAACTGGATTGCCCTTAAGCCAAGCCGTTGAATACAGACTATACAAAACAATATATATATAAGTTGGTCAAGTGCTAGCAGCACATTTAAATTAGCATATTCGGGGGAAATATGCGGACTATTTACGATAATAAGAATGAATTATTCAATTCAATGAATGTTAAATAGAAGAGAAAAGGGCTAGGAGTCTTATCTCCTTTGGCTTCTATTTATTTTAATTGTTTCCTATTCAAACTTCATTTCATGTTATTCTTCCATTTTGCTTTCTTTTGAAAGAAATTGCAGCTCATGATGAACATGTTTTTTTTGTTGTTGTTTTTTTCGGTGACATCCTTAGTTTACTCAGTGAAACTGGCTAAAGGAAATCTCCCTCTGGCCAAAAGGATACACTATTCTTGTTATCCATTTAGATTGTATTACAATGTATGCACAAAATTAAACAAACAAGCAAAAAATTACCTAGCGGAATATGAGCAGCACCAAATCAGAAAACTCAGGGTCCTAAGTAAAATTATGATATATAAGACAGGCATCTTCGAAGCATTCAAAGTAGCGCCGTGTCTGTGCCCTCCTAGAGATGAAGTCACTAATTACGCTAATAACTAGTGGCCTCATTACTGTGTTTCATGATGATTCAGATGTAAAAGTGTGACTTTTGATTATTGGAATCAATGAAGGAAACTTGTTCTGCTTAAATCTTTGTTGTGTGGTTTGGGAAAAGAACATAAGAAAGTTTACAAACGACAGCAGCAATATCCTTTTTGTAGAGAGGTGACCAGAACGGAAAACAATATTATTGTGCTTGAATCAGATCACCACATAGTCTTCTTTGTTCAAGACTGAACAGATTCCATTCTTTTAGCCTGTCTGCATACGACATGCCTTTTAAACCTGGGATAATTCTGATTGGTCTTCTTTGCACTCTTTCTAGAGCAACAATATCCTTTTTGTAACGAGGTGACCAGAACTGAACACAATATTCTAGATGTGGTCTTACTAATGCATTGTAAAGTTTTAACATTACTTTCCTTGATTTAAATTCAACACTTTTCATTATATATCCGAGCATTTTGTTGGCCTTTTTTATAGCTTCCCCACATTGTCTAGATGAAGACATTTCTGAATCAACATAAACTCCTAGGTCTTTTTCATAGTTCCCTTCTTCAATTTCAGTATCTCCTATATGATTTTTATAATGCACATTTTTATTGCCTGCGTGCAGTACCTTACACTTCTCTATTAAATGTCATTTGCCCGTAAGAATCCATTTAAACACACATGCACACAAACACACATTACATATTACCCTTATACATTTTTACCATAGTAAAAGCAGAGCCAAGTGTAATAAAGCATGGTGAAAGCATGGTAAAGCATAGATAAGCATTGTAAAGAATAGCGAGGTAAGGTAAAGCATATTAATAAACATGGCAAACCAGGGTAAACTATGGTGAATGCACAGTACAACCATGGGAAAAGAATGCAAACTGCAAAAACACTGCAAGAATACTGTGGTGAACGATAGTAAATAGATAGGATAACGAGGGGAAAAGAACCATAAAAAGAAACTAACTATGCAAATGTACTGGTGTAAACATTTATATGGGTAATGAGAGTATTATTCAGTCCAGTTACTCACTCGGGGACAGTAATACTCATTGTGGGATCAATTTAAAGTGTATTATTCTTGACATTGATCCCACAAGGGTATTGATGTCGTCGAGTGAGTATAATCATTATTGTCAGGGTCGCCATGCTTCTTGATTTGGTCTCTGATGCACTGAACTTGTATAAAGCAACTTTAATCTAATGTAGTCTCATACTGCCACCCAGTGGCAATATTAAAGATGGCACGAAATTTACCAAATTCTGAAACAGGCTACCACAATGGAATGCATACTGTTATCCGCTGTAGAAATTAAACTTCAGTATCTTTTTTTTTTTTTTTTTAGCAGACGCCCTTATCCAGGGCGACTTACAATTGTTACAAAATATCACATTATTTTTTACATACAATTCCCCATTTATACAGTTGGGTTTTTACTGGAGCAATCTAGGTAAAGTACCTTGCTCAAGGGTACAGCAGCAGTGTCCATCACCTGGGATTTAACCCACGACTCTCTGGTCAAGAGTCCAGAGCCCTAATCACTACTCCACACTGCTGCCCTATCTGAATTCTATTATAAATATGTAAAACATGTAGTATCAATAGAATAAAGCAAAGACTACCCTTATAAAAGTGTCCCGTAGTAAAAGCATACCAAAGTGTAATAAAGCATACCAAAGTGTAATAAAGCATGCTGAAAGTGTGGTCAAGCACAAGTTAGCATTGCAAAGCACAGAGTTCAACGATCAGACTTAAACCCCCCCAAAAAATTAAAAACACATGGAAAACTTTTATAAGGGTAGACCAGAAATTATATAGTTCAAACTTTGAACAAATTACTAATGTTAACTAATCTGGTACCAAGTGGTGCACTGTACATTTCTGAAATGTATTCGAATGTGTTGACAGTTTTCCAGGCTTTCATCATCTTTGAAAAAAGGAATCAAGCAAAAGTATTTTTTTTGTATTTATATTTTTATTGATTTCAATCTTACTTTCAACGAACATATTGGTGAAACATATGAGACTGGGTTTGCCATGCATAAATCATCAGGGCGATATCTGAGTAGAAGCCGGTTTGTCAGAGTATTACTGCAATACAATGTTTCACCGGCAGGTGTCACACGCTGAATAGGTCATATTCTAAAATGAAACACTACACATTACAATTTGATCATACAGAAATTATACTAAATCCAACGAAACAGAGTACAGTAAATATGGACCAGCTGCAATTACATTTTACAGATCAAGCTGGATGTGCCAACTTAATTAGGTTTTCCTGGTGCCAATAGCTTCTTTACACTCAAGAGATGCTGACAATCTACTGGCTAGCCTTGTAGTGGGCCAGTAGGGGAGCGCTGCAGTGGCGTGAGGTGACTTGATCCCAGAAGAGCTTGCCTTCCTAACACGGTGGGAGCACAGGAGCCAACGCGACAGGGTGCGTGGGATAAAGTCAGCTGAGACTGAGGTTCTCCCATCTGAAAACATGCGTGTCCGGATCTCACTTTAATAGAAGCATAGACGCCTGCTGTTTTTGCTAATACCACAGCTGCACACGAACACGGAGTTAACTGGTAAAAGCCAGGCAGATTCAGGGCTGACCAATGCAAACCCAGAAGATTAATTTGATATGTTCTCATGGAAGCTTCTGCAATGCCCAGTGTGGCTCTTAATAAAACCGTAATGTCAGATTCAGAATGTGACCTTGCAAAGCCCATTCCTTCTGGTCAGACAGGTCTTCTTTGCAATGAGATAGATGAGCAGGAGCAGGGTGATGGAAACCCCAAAGGACACCGCTTCCATGGCCACAGCCACCCCCACTCCGCTGCGAACGACCCGATGGCTTTGACACGGGGGTGCTTCCGTGGAATTCACTTCATCACCCTCTAAACCAAGGTAGGTACTGCTGGCTTCTGTTAAAGAAAGTGAAAAGAGGGGAAGACCTTCAGGGATATCCTAAACAATTCATATCAAGAGAGCCAACTTCCCAACTTTTCAGTGGAGGTACTTGTAGGCTTTTGATGCCATGGTAACTGCACTCGTTTATGAATGAATACGATGTTCACAAACCAACTGACTCCACTGAGAATTCAATGCCGCAGTGAGAAAAAGTCAGACGAACAGTTCTATAAAAATATTATATACAGATGTTTAATGTACTATTTAAAACTAAAGCTTTATTAATTATTGTTATTAAATGTTAGATTTATGAATTCTCATGTTCATGGTGTTTATTTATTGATGTTATTTATTTGTTCTGTAACAGCTATATTTAAACAAAATATATACAATCATATTTAGTACACAACCTTGCCTCACTTTGCCCTCCAATGTATTTATTTTATTATTATTATTATTGGTTGTCTATTGTGGTTCTAATATAGAAACAGTAAACAAAAAAAAACAGGTTTTTGGAATTACATCATAGACCATGTGACAAAAAGGAGGAAACAAGTAGTCAAGGCTTTCAAACGCTGTCTATATAGTCTAAGCTCCCAGTTTTGATCACACCAGAACGGTGACTTTTGGAATAACATCCTGGCGTTCTTGTTTGTGAATGGTTAAAAAATCCTCACATGTAGCACAACATGAATAATAAGTCTGAACCGTAATTGGCAGTCCTTACCTTCGTTCTGTAAAACCTTGAGGACCACGTGCATGCTTTGCGGAGAGCCGGTCTGGGAGTTCTTGACGGTGATCTTGTAGGTCCCGCTGTCACTCAGCGTCAGATTCTTGATAAGCAGAGACCCGTTCTGAGGGAACACTGCCACCCGCCCCTGATACTGCTTCTCTGAAACAAAGCTCTTTTTGGGGTCTTCAAAGGCCTTCCCGCCTTGGAAGTGGATGGTTTGCAGGATGACTGGGGTCATTCCAAAGTCCCAGTTTATCTGCATGAAGAGGGGTTGCTCGGACAGGATGTAGACAGCAGGAAGGAGGACCGATTGGTTCTCAAACCCAACGACGAGGCTCTGATTGGTTGTTACTCTTATCGTGCCACAAACAGCTGAAAAACAATACAATAAAAATAAACAGATAGCTAACCATTTCCACAGATTCGATTTCCCAATATTTGGCTCAGCTATATTAGAAATGTACCAAGTGAGCAGTCAGATACAGGATAAATAACAACAAAAATTGGGCTCAGTGATCTTTTCTGAATTTGGCCAGCAGTTTAACAAAGCTGGCAGTAGTTGGTGGCCCAGTAGGGTTAATAAATTTTGTAAATCTGTCAAGATTTTGAAGACCCTCGTGTAATGGCAGTGTTGTGTGATACTGCCCCCTGTCGGTGAGATGTGGTTACAAACTCTAAAACCATAAATGCAGACTTGGTTGGTTCTTTTGCACTGTGGTTAAGACACTCTCTTGCGGTACACGGGGTCTCTGGTTTGTGCCCAACCTCCACTGTTACATTCAACAGAGCCTAGGTTCCTGGTTATTTCCAATACAGGCTCCATTTCTAGCCTGACTTAACTTGTCCTAGTCTTGAGTTACCCCACCTCAACTGCACAAAATGCCATGGGAAGTGCAAACAATGTCCAAAATAAACATGTGAACAGTGTACGTTTAGAATTGTGAAAAGTGTATTAACCACTGAAATATTATTGGTAACATTTTACATTGTGTCTCTATTACTGTGTATTTACTTATTAGTCAGATAGTAGTTACATAGTAAATACATGTGTACTTTGTCAGAATTTTCCGCACATACTCTTTATTTATATATATGCTCTGAGCACAGTTTTAAACTCAGGGGAGACGTTCAAGGAGGAGAGGTGTTTTAAACTCCTGTAAGTGGTTTAGTTTGTGCGCTGGGTGGTGAGGTTATTATATTTAGCCTTCAGGCTATGCATGCATAAAGCTAACAATGCCCATCACTAAATTCTAGAACTTTCAACTTAAGACTAAAACATAATTTCTATACCTTATAGCAATGCATCAATATAAAAGAGATATTAAATTCAAATATATGTATGCTTACCTTCCTATATATGAAAGTGTAGTGTAGGATATATTGGAAAATAAGAACTGTCTTCAAAAGGCAGAGACTTGTTAATATGACCAAACAGCAATACATTTTTCAGAGATCTTCAGAGCATGGACCACACAACTTGTAGTTAGCAAGTCGCGCGATACTTGACTGGGGTTTTACTTTGGTTTTTATAGGATTTTCCCTCCATTGAATACACCAGGAGTCCCAATTAAATATGATCATCACTGAGCCTTGACAGTTCCTATCTTTGAGTTAATGATATTTTATAGAAGGATCCGGTCAACTCTGTTTTCAAAATGAACTGAATGTGAGCTCATGGTTCACTATCTTCCACCCCTCCTTTCCCTAAAAATTAGGTGAACTGGAGTTCAGAGGGTCCTTGCTACCAAATACAATACAAGTATATGTGTATATATGAGAGGTGTTTTTAATATGTAACACCAGATCTATTTAATTATATTAATCTGGGTCAAAAAAAATATATGTCCCTCTTAGCAGCATATTATGTTACCTTTTCATTGTGTTGTCAATGGGTCAGTTTAACTTCATATACAAATGTGTGTTAACAAAGTATTTGACAAAGAGTGTAGGGGTTTATCATAAGCCTTTGAATAAGACCACTAAGCATACAGTGGCAAGTCCAGTTATTTTCATTTAGATTCAAGCTATAATAAAACATGTTAAATATAATAGCCTTATATTAACTGGTACCATGCTTGGACCAAGCCTGTCATTTTTTGGCCGATTCAAGAGATGCCTGGACTGGTATCTTTTCAGATAATACAAAAAAATGTACATCCTAACTTTTTATAACTGAGCTCTCATTATTTTTTTATAATATAATGAGATACATACGCCTGACTTTCTTAAAACACCTTCCGTTGGTTATCATTCAAAGTTAGCAAATCTGCTTTTAAGAGCCAACACTGAATCCTGCTTTGAGGTGCCAAAGACTAAGCTTTATTTTTTGAAGGTCTAATGCCCTTCCAGAATTCTACTGTGTGTCTGCGACAAACATTTCATTCTTTCACTTTTAAATTCTTCTGTTTCCCTGTAAATAAGTACTTCTGTTTATTACTGCAGTAAAATCTTTATATAAACTAAACTATTCTTTGGTTTAATTGATATTGTAATGTCTAAAATACCTTTTGTTTAGTTGGAGAAACTGAACTAATTATTAAATTGATTATATTAAATGAACATTATTTCAAAAGTGTCTTAACAGTATATTTGCAATATTGTCAATGCCATGCTTCTGTTATAATAAACTTTTACTATGTTCTTTCAACAGTTTAACTTCAAATGGCATTATAAGATGTATTTCTAATTAAGTTACTTCAGTATAACAGTTGCTTCTAGAAATTGTAATATTATTTTTCTCCACTGATAAATCTTTCAAGATTTTAATGGAAGGTCCAGTTATTTATATCTAAGTACAGGCTAGCATTAATATACCAGAATGCCATAGTGCTACATTGACTGAACTAAGTCTGACCTTCTTCACTGTTCATACAAAATCCAGTTACAGCAGGTTTTAAGACAACCTTTGGTTTTTGCCAATTTTAGAGTTGATTAATATGAAACACTATCGTAAGCATTTTCCAATACTCATTATTTCAAACCAATATCTAACTTAACGTATCAACACGTCCTACACTTTCCATTGCCATCTCTTCCTGCCAGGTTCCAATTCATTTCTGTTATATATAGAAAATGATAATTGTATATAAACTCCTATCTTCTGTTATCCGAAAGGTATTTCCGTTCGTTAATATTAACGAGATTGCTCATTATAGAGAGGATCTTGGCTATTAAATCGCGGATTATCAAAAAATCTCTGCTTCATCGGCCAAAACCAATGAGTCATCTTCAACACTGCTTTTACAACAGGCAGGTAAGGACGAGGTTAGACTGTGTATGTAAAGTTACAGTTTATAATTTAAATGATTTTATAACATGTCGTTCTAATTCAGATATGTCAATATAGCAATCTCTTATAAACTGCAATTCTATTTTACTTCATTGATATACACAGAAGGCAAGAGGTTAATTTTTAATTAGCAGCAAATGCAACCTTGAATATTAAAACTTAGGATTGCTCATACATTTACTTAATGTTATTATGTTAGGTTTCTTATTTATTTTAATACTTTTGTTTTTTCTTACTATAATTGAACCTAGTTCGATTGCTTCTAGCTTATTAACTGTGCTTCATAGTTTCTGCTATTCTGCTCTCGCTGGATCAGAATGTTTTGAGACTCTGAGTCTAATTAAAAAAGATGCTTTTGCCTGATAAGGGAGGTTTGGAACTTTCAGCAGGTCAGCCTGACCTTCAGTGCAATGAACTTAATCACACAGGCCTTACACAGATCTGCTAATAATATTTTCTACTGGTTTTATATTGTTTAAAACACATTACAGTCATTGCAATATTTGTTGCAGTTTCACAAATGTTCAATTTGTATCTCAAAGATCAGCCTGCTTCCAGTAGCTGTGACAATCTTGGGTCAGTTTCTGCTCTCAGTGAGTCAGTTTCTGTTCACAGGTGTGGGTGACAGTCTTTAAAAGCCTGATACCCTCAAAAACTTCAATCTTGTTAGCTGGGCTCCCATCTATACATTCTCATTCCCATCATCAGTGGGGAAACACATTTTAACTGAATCTGGGTCCATCATAGAACCGCACACCCTTGCAACCGAGGCCTTCCATGCAAAAGGATCTAATGACTTATAGCACAAAAGAGACGTGCCAGAACCGTCTGTGACAACTTACACATAATTACAATGTTATTGTGTACTTAATGAGTACATCTTTTTGCACGATAAATATGGAAGTACACAATTGTATCAGAAAAGGGTTAGTGTTAGTTAGGTTCAAAGTTAGGATTAGGGTTATAACATGCAAAATAAATACACATTAAGTGCATTGTAACTATGCATAATAACATTGTAACTGTGTGCAAATACACATGTATTTACTAAGTAAAAACAATGTAAATACACAGTCATTAGAGACACATGCAAAGTGTCAGATTATTTGTTAAATTTACAACAGTGAGACGAGAAGTCACAGGATATATTTTTTTGTTTTTTTCACTTGTGCGGCTAGAACACAATGGTATTCAAAACCACAATCACTGGGAGCCCCCCTCCCCCTGGCACCTGCCCTTTGGGTTAAGGGGGAAACAAAGACTGAAAAACAAAACCCAGGCAGACTGCTTCTACACCCTCTTAACTACATGGTTTTCCTCTGTGTTTAAGTTTGGGTTTCTAGAGGAGCACAACATTTAGTATCAGTTCCTCTCAGCCTCTCTAATACTGCTACTGTATGCTAAATGAAACTTCAATGAGGAGGTGAATTCAGTTTTCAACTAATAACTGTATAATTCACAATATGATAGTTAAAAGCATGATTATGATTATTGTTAAATAGTCATTTAGCAGACACTTGTATCCAAAGCAACTTACGGAGACTAGGGGGTGAACTATGCATCACAACTGCTGAAGCAGAGTCCTTACAATAGGACCTCGGTTGAATGTCTCATGTGAAGGACAGTAGCATAGTATTTCAATGTAAACTGATTTTATATATATAGCGACACTAATCTTGGCCCTCTTCTTCTTGATATCATTTACCACTTTTTTTTTTTTTTTTTTTTTTTTTACAGACTATCTTTTCACTGTTTTGTTAATGTTCACTGGTTTGTAATGTGCACAGGTGGTGTACATTTGTTAAATTAAAAGGCTCGTAAAATGCAGTAGTGTCCCTGTAGTTTGTAATCTGAGTTACAATGTAGTCAGCACTTGCTAATCTTTGCTCACTAAGTGATTTTCATGATATAATTTTGTTGTAAATACACATATTGTAACAAAGGTGCAAGTAAACTGGAACTGCAGTCTAGTTCCTGTGCCTGCATTTTGAAGTATATACCAAAAAATAAAAAGATGTAAAGGAAACAGATATGTAACAGGGGTGTATCCGCTGAAAGAACAAGAGACACAGAGGGTTTACGATTGAAAAAGCCGCTCAAGCGTCCAGGTTTTGTTATTTACAGGCAGTTAGGTGCATTGGTATGTGGCCGCCACTAGGGTAGCAATAATGGTATCCCTAGTGTGGGAGGATATATACACAAGTGTACAGTGAACTTTACAAAAAGGCAAAAACAAACACTGTACAAAAACAACTAAGAAAATAAAAGCTTGCCAAACACAGGCTGAGTGCTGCTCCCACTCAAGGAACCTTCTCCCTTCAGAAACTAAATAAACATGGGAGGGTTTAAAATCCCTAAATTAATCCCTACCCTAAAGTTATAGGTATCCTGCTCTACACACACTGATCACCCTTAGCTCACCCTTGTTACCACACAGCTGTGAGGCTTCTTCTACTGCACTGCACTGCACTGCACTGCACTGCACTGCACTGCACTGCACAGCACAAAGAAAAGAATAACAAAGAACAAAGGCCTGGCTCTCCAGCACCTTTTTAAAGGCAGATGGCCAGGGTTAATTGATAATCAATTATGCCATTGACACCTGGTCACCTGCTGCTCATTCAGTTTCAATGAGGAAGGGAGGGAAGTTTAACCAGCCATATCCAGCACACAGTATTTTACAAACAATAATTAATTTATTATTAAACCAACAAACCATATTTATAATGAAACAAAACAATATTTTAAAGGGGCAGCTCTGAGCCCTGCCGCAAGACACAACTATAATGTCTTTATATGAAACACCTCGGGAACACTGAAACTAGTTTGTTATTTGAAAAAGCTTTTGCAATTGTCAGATTTTTATTCAATTTTTCATCATTTCTTTTTTTTTCACACAAATGTCTGTTTGTTTTATTATTACACAATGCCTCCTCGTTTTAGTTGTTACAAAGAAAAGACACAAAAGAGTTTGAACTGCACTGGGGATCAGAGCCTTCATGGTAATAATAATTATAATAATGAGATAGCCCAACTGAGTCTTATTCAACTGTCACTTTGTAACTTGGCTTTTTTTTTTGTAGATGTCTCCTTTTTATATGACTTTATACACCTTATCTACTTTTCGAACAACAGTTTTTGCATGCATCTATCCTTTAACCGTCTCTTAGCACCAATTAACGAAACAAAACACAACTACATGAAGTGTCAGCAAAGGTGTGCAAAACCAGATTTGATTTGTTCAGTTTCTGAACTTCATCAGCAGAGATTGACTTATTCACCAAGCTTTGAAAATAAGCATAGTTCTTGTACTCACCGGTGAAGCTGATGTAATTCAAACAGCAAAAAAGGAAAACATTTCGACTGGGTCCTAGTGCTTTGACTGCCATTTTAGACAGAGGTGTCAGCCACTACATGAGTGAGTCTCAGAAATGCAGTAACAGGGACAGGAAATCAACACGGCTCTGTGTGACTGTAACCTTCCTACTAAATGCAAATCTAGGGCTTGTAAAATCTTGCTTTGATGTGTTGCTCTGTTCATTCCAACCACAATATAAAAACCATTACCTAAGTAAGTGACCAGTTTACATTATACACCTCAGACTCAGGGCCAGATTAACCCATCATGGGCCCTAGGCAAAAATAAATAAATAAATAATCGTTTTGGGCCCCCTAAGACGTTGGGGCCCCAGGCAAGGGCCTAGTTTGCCTATGCGTTAATCCGGCCCTGCTCAGACTTGTCCTTCCCTTGTAAAAGTTAAGCATAATAAAAACTAAGCAAAGTGTAAATAAAGCACAGTGAAAGCATGGGAAAGCTGCAGAAATGCCATGGTAATAAAATAAAGTGATCAACTTTTATAAGGGTTAGTACTGAATTCCTGACACTGAATTAAAAGAGTGTCCTCAGAGTTGGAGGCTTGCAGCCCCGTAGCTTACTCGGAGGTTATACGTAACACTGTTGTGCATATGGGTTTTGGAGGTATGAGTATGTAAGCCTGTTGGCGTAATTACGGCACACTCAGATTAGAGGACTGGTACTATGCCAAAGTGGATTTTAAATAGCTGCATGCTGAAGTTTCCTTGTGTTTTCTGTTTGTATTATAAATCCTCCTGCTGCCATTGTGTGTCATTTTGAATGGGAGTTTTATATTGTTTTAGATGTGTGCTATATTGTCCCATTTTAGATGTATGATTTTGCACATGAGTGAATCTGTTAAGGGTCTTATTAAACGCACACCTGAACACTTGATATAGGAGGCAACCTGGGATATGCCCCTTAAGCCCTATTTGAATACATTCTGCTATTTTAAAACCGGTATGACTCTTATTTTATCTGAACAGTGGCTATGAGAGTTTAAGTGTATTATGTATATACATACATTGACTTTTGTGGTTTTTAAATTAAATAATTAAACTTCTATTCTGGCCTCCTGCCTGGTGCGTTCTGGGAAATATAAGCATAGAAAGCCTGTATCCTATACAAGTATTGTAAAAAAAAAAAGTATTCCTTGTATTGGGGTGTGGAAGGGTGGGGGTATTCACTGACACGGGAGACAGAAGATTTTATTTGCAAACACCGCACAGGTGCCCAGATTTATTTATTTTACTTATTTATTTTTTATTTAGTTTAGCCCGCAGAGGGCGCTGTTGTCCGTGGTCTGGATACTGCCGACAGTAAACCAGGACCACGGGGTTACCAACACAGGTATCCCAATCCGTGCACCTTCAAGTGCTCAAAAATAATAATGAAAACAGAAGGCGAAAGAAAAAGGGTAAATAAAACACAGTAATAAAATTACAAACAAAAGTGCTGCTTATGCATAGGGACCTACCTAATTCTCGATTTCGCGGATTTCGCGGAAATCGTGAAATTGAGGGGTCACCGCGAAATTCACCTCTTAGGGGCCAATGCATACAAACAAGTACGCAGAGGAAAAAAAAAAAAAAAAAAACTTGTTTAAATGAACTACTGCACACCGCAAGTGACGCAAACTACGTATCTGCCTTCTGTAGATATCCCATTTTTATTCCTTCACCGTCCAGTGTGCATTGCACTTAAGCAAAAAACAAACAAAAAACGTCCACAAGTAACATTTACAAAATAAATTCTCCAAAGCAGTTAACATTCTTGTTTACTATTCAAACGACAACATTTTAATCAGCCTATCAGTGCGTCTTTACTGCTTTTATGTGACCTGTACTGTGCAGGAGGGGACGGGACAAGGTTGGTGCTGCATTGTTTTGATTTAGGTTGCTAAAATCTAGTTTTCAGCATTGGAGGTAAAATAGTAGAAATGGACGACAAAGAAAGCAAACTATATTTCAGCTGATGATCGTTTCAAGATATTTCCCAAATAAACTACATGCAGACTGAGGTCATTGTTTTCCATATCTTAATGAGTATTTGGAGAAATTACGATCGATCGCTATTTAGCTTCAGAATCACACATTAAACAAAAGGCTACTTCAGAGGCTGCTGAACAGAAAGTAAAATAAACAGCTTTCAGAAACCAAACTGCAAAGTCAGCCCAGACAAGAAGTATTCCTGTCTGCAAGTTAAATCAGTACTAAAACGATCCAGCACAGCCACCTCGCTTCAACCTGCTGTTACAGTTGTAATTTTAGACCCGAATAGCCATGTCTTCTTTGTTTTGACTCAGTACTAATAAAATAAATTATTATTATTAAATTATAAATTCTTATTTTAGGCTTTATAGTGTTCTGAAATACTGTCTACTTAGGTTTATTTAATGTTTAAACATGTCCGCGAAATGTCCGCGAAATCCTAATTTTATTCCGCAACATACCCGTGAAAAATACGTAAATTTACCGCGATTTAAGTAGACCCCTACTTATGCAGTGCCCCCACTGCCGCTAAGCTGGTCAGCACGGGTCTCCGTCCTACACTCAGCTGTGCTATACACTGGGGTTGGCCAGGGTTCCCCATACCTCTACACACGTCCCCTCGGGTACGTATTTACAGACGTGCTCAAATTTGTTGGTACCCCTCCACAAAAAACGAAGAATGCACAATTTTCTCTGAAATAACTTGAAACTGACAAAAGTAATTGGCATCCGCCATTGTTTATTCCATATTTAATAGAAATCAGACTTTGCTTTTGATTTTTTATTCAACATAATATTGTAAATGATGGGACCGCTAACCTAATATTTTGTTGCACAACCGTTAGAGGCAATCACTGCAATCAAACGTTTTCTGTAGCTCTCAATGAGACTTCTGCACATGTTAACAGGTAGTTTGGCCCACTCTTCCTGAGCAAACTGCCCCAGCTGTCTCAGGTTTGATGGGTGCCTTCTCCAGACTGCAAGTTTCAGCTCTTTCCATAGATGTTCGATAGGATTCAGATCAGGACTCATAGAAGGCCACTTCAGAATAGTCCAATGTTTTGTTCTTATCCATGCTTGGGTGCTTTTAGCTGTGTGTTTTGGGTCATTATCCTGTTGGAGGACCCATGACCTGCGACTGAGACAGAGCTTTCTGACACTGGGCAGTACGTTTCGCTCCAGAATGCCTTGATAGTCTTGAGATTTCATTGTGCCCTGCACAGATTCAAGGCACCCTGTGCCAGGCGCAGCAAAGCAGCCCCAAAACATAACCGAGCCTCCTCCATGTTTCACTGTAGGTATGGTGTTCTTTTCTTTGAAAGCTTCATTTTTTCGTCTGTGAACATAGAGCTGATGTGACTTGCCAAAAAGCTCCAGTTTTGACTCATCTGTCCAAAGGACATTCTCCCAGAAGGATTGTGGCTTGTCAATGTGCATTTTAGCAAATTCCAGTCTGGCTTTTTTATGTTTTTCTTTCAAAAGTGGAGTCCTCCTGGGTCTTCTTCCATGGAGCCCACTTTCGCTCAAAAAGTGACGGATGGTGCGATCAGAAACTGACGTACCTTCACCTTAGAGTTCAGCTTGTATCTCTTTGGCAGTTATCCTTGGTTCTTTTTCTACCATTCGCACTATCCTTCTGTTCACTCTGGGGTCGATTTTCATTTTAATTTCATCACTTTTCAGGAGGAATGAAGTATTATTTCAATGAGCTGTAAGGGTACCAACAAATTTGAGCACATCTGTATTTATATTGCTCTGTGAAAATTAGTTTTTTTTTGTTTTTTTTTTATGAAAGGCTGCCCCCTCAGCCGGGCTCGCCTGCTCCTTGTTTCATGCTGGCCTTTTCTGCCAGCGACACTGTATTTCCCCCAACACAGCCACCCGAGTGCACAACCAAGCCAGTTCTTATGGGCCGAGCAGTCTCCCAAGGCCCGCCCCTCAGCCACTCAGAGAGAGGGAAAGCACACACACCCTCTTCCCCACCTCTCCGTGTCATCGCCATGACCGACAGGCGGATCCCACGAGACTGCTGCCCTCTACCTGCAGTAATACGGATGTGCCAGACAGTCAGTCCAGATCTCCCCTGTTACATGGGGAAATTCTGAAATCGTATATTTTAGGGGTCTTCCACCTCTAATTCGGCAGTGGCGTAGTTGGACTATACTGGTGCACCTCCTTGAGGCAGGGAGGTGACACTACATTATTCACACCCCACTCTATAGCGTTACATCTACATATCTGCATTTTAATAAAAAAGGCTATCAAACACAGATTTAAGGGTTAGTACTGGTAAATAACATATTGCACCAACACTGAGTAACATCACTTTTTTTTTTTTTTAAAGCATTTCATTCTCAGCCACATCCTGTTTATTATGTAGTGTTACAACATGAAGACCAACAAAGAGCAACAAGACTAATCCCCCAGTTTAGAGGAATGTCTTTGAAGAAGCAGACTAACACTTTACATGATGTCTCTAATTACTGTGCATTTACATTTCAGCTACTTAGTACATACATGTATACTTACACATAATTACAATCTTATTATGCACTGTTACAATGAACTTAATGTGTACATTTTTTTGTACGATATAACCCTAACCCTTACACCCTAACTCTAAACCTAACCCTAACCTAATACAATTGTGACCTTATATATAGTGTGCAAAAACATGTACATGTTAAATACATTGTAACAATGTAATTATGTGTAAATACACATGTATTTACTATGTAACTCCTATGTAAATACACAGTAATTAAAGACTCTTCATGTGCAGTGTTACCACATATAGTAGCTTGAGGGAACTCAAGCTACTATAGAATTAGTATAGAATTAGGGGGACTTGATCATCTTTAAAAAGGAGTTGACACAGTTAACCCTAGCCAATATATTAAGTAAAGCACTGAAACCAAGCCCACGCCCAGCGGCCAACGCCCTCAGCTACCCGGGAATTCTTAAAGAGCTGTGCAGAAGCATGGCGAATTTAATTCCATGACAGCCAATGTAAAGTGTTGCTCTTAATAGAAGCATTGCTGTCAGCAACCAGGCAGTGCGTGGAAGCAATGAAAAAGGCAAACAGGACGCTTGGTACAAATCAAAGGATCTTATGATGAGGTCGAATGAATCACGTAGAAGAAATCAACTAATCATCATGTAAGATGTCTCAAGTCCAGTACGTCTGATCCTACGTTCTTACAGCAGAGTTCTAAAGTAAATTAAAAAAAAAAAAACTTAGATTTGTTTGCAGTTCCTGAGTACAATCTTCAAAAATATGTTGCAGGATGTCTCTTTTTATTTTTTATAACAGAAATCATTTTGTACAGTTTTTGCAACTCAGTTTTGTGAAGAGATTACATATCTAATAGACACTCTACACATGACAGGTTTACTGAAATAAAAACACCATTTGGAAAAATCTGTTAAGCAAAAACCCCTCAGTCCCCAGTGATTTGAATTATCTCTGTCACTTTTTCCTATTATTCAAGTAAAGGGTTGACAGTTTGACTAATACTGTGACACGCCAACACACACCCCCCCCCAACAGACAAACAAATGATACCATCATCAGTGTAACTGAAAACAACTTGATTTAACCTGATAACACAACCAAAAAAACGTACCTGTAAAGGTACACTTCTTATTTTGTAATGAAAAGTGTTTGTTTCTCAGAGGAAAGTCATCATGCTTGAAGTGAAAGCATGGTAAATCATAGGTAAATCATAGGTAAGCATTGTAAAGGCCAGAGAGGGAGGTAAAGCATGGTTAACTTTGGTAAATACATGAAAACTGCAAGAGGGTAATTTAAACATGGGTTTTCAATCCTGATATATTTTATAATACTGCATAGAATTGTGAGTAAGTGAAAAATAAATCAAAGTAAATTTTTCAAGTTCTGGGCCAGTCTAGATTCACCCGATTGGACGCGGGCGAGTGCCGAAAAACAGTGGTAACTTCGGGTTCGGGATTCGCCCAGAAGCCCTTGGCAAAACTAGATTGGCCCGGGCAAAACTATACTCGCCAGACCACCAGGTTTCCCCTTAACACATACACTACCTCAGACTGGGACCAGGAGTCCTGTGAGGTTCCAACGTTTTCCAACTGCATGTCCCACCAGGACTGAAAGGGTTAACAAGCCACCATGATTGTGTTAACCGCAAAAGTGAAGTCTAAATGTAATGTATGAAATTACATAAATACAGCTTGTGTTGTGATTTTTTCAAAGAGAAATGAACTTGGTATTTAAGGGATCTCCTCTGCAGGGGTCACACATGCTTTTAAAAACACACAAAGAATGATGAATCCCTGCACTTCCCTGCTTTCTTAATGGAATTTGTTTAGGCATGCGCGAGCAAGCACAGTGAACCTGAAAATAACACAACACCTGCGCTAAAAAAAGTGAGTATAAAAATACACCTATTAAATGTTAATAAATACATACAGTATACGTGATAATGTGTACTTTCATAAAAAAATGCCATCAGACTTATGCAATTGATTTATTTATAGAACAAAACTAAACTGCTAACATCAATACTGGTATGGCAAACGGAAAGAACATCTGATCGATTCTTTCTGTAATTAACTCAAAAATAAATAATTTGCTTACCATTATAATTCTAATTGTGAAGCTTCCACACTGTTTGACAGAGCTGTGGCGGTATGGACTGAGAAATGTATTTAAATTTTATCTAAAAAATGTTAGAGAGCGGAACAGACCACAACTGGTTAGCAAATAAAATACAGAAAACAGCACACAGAATGAAATATCAGTGTCAAAACATTTGACAAAACATTCTCCCAATAGAATATGCATAAATGGTGTGTAGAAATGTATTTGCACTATGCAGGACCTTTTAATTTTAGCCATTTTTTAAAGTTTGATTCCAGGGCAACATTTTTAACATGACAGATCATTAATCACCTTTACTGCATAAAACAAAAACTGTCTTGGGATGGGTGATGAGCACCCCCTTATTTTCCCATTGGGTGCTTGAGCCCCAGTGTAACATCAGAAAGTGGTATATCATCAGAATGAGGTAGGTATACCAAAACATGACTGCGTATAACATAAAAAAAAATGTAGGTTTTCATATTTTGGTATGTGTAACAAATTGAGATCTGTTGTACTACTGTAAAAAACTGTATACCTCTTTACTTCTGCATACCTCTTTAACACAAGTGTTGTGCGGTTTAAAAGAAGTACAAGAAGTATTTTAAGTACTTTAATTGCATGTACCAATTTATGATAGAATTTCTGACAGGTGTTTCAGTGCTACAGAAGTGGTACATTTATATTTCAACTAATTCTAGTACATTAACTACTTTCTAACTATGCTCAAAGTGTGATTTGCAAAGGCGTTGCTCTGTTGCATAATCTGTGTGTTAATGTGCTCCTCACTTGCTCTGGGACAGAAACCTTTTTTTCAGTTACTCTGGAGCAAAGCAAGCCCCTATTATGTCATTGTGTATTCAGGTAATTATTTGTATTTTTAATGATACACCACATGCATACATTTCAATGTTTTTTTTTCTAACAAGAGAAAGATGGGATTTTGGAACTGAAGAGGCCAACACTATGGTAAATATTAAATAATCATTGAAGCATGGAAATTTACAGCATGGTAAATGATTTGGCTTTCTAAGTAAAAGCTGCATATTAGGTGCAAAGAAAAATAAATAATTTGACAAATTGCAAGACCATCAATTGTACAGAAATGAAAGTACTATTGTTATTGATTGTATAAAATACTTTAAAACTACATGTGCATTTTTCCTTTGGATAGTTCTTTGTTAACATGATCCCTAAAAGATTAGTTAATTGGCGGTGTATTTTAATATTAAAAGTATTAATAAAACATCAATTAAACCTTTTCACTGAATACAATTTTAGATGTTAAAAAGTTATATGTGGAAAGTGATATAGACACTGAACTGAAATGTGTATTTCATTAATAGACGTTGAATTAACCTGTTCAGTTGTTTGTATTTTGAATGTCATCTGTTTTAAGATTTAGGAGAGTTTTTTTTCTATTTACTATGTATTTCTGCTATTAACTATAACTATTAGCTCAGGTAGTCACTGTGCCTTGCCTGCCTTGCTTTGTCCAAATAAGGTTTAATTGTTTTGAAGCAATTGAAAAAGTATGCACAAGACAGACACATAGAGATTAATAGTGAAAGTAACTGGACAAAAATGGATGTAAGGTGTTGGGAGCGGGGAGACACTCATTTGAAGAAAAAAATAAAAAGTGAAGGGGTGCCAGCAACACAGAACGTTTCAGCGTTTATAAGATTGCTGCACAATGTAACCTCATGCAAAGTGCCAGTAGCAGAGCTGACTGTTTTCATCCGCTCCTGAACGGAATGTATCAGCAGAAGGTGCAGAAATGTGAGATACAGTGGATCAATATGGTCTAATGGGCAAGCCAGTGCAATTGACATTTGAAAAAAATGTTTTTGGAGCAGTATTACCAAAACTGGATCAGGTGCAACGTAGTTGAAAACCGGCATGATGCTGTTACAAAGCAGTCATTTGTATTTGATTCACCAGTTGTGCGTTAGTAGTTTACCTGTGTTCTCTTACATAATTTTCTATGAACTGTTACCAACATTAACCCGAAGAGCATTATATAAGTTTTTGGTGCATCAATGATCAGATGGTGCTGTGCAAAGGCAGATCTCTAAGGCACTGTGTGAAAGGTAGTGTGGGTGATTATATCACTTTTCAAGCACACACACAGTCTAGGAACACAGACTCAATATTGCAGGAACACCTGCAGTTCACTCACAGACCACCAGCTTCTTACTTGTTGAAGTTTAACCTACCATATATCAGAAACTAGAGTAGTAGAGAGCTACACTTAGCATTTTTCCTGACATAGCTTTATCCAGATATGTGCAATGTTTGATCAAAATCTAACATGTGTCATTTTCACAAATTTTAGGCTGATTTGAAACATTATTATTATTATTATTATTATTATTATTATTATTATTATTATTATTATTATTATTATTATATTCAGCTGGAGTCCTGTATATACTGTACTGAAGGAGTACACTTCTTCTCTATAGCAGCGATTCTCTAATTGAGCACTCAATTAAAATGAAAACCAGCAGACACAGTGGGTCCCCAGGACCAGGATTGGGAAACCCGATAGCATCTATAGCATCCACCAACAAAAGAGGCATCTGTCATCTACAACACTGATTAGTACCTCCCCAAAATAGCCAAATGTATGTTTATAAAGAAAATTTACTTTAAGGATACACATAAGGCAACACAAAAAATGGAGACAGAAGTAAAAATAAATTTATATTTAAAACATTTTTTATGGCATAGTTTCTGATAAGTGCTTTACTGCTGTCAAAAATTGGGTTTTTTATATTTAAACAATTTCCATGCAGATACCGGTTTCTGATGATTATTTTGCTGTTGTCAAAAAGTGGTACATTTGTATTTAAACCATTTTTTATGCATGTACATGTTTCTACTACTGTCAAAAAGTGATGATGGGTGTTTCAGAGGTGCCTGCACAGTGTGCTTCCATTTAAAATACTCTTTTATACACTGCATGTGCACTGTATGCTAAAATAGAATCAGGACAAAAAAGAGAAACAAGACTAACATTTATAATTTAACAAATATCTACAACTATACATACAGTTTACATACCCCAATGGAAATTTATAATTTCTAGAAATTTCTCAAAAACAAATAATTATAGGAAAAATGTTTTGTAGCAAAAGTTTTGTTTTGTAGATGAAGAAAAAAAGTTTCAAGAAATAGATGTCTACAATTATTTATTTCAGCCATTTTTTTTTCAAAACTTAAAAAATATTAATACAAAAGTATTCATACCCTGACAAGGAAGTTGAAATTAATAGCTATGACCACTGACCATTCTTCAATGCAAAATTGTTCCAGTTCATTCAAATGGACTTCTCTTGTGCACAGCTTTCTTCAACTCATACCAAAGATTCTCAATCGGATTTAGATCGGGACTTTGACTAGGACATTCCAGAATCTTTTTTTATTCTTCTTTAACCATTCTGAAGTAGATTTTGATGTGTGCTTTGGATCGTTGTCGTGTTGGACGTGCAGTTGTGCTTTAAACAATGATTATCCAATATCTTTTGGTATGCTATGGAATCCATTTTTCCTTGGCCTGTGACCATTGAGACCTTCACCATGCAATACTCGACCTATGGTTGAAATGGAAACCCCAGTCCCATGTGCAGCTAATTCACTTTGAATATCTTTGGCAGTCAATCTTGGATTGTTATTAACCTTCCTCACAATTCTTCTACTTGTTCTTCGTGAAAGAACCTTCTTTCTTCCAGACAGTACCATGAGTCCTGTACTTCGTGATAATAGAAAAAATAGTTGAAATTGAAAATCTTCTTGTATCCTCCAGCTTTATGACAATAAAAAATGTTCTGCCTAAGGTCTTCAGATAGCTCTTTACTTTTACCTATATTGACTTATTGGTAATGACAGCAATCATTTTATACTCTCTAAGAATGTTCACCTACAATCCAACATTTACTAGACTTTTTCTAGAATTAGGTTCTGCATTATCATATTGACAATTCTAGCACCTTGTAGACAATACTAACATAGCATCAAAGCGTATGAATACTTTTGAATTAGCATTTTTGGAGTTTTGAAAATAAAAATTGCTGAAATAAATAATTGTAGAGATCTATTTCTTGTAACTTTTTTCGAAGTCTTCTGATTTTTCTTACTTGGAAATGCTGTCTAGATGGGCCCATCTTAAACCCATTTCACACTGAACATAAAAACAAAGTAAACATACTTTAAAATAGTTTCCTACATATCTATCTAAAAATCATATGCAGTTTTAACTTAAAATACAACTAAGCTCAAAGTCTCTCATAAAATGTTAATACATGGAAGATTATCCAGTGTTGGAATTCATTATAAATTTGCAGCCATTGTTTTTAAGTGTTTTTTGGCCCTGAATCAAGTGCTGTAAATGAGAAACAACAGAGTCTGCAGCAGCTC
This sequence comes from Acipenser ruthenus, assembly GCF_902713425.1. Classification (NCBI taxonomy): domain Eukaryota; kingdom Metazoa; phylum Chordata; class Actinopteri; order Acipenseriformes; family Acipenseridae; genus Acipenser; species Acipenser ruthenus. The sequence continues at coordinate 117,176,134 of NC_081189.1, read as the reverse complement.
TGTGTTCAGTTTTAAGAAGCTACAGTATACAGCAGAGGGAACAGTTCTGTGTTACCACAGCCACAGTCACCATGACAGCAAACTGAACAAAACTAGGTTAGAAACTTCACACCTTGGTATCCCTGAATAGATAATTGTACTCTTTGCAAATACATAGACTCATCATATTATCCATTTACTATCAATGCAGTTTACCTTTTTTTTGATTGAACTGAATGAACAAATGGCTTGTTTTTTAAGGTCCCTGCACAAGCTATTAGTCAGGACAATGCTGCAGAGGTATAAAGAAGCCTAATGGTTCTATCTTTGTGTTGTGTTTTCCTAAGTAGTACTCTGCTTTTGCATTGTTTTGGTCCCTTTTACCTTTCTTTTCCTCGCCTCTGGTTTATTAATAAAAAGAATAAAACAAAAGGTGTGTCGGCACACAACCCCACACTGAGACATTTTGCCTTCATTACACTTATGCCTTGAAATAAATAAAGTAAAAGAATATACGACTAACAAACTTTACCCCTGTTTGCTTGTTCCCTAAACTGTAACATGAGGGTGGGTAGTACAATGTCTGTCTAATGCACAGAGCACCACCTACAGGACACAATGCTTGTCAGAGAGTGGCGGCCAGAAAGAGAGTGAGCCTCCCCACATGCAGCACTTCATACTGACCCAAACTTCCCACCTGGGAAACCCACAACTCATAACTTAAGGTTCCTATGTGAGAAGTGCACCACGGGACTTGGAGCTGTATAATGTATCTGGGAGGCAGCTAGAACAGGAGCACTATCCCTTCCCTCCCCCAGTTTGTGAAAGACGTCCCATTGCTGGTCCCTCTTGATGGAGAGACCCAGCTTGGCTGTGTTATTTTTCTATTTCTGGAACAAAGTCTTGGCAGACATCGGCCACTCTGGTAGGGTACCAGCGAGGGGGGAGTGGGAGCTGGTTTGGCAATGATGCCAGGCCTTTCTCCTCCGACTCCCATCCTCTGTCTTGGGGTCAGCCTCTAATTTAGTTTCCAAAGGCACTCCGTCGTCCGTATCAGCGGCTGCTCCAGACTGTGGGGTTCTGTAGCGTCCTCCTCACTCATGCTTCCCCCGCTGTCAGTTTGATCCGTACATTGTGTCAGCAGGTTTCGGTGGACAGTCGGTTCTGGGCCTCCATGTTCTCGCCAGACTGTGCAATCACAACTTCAGGGAGACAGGCCCATGCCTGCTTGTTTGCTACCAGGACACGGTCTGCCACCTGCATAGCAGGCGACTTCACTCTGCTCTGGTAAGACGTGTTCTGCTTCTTCCTAGCCTTGATGGCTGCCTGTGATGCCCTGTCATAAGCTGGCTCTAGTCGCTTCCTCAACATTTCCACAAAGTTGTTGCTGGACACTGCTGGCAGGTGAAGTTCTATTATAACTAAATGAAGGTATTGTAATCGCCCCTGCAAAAATTATTTCTGTACCTTTAAGTATTGTTGATACAACAAAAACATATTGGTGATAACACAATTTACAGAATGAATATTTTACACAGTTGTTTGTACATTTTTGTACATTGTATTTACACACATGGTAATGAATTTACAATGTAATTTCAATATAATCGCTTGTACAGATGGGACTTTGTCCATATTAAATAAATTTAAAAAAAAAAAATGAAGATAAAACCGGCCATTACCACTAGATGGTGCTCTACTGTTATTTAAAGAATGCACATTATGTTACAGAAGATGAATCTGTTATTGTTGTCATCGTTGCTCAAAATCACTTGTGATTTATTTCAGAGCTTGATTTGAAAAGATGTAGACCCATATATGGGTTGATTTGCAGAAAACACAGTATAATTACAAAAGATGAATTGTTTCATTGCAACATGCAATATAAACATATATGAGGTAAAAACTAATGGCAACACTTAATTTTTTGCACGATATAACCCTAACCTTAACCCCCCATTCTAACCCTAACCCTAACTCTAACTCTTTTCTGAAACAATTGTGTAGGTATATATATCGTGCAAAAGGATTTACACATTAATGTTACATTAAATCGAAAAGCCTTTGATTCGCTTTCACATTTGTTTTCGAAGATATCATTTCTACCCGTTAATTAGCATTGTAATAAGAATGTACAATTTTATAAATAGACACATTTATTTAATGATTGATGGAATATTTTAATGACTCCCTTTTTGTTCATGTTGTATAATTTCTAACTAAAATAAAATAATTAAGAGAAAAGCTGTGCGGCCTGGTGCCTAGTTATAAATGAAGTATAATAAAGGGTATTATAACAAGCAAAACGTTGGCTGAACTGATACAACCCGTTGTGACTAAGTCTTATTGAACTTAAACCAAGTTTAATTGGTTGTTTGCGTGTTTTAGTAGCATTTTAGCATCGCTATTAAAATCCATGGGTGGTTCTATTTCTTGGTGACGTGAAATTTTGACGCCAGTTACTTGGCAGGCAATATAAAAGCGTATGCCTGTTTCTCTGCTCAGTTACACACCCTTCTGCCACGCAGTCCTGCAGGCAAGCCTTTTCAGCACTACGCAGTTTAAGGACAGCTCCCATGCTGCTCCTGGGATTCAGCTTTCCACACCCCAAAGCGTTTCTACCTACAATACTGTGGAGGTAATTAATCAACTCAACAAAGACTTCTGAAAACAAGCTATCATCGTGCTATAAAGCAAAGGAAAAAAAAACAATTATATTATTTTAAGAGAAGCAGCGTCAACAGTAAACACGTTTTCTGCAGAATTTGTAGTGTTTGAAAGCGCAGCCCGTGCAAAAGCCTGATTTGGGGTCGATGAATGTTACTCTGTTACACTTTGCTGGCGGAATCCAACTTTTGGACGGGATGGAAATCACCGTAGTCCTGCCTGTTATTTTGGCAGTGATCTGTTTCGTCGGAGTTGTAGGAAACCTCCTGATATTAGCGATCCTGATTCACGATTTTAGAAAAGGAAAGACTTCTATCGTCAATGCATTGGTGATCAACCTAACCACCGCCGACTTGCTGATAATATTATTCTGCATTCCTATCCGCGCTGTTACTTACTTCAAGCAATCCTGGACTTTTGGAAGCTTCGTTTGCAAGACGACAGATTGGTTTCTTCACTGTTGCTTGGTTGCCAAAAGTTTCACTCTGGCCGCCATGGGACAGGCAAGGTACAACTATGTTTTGAACCCGCCAAAGTTTTTACATCTCCACCCAAAGCGCTTAATTGGCGTAGTTCTCTCAATATGGACAATATCGTCCGTGCTGCCCATCCCTCATGTGATTTTCACTGCCATGGAAGAAGAGCAAAGTAACAATCTGTGCGTTTTTGAGATACCATTTTACGCGTCAAACTTCATGAGCGTCTTCAGTAAGATCTACCCAGTAGTGGCTTATATGCTTCCCATGCTTTTCACAGTCACCTGCTACACGAAGGCCATGCTAAGAACGAAGCCCAGGAGAATCAGGACGTCGAATCCCCGGCACCAGAGCAAACGGATCACCCTGATGTTGATGTGTGTCAGCTGCGCTTATGCGCTCATGTGGCTGCCAGAGTGGATAGGTTGGATCTGGGCGCGGCACAGTTATAACAAAAGCAGTGCCCCTCCGGCTACCTTCATGATCTACGTGCAGGTGCTGTTGTTTGTCAACAGCACGGTTAACCCGATGATATTAATGGCGATGTCTGAGGATTTCAGAGACGGGCTCGCTAGTATTTGGGGATTGGTGAAGTGCAGGAGGCCGAGGGGCGCTGGGGAGAACAGGAGTCCAAAGGCAGAGGAAAACGGCGCGGAGATGGGGACCAGTGTGATCCATTCCCTTCAGGACCTGCAAACGCTGCCCATAGAAGAACATACAGAAGCATCCGCGAACAAAACGGGGATAATACTCCCAGACGTAGAGCACTTCTGGCAACACAGACGAAACACAACCGCAGCAGAGGAAACGGACCCCATTCCTTGGGAACATCAGGAAAACCTACAGAGTGCCCAGTGACTGGTTTTTCTACACATGATTTACTACAAAGTTCGTTTTTAAATGGGGGGGGGGGGGCGGAATTTCACCAATCAGGCTTAAGAAATTAAGAGTTGGATTTAAGGTTAAACTTTTTTTTTAGCCTATGACTATAACAAAGACTTCAAATTGCGAGACCCTGTTTCGATACTTTAATTTCGAGATTTTTAAGTTTTATTCCAGATGTGTGCAGATCTTACATTCACACAAAAATAGCTTTTTTATTATTATAAACTATAAACTGTTTACCATTTACAAAAAACAGTATATCCTTGGAAACGTTCTGCCCGAAACCATTACAGAGTACAGTGAAAACCTCATAGGGTGATCATATTTGTACACTTGACCAGCACATCTTTATTACACTATGCGACTGATTCAATAACCGATGTTCTATTAAGCCGTTGTCTCTGTAGTAGTAAAATATCGAGCAGTGGTGTTTCTAAACGTTGTGTTTTATGTGTAATAAAATGTAACTGTACTTCAGGTTATTTTGACTGTATTTGTTATATAAGGCGATGTGATATTTTGCACAGCACCTCTAGTTGTACATTTTTAAAGCTGTACATATTTCCATGTTTGATATTGTATTTGAAGTAAATAAAGTATTTTAAAAATGCTTTAATGATTTATTCAAGATGATGCAGGGAACAATTCCAACCATTAGTACATTAGTGATTGTCATTGTATTCAAAATGTGACGCAGAAGCACCGTAGCAACGCATAAATATCTATAAATGGTCATTGAGAAAAACGGCAAAAGGAACCGAAAACCTATGTTTTTGGTGAAGGACAATACAATTTTGTTTAAATGTGCCAAATATTATGTTATTTTTAATCAGATATTTATTTAAAGCATATATTAGAGGGTAAATGTAGCTAACGCGTTTTTTTTTTGTTGTTTAGTAATTTGTTTTGGTGTTTAAATTTGTTATAAACAGTCTTTTCTGACATAGACCTGCTCGTTATACTCTTTTAAAAGATGATTGTATTATTAAATTGGCATCAGATTTTGGAGCTTATTTGTTTATAAAATATATATTTTGTTTGGATTCATGTATTCAACCGAGCCCACGCCCCTTGAAAAGAACCCAATTTAGCTATATGTCTTCTCATATGAAAATAATTTGTAGAGATGAGTATTTGGCTTTACTGGAAAATTGCAATAGTCGTGTGCACTACGTCACTCCACTATCGTTTTACATATATACAAAAAAACACAACAATTTTAACATACTGTATTACGGGGGGGGGGGGGGGGATGTTGTTGCAAGTTCAAGAAAATTCTATACTTTGCTGATATATAGCTAAATCTAGTCTTAAACCTTTACAGTACAGTAGTTTTTATTGTGTTAACCCTTTCATCGTTGCAGACCTGTGTACGGCTATAGGAAAAATAACTCAACTCATAACAGCAGACCAGTAAACTAAGATATATACTGTATGAAAAATGCACTGAAACTATATAATCAATTATACAACTATATAAGGCTATATTTCAAAAAGTGTGGTCTACAAATCTAGAGAGGTGATGCTAAGATTATACAATGTCCTAGTTAGACCCCACCTAGAATACTGTGTACAATTTTGGTCACCTCACTACAAAAAATACATCATTGCACTCGAGAAGGTACAGAGAAGGGTAACTAGGCTGATTCCAGGACTCGATGATCTACGAAGAAAGGTTAAAATAATTACATCTCTTCAGCCTGGAAGAAAGAAGGGAAAGAGGCGACTTGATTGCAGTCATTAAAATAATTGATGGTACAGATAAAGTGAACTCAATACACTACTTCAAGTTTAGCACAGAGAAAGGAACAAGAGAGCATAACTGGAAGCTAAGTAAAAGTAAGTTTAGAACAGAAAGGAAGCACTTTTTTACACAGAGAGTTATAAATACATGGAATAGCCTATCAGGATCAGGGTTGCCAGATTGGACGGGTTCACTCCCAATTGGCTTGCATTTTTTGTTTTTGTGCGTGAAAAAATGGCTTTGGACGGGTGCCTAATTTTTGGGCTAGTTTTGGGCATTTGTGCGGGTATTACATTTGGATATATAATGCATGGTTTTAAAGTCTTAATGATATTTTTAAGCAAAATACTAAGCTATATGACACATAACCCTTCGTGTTTACATCACTGTTGCTAAACATTGTAACAATAACACGCATTAATATCTGTGGCTATGACGTACATTGCATTTTGGATAAAGTATGTTTTGTGCATGCCTGGTAACAGAAGATATATACCGATACAAAATATATAGGAAAGAGTTGAAGTCTGATGGTGATTTAAACGTAGACAGTGTTCTCTCAGATGTCATTTCTTAAAGATGACAGTTGAAATAGAACAGGACTAAAACTGCTGTCAAACACAAACTCCGCATTTGATTTGGACTGCAAAGAAGTAGCTAACATCAGCCTCATTTACAGCAGGCCTCCTCAGGAGCTGCTGGCAGTTTGACAGCAGCATGTATAACAGCTAACGCAAACCATGTCAAGGTGACTGCACATGTACATAGTTTAATGAAAGTTTAAAGACTTACACATTTCAGTTCATGAAGGACCTTTTCTTTACATTTTTTGTACATACATTCTTGGATATTTATCTTCCTCACACAGACCTGTAATCAGAATTCAGGTAGATTTTTTTTACGTTTTAAATGCAAATGTTTATTGATGTATAATATAAATTATAATAGGGAAAGCAATTGTATTTTTTAAACAAAATGCCTGTTGTCAGAATTCCACACATACTCTTATATATATATATATATATATATATATATATATATATATATATATATATATATATATATATATATATATATATATATAATATGCTCTGAGCACACTCTTAAACCCAGGGGAGACGTTTAAGGAGGACAGAGATGTTTTAAACTCCTGTAAGTGGTTTTGTTTGTGCACTTGGCGGGCTATTTTTACAACTTTTTAATAATCAAGAAAATCACACAGACTCATTCGATTTGAAGTTTTAACGAATCAGAGCAGTAGTAGTGCTCTATTCAGTTTATTAAATGCTTTAAAAATTGGATTGGTTGGTTGCGCAGACCACCGTAAATCCCAAGTCAAAAGTAAAACGCAGTCTGGGCGATCCAGTTCTTTACAGGTTTAACAGCATTAGTACTTCAAAACAGTCATACGAGTATGGTTATTATATATTTAGCCTTCAGGCTATGCATGCATAAAGCCAAAAAAACGTCCACCGTTAAATTCAATATACAGGTTCTAGAGGCACATCATGCCACGAACAAAAGAAATTCCTGAAGACCTCCAGAAAAAATTTGTTGATGTCTATCATTCTGGAAAGGGTTACAAAGCCATTTCTAAGGCTCTGGGGCTCCACCGAACCATGGTCAGAGCCATATTGTCCAAATGGAGAAAGTTTGGGACAGTAGTGAATTTTCCCAGGAGTGGTCGTCCTGCCAAAATCTCTCCAAGAGCAAGGCGTAAAATCGTCCAGGAAGTCACCCTAGAACAACATCCAGGGATCTGCAGGCCTCTCTCGCCTCGGCTAAGGTCAGTGTTCATGACTCCACCATCAGAAAGACACTGGGCAAAAATGGGATTCATGGCAGAGTAGCAAGGCGGAAACCATTGCTCACTAAGAAGAACATGAATGCTCGTCTCAAGTTTGCCAAAAAGCACCTGGATGATCCTCAAGAGTTCTGGAACAATGTTCTATGAACAGATGAGTCAAAAGTGGAACTTTTTGGCCAACATGGGCACCGATATGTCTGGCGAAAACCAAACACTGCATTCCACAGTAAGAACCTCATACCAACGGTCAAGCATGGTGGTGGTAGTGTCATGGTTTGGGGATGCTTTGCTGCATCAGGACCTGGACGCCTTGCCATCACTTAAGGAACCCGGAATTCTGCTCTCTATCAGAGAATTCTACAGGAGAATGTCAGGCTATCCGTCCATGAGCTGAAGCTGAAGCGCAGCAGGGTCATGCAGCAAGACAATGATCCAAAACACACAAGCAAGTCTAAGGATATTGCTGCTCTAGAAAGAGTGCAAAGAAGACCAACCAGAATTATCCCGGGTTTAAAAGGCATGTCATATGCAGACAGGCTTAAAGAATTGAATCTATTCAGTCTTGAACAAAGAAGACTACGCAGTGATCTGATTCAAACATTCAGAATCCTAAAAGGTATAGACAATGTCGACCCAGGGGACTTTTTTGACCTGAAAAAAGAAACAAGGACCAGGGGTCACAAATGGAGGTTAGATAAAGGGGCATTCAGAACAGAAAATAGGAGGCACTTTTTTACACAGAGAATTGTGAGGGTCTGGAACCAACTCCCCAGTAATGTTGTTGAAGCTGACACCCTGGGATCCTTCAAGAAGCTGCTTGATGAAATTCTGGGATCAATAAGCTACTAACAACCAAACGAGCAAGATTGGCTGAATGGCCTCCTCTCGTTTGTAAACTTTCTTATGTTCTTATGTACATCAGAATGGTTGAAGAACAAGAAATTTAAAGTTTTGGAATGGCCTAGTCAAAGTCCAGACCTAAACCCCATTTAGATTGTGGACTAGCAGTTCATGCTTAAAAACCCACAAATGTTATTGAGTTGAAGCAGTTCTGCATGGAGGAGTGGGCCAAAATTCCTCCACGGCGCTGTGAGAGACTAATCAATAACTACAGGAAGCGTTTGGTTGCAGTTATTGCTACTAAAGGTGGCGTAACCAGTTAATGAGTCTAAGGGGGCGATTACTTTTTCACACGGGGGCATTGGGTGTTTGTGACGGAGTGTCCCGCCCCTATTTATTATTATTTGTATTATTGTTTGCGGCGCGGATAACAGCGCCACATATTTCTTATTATTTATAATTTAAAAGTGAGGATGCGTGACTGATCAGCTACTGATTATTTAACTAGCTGACAGTCACGCATCCTTACCAAACGCGTGCAGACTGTGGCCGAGGGGTTATAAGATAATTAACAGCTAGTTAACCCCTCGGCCAGAGTATAAGAACCTGCAGCTATCCGTGCTGCAGAGGGAGTGTACAGAGGAAAGTACGGGGAGCAGAAAGAGCGAGGAGAAAAAAACTAGATTTAAAAAACGACTGCTAAACAGTATTTGTTTATTCGTTTGGCCCTTGTGCCTTTTTGTTTTGTGTTTTGTTGACTTTTTAAATCTTATGTTTTTGGTTTGTTTATTTAATAAATCCAGCTGAGTGCCGTAGCATTCAGCTTCACCCGCCCATCCATTGTTTTGGTTTCTGTACTTCCTGGTCCGTGACGTCACCACACCTCACCACTGCAAGCCATCCTGCCACAGTGTTGCATAACTTTCTTTAATAAATAAATTAAATATATATCAAATTTTTGTGTTATTTGTTCACTCAGGGTGGTCCCTTTTATCTAATATTAGGTTTTGGTTGAAGATCTGATAACATTCAGTGGCAAAAATATGCAAAAATGCAGAAAATCAGACGGAGCAAATACTTTGTCACGGCACTGTATATATATATATATATATATATATATATATATATATATATATATATATATATATATACATACATACAGTGCCTATAGAAAGTCTACACCACCTTTCAAAATTTTCACCTTTTGTTGCCTTAGAGCCTGGAATTGAAATGGATTAAAATAGTTTTTTTTTTCATTTATCTACACATCCTACCCCACAACTTCCAAATGAAAAAAAAATATTCTAGAAATTTGTAGAAAAAAAACTGAAATAGCTTGGTTGGATAAGTGTCCACCCCCCTTGTAACAGCAATCCTAAATTAGCTCAGGTGTAACCAATCGCCTTCAAAATCACACACCAAGTTAAGTGGCCTCCACCTGTGTTAAATTGTAGTGATTCACATGATTTCAGAATAAATTCAGCAGTTCCTGTAGGTTCCCTCTGCTGGGTAGTGCATTTCAAAGCAAAGACTCAACCATGAGCACCAAGGCGCTTTCAAAAGAACTCCGGGACAAAGTTGTTGAAAGGCACAGATCAGGGGATGGATATAAAAAAATATCAAAGGCCTTGAATATCTCTTGGAGCATGGTCAAGACGATTATTAAGAAGTTGAAGGTGTATGGCACCACCAATACTCTGCCTAGATCAGACCATCCCTCCAAACTGGATGACCGAGCAAGAAGGAGACTGATTAGAGAGGCTACCAAGAGGCCAATGGCAACTTTGCAAGAGCTACAGGCTTTTATGGCCAAGACTGGTCAAAGTGTGCATGTGACCACAATATCCGAAGCACTTCACAAATCTGGCCTGTATGGTAGGGTGGCAAGAAGTAAGACATTACTCAAGAAAGCCCATCTTGAATCCCATTTGAAGTATGTAAGTATGTAGCCATGTGGCAAAAAATGTTGTGGTCTGACAAAACTAAAATTGAACTTTTTGGCCTAAATGCAAAGCGTTATGTTTGGCGCAAACCCAACACAGCGCATCACCCAAAGAACACCATCCCTACTGTGAAGCATAGTGGTGGCAGCATCATGTTATGGGGATGTTTCTCATCGGCAGGGATTGGGGCACTTGTCAGGATAGAAGGGAAAATGAATGGAGCAAAGTACAGAAAAACCTGCTGCCCTCTGCAAGAAAGCTGAAACTGGGACGGAAGTTCACCTTTCAGCATGACAACGACCCAAAGCACACAGCAAAAGCTACACTGGAGTGGCTAAGCAACAAAAAGGTAAATGTCCTTGAGTGGCCCAGTCAGAACCCCATCCTAAATCCAATCGAAAATTTGTGGCATGACTTGGAGATTGCTGTCCATCAGCACTACCCAAGGAACTTGACAGAGCTTGAACAGTTTTGTAAAGAAGAATGGTCAAATATTGCCAAATCTAGGTGTGCAAAGTTGGTAGAGACCTATCCCAACAGACTCACAGCTATAATTGCTGCCAAAGGGGCTTCCACCAAGTATTAACTCAGGGTGGTGGAGACTTATCCAATTATGAACTTTCAGTTTTGTATTTTTAATATATATATATTTTTTCTCAATAAAAACTTTTTTCCCCTTAACAGTGTGGAATATGGTGTGTAGATAAGTGGAAAAAATCTAAAATTTAAAATTTAAATGCATGAAACTCTGAGGCACTGACACATCATTCTCTTAAGACTAAATCATAATTTCTATACCTTATAGCAATGCATCAATATAAAAGAGATATTAAATTCAAATATATGTATGCTTACCTTCCTATATATGAAAGTGTAGTGTAGGATATATTGGAAAATAAGAACTGTCTTCAAAAGGCAGAGACTTGTTAATATGACCAAACAGCAATACATTTTTCAGAGATCTTCAGAGCATGGACCACACAAGTTGTAGTTAGCAAGTCGCGCGATACTTGACTGGGGTTTTACTTTGGTTTTTATAGGATTTTCCCTCAATTGAATACATCAGGAGTCCCAATTAAATATGATCATCACTAAGCCTTGACAGTTCCTATCTTTGAGTTAATGATATTTTCTAGAAGGATCCGGTCAACTCTGTTTTCAAAATGAACTGAATGTGAGCTCATGGTTCACTATCTTCCACCCCTCCTTTCCCTAAAAATTAGGTGAACTGGAGTTCACAGGGTCCTTGCTACCAAATACAATACAAGTATATGTGTGTATGAGAGGTGTTTTTAATATGTAACACCAGATCTATTTAATTATATTAACCTGGGTCAAAAAAAATATATGTCCCTCTTAGCAGCATATTATGTTACCTTTTCATTGTGTTGTCAATGGGTCAGTTTAACTTCATATACAAATGTGTGTTAACAAAGTATTTGACAAAGAGTGTAGGGGTTCATCATAAGCCTTTGAATAAGACCACTAAGCATACAGTGGCAAATCCAGTTATTTTCATTTAAATTCAGGCTATAATGAACATGTTAAATATAATAGCCTTGTATTAACTTGTACCATGCTTGGACCAAGCCTGACCTCTCTCTCGGTTTCTAAAATTCCCCTGCATAAGCAGGTTTCAGACACTCTGTTTACGTGCCAAGCCTAGTGTTTTAATTAATATGAAACTCCACTGTAAGCACTTTAACAAATTCACTGCATGAAGTCATTTTTTGGCCGATTCAAGAGACACCTGGACTGGTATCTTTTCAGATAATAATAAAAAGCTTATAATATAATGAGATACATACTCCTGTCTTTCTTAAAGCACCCCCTGTTGGTTATCATTCAAGGTTAGCAAATCTGCTTTTAAGAGCTAACACCGAATCCTGCTTTGAGGTGCCAAAAACTAAGCTTTATTTTTTGAAGGTCTAATGCCCTTCCAGAATTCTACTGTGTGTCTCAGACAAACATTTAATTCTTTCACTTTTAAATTCTTCCGTTTCCCTGTAAATAAGTACCTCTTACCTTACCTCTTACAGGCAAGCCCGCAGGTGCTCGGCCAGACTACAGGGGTCACTGGTACGCGGTGAGCCAAGGACACCCTGGCCGACTTAACCCTCCCTCCCCCGAACTTGTGACGTCCAGACTATAGGGCACATCCTGCACTCCACACAGAGCGCCTTTACTGGATACGCCACTTGGGAGCCCGCAACCAATATCTAACTTAACGTATTAACACGTCCTACACTTTCCATTCCCATCTCTTCCTGCCAGGTTCTATTTAATTTCTGTTATATATAGAAAATGATTATTGTAAGATAAACTCCTATCTTCTGTTATCTGAAAGGTATTTCCGTTCATTAATAGAGAGGACATTGGCCGTTAAATCGCTGACCATCAAAAATTCCCGCTTCATCGGCCAACACCAAAGAGTCATCTTCAACACTGCCTCTACTAGAAACAGGAGAGAACGAGGTTACAACATTAGATCACTGTATATGTTAAGTTACAGTTTATACTTTAAATGATTTTATAACATGTCGTTCTAATTCAGATATGTCAATATAGCAATCTCTTATAAACTGCAATTCTGTTTTACTTCATTGATATACACAGAAGGCAAGAGGTTAATTTTTAATTAGCAGCAAATGCAACGTTGAATATTAAAACCTAGGATTGCTCATACATTTACTTAATGTTATTATATTAGGTTTCTTATTTATTTTAATACTTTAGTTTTTTTGTTGCTATAATCAAACCTAGTTTGATTGCTTCTAGCTTATTAACTGTGCTTCATAGTTTCTGCCATTCTGCTCTCGCTGGATCAGAATGTTTTGAGACTCTGAGTCTAATTAAAAAAGATGCTTTTGCCTGATAAGGGAGGTTTGGAACTTTCAGCAGGTCAGTCTGACCTTCAGTGCAATAAACTTAATCACACAGGCCTTACACAGATCTGCTAATAATATTTTCTACTGGTTTTATATTCTTTAAAACACATTACAGTCATTACAATATTTGTTGCATTTTCACAAATGTTCAATTTGTTTCCTAAAGATCAGCCTGCTTCCAGTAGCTGTGACAGTCTTGGGTCAGTTTCTGCTCTGAGTGAGTCAGTTTCTGCTCACAGGTGTGGGTGACAGTCTTTAAAAGCCTGATACCTGCAAAAACTTCAATCTTGTTAGCTGGGCTCCCATCTCTGCATTCTCATTCCCATCGTCAGTGAGGAAATACATTTTAACTGAATCTGGATCCATCAAAGAACCGCACACCCTTGCAACTAAGGCCTTCCATGACTTACAAAAGGGACGTGCCAGAACCGTCTGTGACACCGTGTAGCTTTACTAGTCGCTTAACCCTGGTTACAAAACATTTTTTTTCCCCTTTGAAGACCTTTGCTTACCCATTTCCAAATGCACGAAACACTCGGTAGCTATTGGCAGCTACACAGTGAGTGTGTTTGTGCACTGCTGAGTAAAATAAAAATGTAGCAAGAAACTGGAACATACCATGTTTATTGGGTTACTTTTAGAGATAGTTTAGGCAACATACTATTGGGCTACTTTTGGGCTGGTATTTGGTTTACTTTGGGCTACAAATGTATTTTAATTTCTGGCAACCCTGAGTAGGATCTAAAACAGTGGGAACATTTTAAAAAGACAAGGGATGAGCGTTGATGTGCTTATGTTCTTATGTTCCAAAGAAGTCTTTCTGGAAAGTTACTAGTGCTGAAAGAGGTCATGCAACTAATGCCCAATAATTAAAGAAATTCTTGAAGGGAGGACAGGGGGTTGATTAAATGATATACATTATATATAAATGGAACAGACCCCCTACATTGTAAGAAGGAAACTGATGCAGATATAATAATATACATCATGCAATTACATCAATCCAATCAAGCACCCACGAAGAGAAGATTGATAGCAGCTCAGATGCTGCGGGTGATAATGGACCCGACACTCCAGCAGCCCAGGCATTGCTATTCTTCTCATTTAAACACGCTATTGTAGAGTTTGGAGGTGCATAGTAATGCAACTAGGAGGCGGGGCCGAGGCTCAAATTCAGCTCAGGTTCCAGGGAAATGAGTTTAGTGGTCTCAATTCAGCCTGCAGTGCACATTAGTCATCAAATCACAAAACCAAACTACAACTGGGCACATACTCTGTCTCAGTGCAAGAATGAGCCCCAGTGTAAGGTTTATGAATTAAAGTAAACATGGAATCAACAACTTTGTCATTCTATAAGAGTGACCCCAAATCATGCATTCAGATTTGGACAATGTTTACAGTGTATCAGCTCCAAACACCCACATTCTACATAGAACATTATTGTTTAGAGCTTCTCTGTCTCTTCCACCTCTATGCCTGGTATATCTACTATCGACTACAGCCTGTTTAATAATTATCAATATAAATGAGTCTTTCAGCTGCTACTCCATTCAAGTGCAACCAACCACTAACCACCAAGGTTAACTGTAAAAATGTTACCAAAGTTTCATTTCCCAAACATTTCTGCACATGTTTTACCTCTCCAATTTACAAGGCGGAGCTAGGCCACCTGCTGTAATATTTAGGACATAACGTTAGTAACAAATAGAACATATAAAGAGAGAGGCTCCATCCTTCGAAGGCCTTACGCATATAAAGGTGGGGGTTTCTTCATTGAGGTGACCCGACAAACAGGATGGGGGTCATCGTCTTTGAGGAGGGGCCCTCACATAAATAGAGGCATCAGAACCTGAAAGAGAAGAAGACAAGGGATGATGCATGCTAAAGGAGGGGTTTGGCCGGGGGTCCCCTCTGACTCACAGAGAACCTTCCTCTATGAGGTAAATGAAGCGATGCTTAACAAAGGGTTGGAGAAAGTGGAATCACTAACCCCCCAAAGGATGAACCCCCACCTCCCTGCTGAAGACGTTTATGAGAAGAAAAAAGGAGAACCGCCAATGCATATAGAAAAGAAGAAAAGAGAGTAAACATTTAACACAGAAAGAAAGAAAACGCTTAACGTGACACAGGGGGTAGTAACTGTACCCTACTGATTATGTGAAGACCCTACACACAGTGGGAAGGAAAAACCCCCTTTCATTTTTATTTATTTTCTTTTTTAGGAGGAAACCTTTTGTGGCCCAGGCGGACAGGTCGTCCCCACTGTGGACATACTAGCAATGGACTGATGGGCAGATGTTATTTCAGCTGGTGAAGAACGAATGTAAGCTTTGACTACTGATGAGGTCCAGCGTCCCATAGTTTTTATTAGATGCTGGTTAATCTTTGCTCCTGCTGCTGAAGTGGCTGCCCCAATTCTGAATGAATGCAGAGTGTAGAATTGTGGGGGAAGACCTGCTCTGGAAACCAAAGTGGAGAGCCGAGAACAAAACCAATGTCTTGAGACAACAGACATGCTTGCATTGATGAATAGGGGGTCGGAAGGAGACTTGGGTTTATGTTCTGTAATGTATTTCAGCATGGGAGCACATGGGCATAGAGGAGAGGTTTTTTTCCCCCAATGGACTGGCTTGAATTGAAGAACAAAGGGGTTGAGGTTCAGTATGGAAGTGTAGGTGCACTGAGGAGAGTTGATTTTTGAAAGCTGAATACATTGTCGTTGCCGCAGCTGAACCGTTTTTGAAATTCGAAGGAATAGGATGAAATAGGAATCTTGAATGAGGCTCAGGTCACTGCAGCGGATACCTAGAGTAGGAAAGCTGGAAATAGAAGGAACTATACATTCGGAGCATCTCAAAAACCAAAAATACTGTTAGGCATATGATTTCCATAGTTAAGTCATCAAATGGAGAAAAGCAGCCTTGGCGTAGACAGTAGAATGTCTATAGAGATAGCCAGGCGAGCATGTGGAGCCGGAGAGCACTTGGAAATTCCTCGCAAGAGGAAACAAACAACTGGGATTGATGGTATAGTTGGAGAAGCGATAGACATCAAGCAAAATTGGTGTTGAATTCCTGACAAACAGGATTTGATAGTAGCTAGTAGGGTGATGGAAGTAGCAAGTGCTGCAGCCATGTATGCTTGTGCTGTATTGAGTAGTCCGCTGATTGATGGGTTCAGGTGAAAATTAGCTGGCTGAACTGGGATATCACTGCTGGAGTTGACAGAGCCGTAGGGACCAGACTAAAATCTGGAAATCATTGTAGTAATTGCATAATAACAGGTGAACTGGAATGATAATATGAACTGTAGATTTGTTTTCGCACATGAAAAGTATACATTTCTTTGATCAAAGATGACCCCATATATGTGCTTGTGGCAGTCTGGCTCGCAGTGGTGATGTGTGATAACGTCACGGACCAGGAAGTAACTGAAACCAAACAGTGGATGGGCGGGTGAAGCTGAGTGCAATAGCACTCAGCGTATTTATTAACAAACAAAAGATTTAAACAAAACACAAAACAAAAAGGCACAAGGGCCAAACGAATAAACAAACAAACAAGTAAGTGTCGTGCTGGCTAATCCAGCACGTTTTAGCAATTGTTAATTACGTCTTATTCTCCTCGCGCTCTTTCTCTCTCCGCTCTCCCGTACTCTCCTCTACATTCAGCCCCGAGTGCAGAGAGCTGCAGGTTTATATACTCTGGCCGAGGGATTAACTAGTTGTTAATTATCTTATTATCCCTCGGCCAGAGTCTGCACGCATTTGGTAAGGATGCATGACTGTCAGCTAGTTAAATAATCAGTAGCTGATCAGCCATGCATCTTCACTGGGTTTTTAAATATAATAATAAAAGACGCGGCGCTTTTACCCGCGCCGCAAACAAAAATACAAATAATAATACATAGGGGCGGGACACTCCGCCACAGTGCTGCTGTGACAGTTGGGTATATTTGAAGAGCTGTGGATGCAGTAATAGGTTTTCAATTTCTAGTGACAAAAAATAAATAAATAAACAAATAAAACATTATTTGTTAAAAAAAAAAAAAAATCTCTTAAATGAAGCGTTCATAAATAAGGCCAGGTGGAGAGGTGCTGAAATGAAATCATCATAGAATATAGAACAGGCTGATCCAATGTTGAATGAGAGCCAACCACATTTAATTGTCTTTTCTAGCTTCTGATGAAATATGAATATGGGAATCCAAGTTTTTTGCTGTTGATGAAAGAACAAGTAAATCGAAATATGAAATGTCCGACCTTGGGGAAAATGCAGATAAGTACACTTTGATAGTGAAAGAGTCCTTGGAATGAACAATAAAAAGTGAGAATCCAATCTTGTTTGAAAGAGGTTGAGGAAATCCATTTTAGTTCAGAAAAGATTTAGTTGAATAGATGATTTGATTGTGAAGCTTCCTGAGGCGTTGGATGAGCTGCAGACTTTATGATGGAATCTGGATATCTGTATCTGAGCTAACACACTGGCCATGTTATTATGAGTACCGGGAAAGTGGTGTCTTGAATAAAAAGGATTGGAAACTGAAATCCATATTAGACAATAGAGAAGTTGCATGACCAGTGACAAAGAGGACCGGTCAAGAGGGCTGAAGAGAGATGAATTATACAAATGTTGGAGCAGATTTAGGCAGATTGATACAAAGTGTGTGGTGGATCGTATCCCTGCAGGCGTTTGCTCTGAGGTTGCTGCAAGATGTGGATTTGCTGCAAAACCTGTTGAACTGATCGGGAAAAGTCTATGAATGCATTATCCATCGTGAGGTAAGAGAATGCTTTCAATTATATTAATAGTTCTTCAATGTCTGCTGGCAGCTCCACACATTAATTATTAGCCTTTTAAAGTAAACATTTCAAACCAAGCTCCAGGTAATAATTATTTGATTAGAAAATACAGGGCTTTCTTACACAAGGATATAGATACTGTAGCTTAAACACACAATTTGTGGTGTTATACTACCCTCTAGTGGTTACGATTAAACATGCATGAGTCCACTTCGAGAAAGCAAGAGGGTAAACTACAAGAATGCATTATAAAACATGAAACCAAGACAATTTCACCACAAGTAACTTTTTTTCTCCCAAAAACAAGCTGGGGATCCTGAGTTGAATGATAATTGAATCTAATTAATGTCCTACCCATTATGATTTTGTGTCTCAGTTACTGAAAGAAAGTACCAATGGATCGCTGCATCTGGGAGATTGTATGGAAATAGTGCATCGTAATGATTGAGAGATCTACTGCCGATATGGGCATGAAGACGAGGCTGTATTGGCATCTGCAATGGCGAGAAAGTAAACAGTATTGGTAATGCTGATGAGTGATTCCAGGCCCCAGCTGAATTAAAGCTTGCTGTCTTTAGATATTATTAAAAGGGGAGAAAGATAATCTGCGCTACTGGATCCTGTAATGCAGAGTAAAAATGTTGTAAAATGTCGGTGGCTTGAACTAGCTGGGGGAGCGGCACTTGCTGCTGCTTGAGTACTTGATTGCAACAGAAAAGAAAATACCTTTTATGAACAGAGCTTTTCATCTGCTGGATTTGGATAGAGGGGACGCCGTCATCAGAGATTTGCTGATTCTAGAAAGAACATTGCTGTCGGTGAGTTTTCTTCTGTATTCCAAATAATCGATTTAGATGTGGGTCTGTAGTGATACATGAAACGAAAAAACGTAGGACAACTACGTGTAGGTGGCTAAGCATTAAATAGAGTAGATTTAATTGCTGGAAGAAGATGATAGGGTGCAAGGGGCCTAGCTCCACCCCCCGAATCACACAGAATAGGTTAACATTTATTTTAACCTAAGTTACCTTGGAAACTGTACTTATGCCAAAGTCACCTCAGCAAACTGATTTAACATTACCAATACATTTTACTCTCCTGTGACATTTCCATTCTACACCAGGACTGAAAGACAAGGGTGTTAAAGTTAATGCCTCTCACTTTTCATGAACACTACATTTACAAGCACCAGCTTTATATATATTTATAGATATAGATAGATAGATAGATAGATAGATAGATAGATAGATAGATAGATAGATAGATAGATAGATAGATAGGTATATGCCGTACACCTTCGCTATAACGAACCTGTTGGGGTCCGAGCCTTTTGTTCATTATATTGAGGGGTTTGCTATAGTGAAAGGACAATCAAAATGAACGATAAAGTGTTGGAGTAAGTTAATGAGATGAGATTGTGAATACAAGTAGAATTACATGTACCTGTTCATCTCATGTATGCAGTATCCTGTTCGTTAAAAATTTAAAACACAGTAAAAAAAAAAGCACAAATCCCGAATTGAAGCTGAACATTTATTCTAAATCAATCTGACATGAATTATTTCAAAGTGCACCAAATCTTAATCCAACATGCAAGAATCCCAAACTGAACTTTTATTCCAAATCAACTCGACATGAAAGGTTTGACATGAAAAGTTAGATCCTTAAGGTTTTTTTTTTCTTTAATCAATTTTGCTTTACCATGTGGTTGCTTAACAAGCCAAAAAAGTGCGTTTTGACAACCTATATTCACCACAGAGATATGCCTGCGTTACTCCTTTTTTCAAACGATCAGTATAGTTTCCAGCTTTGTTGCAACATAAAATTATTTTCATTTTGGAGGCATAGTTACACAGCGCGCGTTTTTTATTAAGACAAAGGAGTAGAGTTCACTGCCGAGGTAGCATCCCATGTGTACAGACCAGGATGTTGACAGTGTGTGTTTATATTATCTTTTTTATATTTTTTTATTTGGGGTCCAGGGGCCAGGTTCATTACAGCTGAAAGTTTGTTATAATGAAGGGCGTTATAGCGAGGGTGTGCTGTATACAGGTATATAGCTTCCTTTTTTTAAAACTATATAAACATAATTTAGATATTTTATTTAACATCATGTAATCAAAGAAACTACAAAATGATATCGCAAACGTCTACTGGAAGCCATAACAGTGTTACAAGATTACATGTTAGATTTTCAAATGTCACATTTTAAATTTTTTGACAGTTTTTTGTACATAATTCAATATGTTAACATTATTCAGCAGGTTTCACTGGACTGTACCAGCCCTGCCCCTTGGCCCTCACCCCCTTCACTTCATTACAAGCTGCTTGTATTTCTATGTCTCTCTCTTCATTTCCCACTGGAATATTCCCACTGTGCGCAGCAGTGTGGAGTAGTGGTTAGGGCTCTGGACTCTTGACTGGAGGGTCGTGGGTTCAATCCCAGGTGGGGGACACCGCTGCTGTACTATTGGGCTAGGTACTTTACCTAGATTGCTCCAACTGTATAAATGGGTAATTGTATGTAAAAATAATTTGTAAAAAATAATGTAATTCTATGTTAAATAATGTGATATCTTGTAACAATTGTAAGTTGCCCTGGATAAGGATGTCTGCTAAGAAATAAATAATACAATAATAATAATATGAACTGTCTTTCTCTATTCACACATTGCCCATGCCTCATTACAGACTCATCTTCTGTGTTCTCTTAATGCATCCCTGCTTCCTATTACAAGCAGTCTATTTATTGCCAGACTCCTCTGTTTGAGCTCAGTAAATGTCCAAGACAGTGTTCAAAATGCAGAAATTGATCTGTTGGCATGGTCTAATTAGAAAAGGAAATTGAGAAATGAATACAGCAATCACAAGCCTTCTATTTAAGAGTGTGCTGCAGTCAAAGAAACTCCACAGGGTGCCGGAAACAATCTGTGCATGAAAGTCATTTAGAACATGAATTACTCATGACTGAAGCATTATCACAGTATGATCAACCATGCATTCTCATATTATGCTCTTGACTGCATATTTCTCATTGAAATGCACATATTAACCAGTGCAGACATATTCAGAGGGTCTGCATAATCGCACAGTACCTGAAAGGGATTGTTCATGACCCTGGAGTGAGGCAGAGTTTGGGTAGAGTTGAGGCGCTTCAGAAGCACCAAAAATGGGAGGTACCCACCTGATGACCCCTGCGAAGTGCCCCACCCAGCCCATTGTAGACCACCTGAAAACCCCTGTGAAGTGCCCCACCCAGCCCATTCTAGACCACCTGATGACCCTTACGAAGTGCCCCACCCAGCCCATTCCAGACCATCTGATGACCCCTGCGAAGTGCCCCACCCAGCCCATTCCAGACCACCTGATGACCCCTGCGAAGTGCCCCCTCCAGCCCATTCTATACCACCTGATGACCCCTGCAAAATGCCCCACCCAGCCCATTCCAGACCACCTGATGACCTCTGCGAAGTGCCCCACCTAGCCCATTCTAGACCACCTGATGCCAGCCCATTCCAGACAACATGATGACCCCTGTGAAGTGCCCCACTCAGCCCACCTGATGACCCCTGTGAAGTGCCCCACTCAGCCCATTCTAGACCACCTGATGACCCCTGCGAAGTGCCCCACCAAGCCCATTCCAGACCATTGCCATGCTGAGGAGCTAGGGTGGCCACACTTTGGTTGATCCCTGGAGCCAGCATTACACTTCAGCCATCAACACGGGGCCACATTTCGTGCAGGAAAAGCA
This sequence comes from Acipenser ruthenus, assembly GCF_902713425.1. Taxonomy (NCBI): domain Eukaryota; kingdom Metazoa; phylum Chordata; class Actinopteri; order Acipenseriformes; family Acipenseridae; genus Acipenser; species Acipenser ruthenus. The sequence continues at coordinate 117,154,353 of NC_081189.1, read as the reverse complement.
CTGAAGCTAAGGCTTGGTTGGTTCCCACCACTACTATCTCATTTTATCTTGGCGAAAGCTGAGTCCAGTATTAGCATGAAGTAAATAACAGCTCCGCTCATGTAATGAAAATCATTATGTACTGAAAGAGTTAAACAGAGAGCGTTATCAAACTGTGCATTTAAATCACATGCGTGTGCTGTATGATTAGTGAAGGCTGTATCAAATAACTAAACATTTCTATGGAATACACAGACAGTTTAATAAGCTCTTTATATATAAGCTTCAACTGGTCAGTTTGTGACAGGCAGACAGTTAAGTGGTTAACCTTTCATGTCTTTTTGAAAAGGTGTTTTTTTCATTTTTCTCAATCAGGGCCCCAGCTGGTGGCCTTTACCGGGCTGATCCGCTTCTCTCAGAACCAGACTGACATTTCAAATGCACAAACCCAGCCCTGAAAGGAAAGGTCAAAGGCAACAGCCACATCTCGTCTTGCCTGTCAGGACTGAGCAGGTGAATACAGGAGAACTGCCTTTTCGGACTCCTTTTCATTGTTAAAGAAGATCAGCTGATTGTTTGAGTGAAAGTTTGTTTTGACTGGAGCATTTTCTTCTTTTTTATTTGAATGTACTGTAAAATAGATCACTTTTAAGACTGCACAATATGACACACCCTAAACACAAACTATTTACTTATTAGAGAAACTCCTTGTTTCACTGCTACAAGCATTGCTTACCGGAACAGGTTTCGGTGGTGTGTGTCATTAATTTGTCATATACAGACGTGCTCAAATTTGTTGGTACCCCTCCACAAAAAATGAAGAATGCACAATTTTCTCTGAAATAACTTGAAACTGACAAAAGTAATTGGCATCCACCATTGTTTATTCCATATTTAATAGAAATCAGACTTTGCTTTTGATTTTTTATTCAACATAATATTGTAAATAATAAAACAAATGAAAATGGCATGGACAAAAATGATGGGACCGCTAACCTAATATTTTGTTGCACAACCTTTAGAGGCAATCACTGCAATCAAACGTTTTCTGTAGCTCTCAATGAGACTTCTGCACCAGTTAACAGGTAGTTTGGCCCACTCTTCCTGAGCAAACTGCTCCAGCTGTCTCAGGTTTGATGGGTGCCTTCTCCAGACTGCAAGTTTCAGCTCTTTCCATAGATGTTCGATAGTATTCAGATCTGGACTCATAGAAGGCCACTTCAGAATAGTCCAATGTTTTGTTCTTATCCATTCTTGGGTGCTTTTAGCTGTGTGTTTTGGGTCATTATCCTGTTGGAGGACCCATGACCTGCGACTGAGACAGAGCTTTCTGACACTGGGCAGTACGTTTCGCTCCAGAATGCCTTGATAGTCTTGAGATTTCATTGTGCCCTGCACAGATTCAAGGCACCCTGTGCCAGGCGCAGCAAAGCAGCCCCAAAACATAACCGAGCCTCCTCCATGTTTCACTGTAGGTATGGTGTTCTTTTCTTTGAAAGCTTCATTTTTTCGTCTGTGAACATAGAGCTGATGTGACTTGCCAAAAAGCTCCAGTTTTGACTCATCTGTCCAAAGGACATTCTCCCAGAAGGAGTGTAGCTTGTCAATATGCATTTTAGCAAATTCCAGTCTGGCTTTTTTATGTTTTTCTTTCAAAAGTGGAGTCCTCCTGGGTTTTCTTCCATGGAGCCCACTTTCGCTCAAAAAGCGACGGATGGTACGATCAGAAACTGACGTACCTTCACCTTGGAGTTCAGCTTGTATCTCTTTGGCAGTTATCCTTGGTTCTTTTTCTACCATTTGCACTATCCTTCTGTTCAATCTGGGGTCGATTTTCCTCTTGCGGCCGCGCCCAGGGAGGTTGGCTACAGGTCCATGGACCTTAAACTTCTTAATAATATTTGCAACTGTTGTCACAGGAACATCAAGCTGCTTGGAGATGGTCTTGTAGCCTTTACCTTTACCATGCTTGTCTATTATTTTCTTTCTGATCTCCTCAGACAACTCTCTCCTTTGCTTTCTCTGGTCCATGTTCAGTGTGGTGCACACAATGATACCAAACAGCACAGTGGCTACGTTTCTCCATTTAAATAGGCTGAATGACTGATTACAAGATTGGAGACATGTGTGATACTAATTAATGAAACTAATTAGTTTGAAATATCACTATAATCCAATTATTTATTATCTTTTCTAAAGGGTACCAACAAATGCGTCCAGGCCATTTTAGAATATCTTTGTAGAATAAGCAATAATTCATCTCTTTTCACAGCTTCTTTGCTTTATTCTATGACATACCAAAGGCATGCAAGTATACATGATAAAATAGCTTTTAATTTCATCACTTTTCAGGAGGAATGAAGCATTATTTCAATGAGCTGTAAGGGTACCAACAAATTTGAGCACGTCTGTATGATAGCCACCTGCATTCTTCAAACATTTTTCTTTTGCAAAGTCAAATGTTTAGTGCACTAAAGCACAATGCAGGCTGAAATGAAATTAAATGAATGAGGTCAGTCCATGAAAGCCTCAGGTACAGTAAGTGGAAGATTAAACCAAACAAAATGAGCAGACTTTTTCACATTTCAGCTTGTCTTTTACCATTACCTCTATAGTCGTGTGTGGATGTCTTAACTTCAAGGCCTCCCTCCCAACCCTGGTCATAGATATTGAAAATCATGAAAGTCATTTAGGCCCCTTTTATTGAGCATCACAAAGTTCCTGAGGATGAAAGGGAAAGATTAAAGTGTGCGGGGGAGGTAAGGCTTTAGAAGGCTCACACATCGCCATGGCAACCACAACATATCTTGCCTTCCGAAGGCTGCTGATTATTGATAGGCTTTCACTGACCGTGTTTGCTCTTTTGCTGTTTTTCAATTTCCCTTTTCCTTGAAATATAATTTAATAGAATAGAATTGCAAGAGAACTGGGACCAAGGGGAACACAAATGTAACTCTATAAGTGTTGGAAGCACCTAATAGCTGCTAAATGAGAAAAAAAAAGCAAATATATCTCATTTTGCAATCTTCAATTCATTCAAATCCAACGACAGAATGAACTACTAATTGCACAGTTCCAAATTACCACGCGCTGTAGAAAGAAAGGACTGGATGCTGTCATGAACAATATTGTATAACCCTCTCTGTGACCACAATAAGACCTTTAGTGCTGTCATGAACAATATTGTATAACCCTCTCTGTGACCACAATAAGACCTTTAGTGCTGTCATGAACAATATTGTATAACCCTCTCTGTGACCACAATAAGACCTTTAGTGCTGTCATGAACAATATTGTATAACCCTCTCTGTGACCACAATAAGACCTTTAGTGCTGTCATGAACAATATTGTATAACCCTCTCTGTGACCACAATAAGACCTTTAGTGCTGTCATGAACAATATTGTATAACCCTCTCTGTGACCACAATAAGACCTTTAGTGCTGTCATGAACAATATTGTATAACCCTCTCTGTGACCACAATAAGACCTTTAGTGCTGTCATGAACAATATTGTATAACCCTCTCTGTGACCACAATAAGACCTTTAGTGCTGTCATGAACAGTATTGTATAACCCTCTCTGTGACCACAATAAGACCTTTAGTGCTGTCATGAACAGTATTGTATAACCCTCTCTGTGACCACAATAAGACCTTTAGTGCTGTCATGAACAATATTGTATAACCCTCTCTGTGACCACAATAAGACCTTTAGCTGCCCCTCCCACTCCCACACACCTGATTGCAAAGAAAGCAAGTACAAGCCATTTACAGCTGTAGAACTGCAAAGACACTTTTTATTTGCAGCTCTGAAGAGACAATAAGAGATCGAGCATCAGGTATATTCTAAATCTGAATGTTTAATTAGGTATTACAAGTTGCTGGCCTTTTAAAAACCCTAACTCAGGGCATATGAGAAAAAATAACAAAAATATATGTTCACATGTTTTTTATGCTTCTTGATCTTTAATAACACATGTATTTATATTTCATGGCACAAGCTTAGAGTGTAAATGGAATATCAGGCCATTATTCAAAAACATTAAAGGGAAAGGGGTTCCAAAAAATATAATGTGACACGTCCCCACGTGTTGCTACAACTGTTTAGATAATGTATCTGGATTTTTTTCTTTTCATTGTTAACATCCTGACAACTTTTTATACTTATAACTTTAAAGTATGTAACACAGCAATAACAATCCATGATGTGGTACAGAAGAGAAAAGCCAGAGCACTTGTTAGGTGTTTTTTTTTTTTTTTTTTTAATCACTCTACCTGCAGTGATTTAGAGGACAGCCCCCAATGCACTAGAGCTGACATTTTGAAAAGAGCTTTGAAACAGACTTTACAGTTCTAAGTATAGAAAGTTGTCAGGATGTTAACAATGGAAAGGACATTACAGGTAGGTTATTTAAACAGCTCTGGCACCACATGGGGATGTATAAAGCAATTTTTTCGGACCCCCACTACTTACCCTTTAATGACTGTTTTAAGGAATGGCCTGTTTTTTAAATGTGTCTGATTCATGAAATCAAGTTTACAAGTCATGAAACCCTTTTTTTTAATGAGGATTTATTGGTTTATTCTCATTTTTCAAAGCAGTGCTTAAGATAATGCTTATATACAGAACACAGCCCTTAGTGAAACAGTCTGTTGTGATTGTTATTCAAAACGCCACTTCAAAAAATGTTCTGTAATGTAGTAATAGCTTTTTGTATCATTGGCTTGGTTTACATGCACTTGAAAATTGACTCTACAGCGTCCAGGGTATGATAGATCAATAAGTCATAAACACTATTCCTAGTTACAACATTTTAATATATTTTCTTTAAACCTCCTTTTGATTTGTGAAATCATGTTTGTAGATCAAGACAGCATTTTTCAAGAGGGCAATACGTTTATTCACACAATGTTTATAGTAGTAATAATAATAAGAAGAATAATAATAATAATAATAATAATAATAATAATAATAATAATAATAATAATAATAAGTCCTTAAAAAAAGATTCCAAAACAGTTTTGTGACCTTACTGTTCTTCACTTCACAAACCCGTAAAAACTGAGCACTCAAGCACACCCTGGAGTGACATGTGTGCTTGTGCTTGAATCCTTTCTTTACCAGTGAGGTTCAAGTTCATAACCATTTCTGGCAACCCAAAGCAATAATCAGGTCTCTAATTGCATACTTTGCTCTTATTAGGACTGAAGTCAATGTATTTGGTATCTTGCTCTTAATTGTACTGTAATTCTTGATATGTATTTTTTGTATACAACTGTAAGTCACCCTGGGTAAGGGCGTCTGCTAAGAAATAAATAATAATAATAATAATAATAATAATAATAATAATAATAATAATAATAATAATAATACTGTAGCAGGTTCCTTCCCTGTTTCTAGCATCTGATTTTTAGGTTTTAGTCGCTGCAATTTGTGGAAAGGCACTCATAATACTCATCTTAATAAGCAAAGCTGCCTCATTAAAGAAAACTCTAATCTGTTATTATGAGGTTAGCTAATAATACTGTCTGTTATTTTTCTTTTTTTATTGGAGGGTTTTTCATTTATTTTAATACATGTAACTACTCAGCTCAATTTAATTGTTCTGTCTGTTTTAATGCAAATATATTCATCATGTATTTGTTTTTGAAGTAGAAAAGACTTTTGAAATTGCTTAACTAACCCCAGAGACTGAGTTCTGAATAATTCTTCAAAGACATTCTGAACTATATGAACATGTGACTGCAGTGTTGTATTCTTCAAACAATCTTAAATCTTGGAACATGTCACTGCAGTGTTGTAGATTACTGCCTCCCATGTCAAAATGTGATATGTTTTATTTCCTCTTAATAGGCTACCCTTATGGTAGGTCCCACATTCAAGATGTGCGAAGTCCTTTTGAAATGGATAACGTGCTTTTTGCCCAGCGCAGTAGGTGGTCCGTTGCCTTCTCCCCTACCGTGTGCTGCCTGTTTTGTTCCTACAGGATAATGAACTTAACCTTTTACAGCATTTTATCTTTGAAACCAAATAGAAGTCAAAGGCTTTGAAGGTTCTTGGGTGTACTTGCTGGATTTTAATCCGGTGACCTTTGATGTTTGTTTGTATGAAACTGAAAAATATAAGTGAACCTAGGCTCTCCGTTAAAAATAAAACTCACATTAATCTTTTCATTTTATATCTTTATTATTCCATTTTTTAGACTTTTGTAATTGTTCTACTATTTTTACAAACTAGCTTTTTATCTAAGTTTTTTTTTCTAATTTTACAATAAAACACATTTTTTTAAACTGTATTTTTTATATTTGTTTTCTGTTTTATAAAATTCTGTATTAGACTGTGTGACAGGGTAGCATCACGGCACAAGATGTGACCACGCATGTTTAATCACAACAGTACATACAGAAAAAAGCACATTAACAAATAAAAAGGCACAATGGCCTAAACAAAAGGTCTACATAAAACTCACAGACATAAACAGGACCACATCAACACCGACTCTCCTTCGTATACACCTGTGGCGGAGCCTGATTAACCATTAATCATTCAATTCATGCCCCAGCCACATTCCCTCACACACACACACACACACACACACACACACACACACACACACACACACACACACACACACACACACACACACACACACACACCTTAAACCAGACTGTTTTTAATTGAATGGTTTAATTGTGCATGTGTGGGTGTGTGTGAAGCGCTTTAGGATCCTTGTGATGAAAGGCACTATAGAAATGTGAATTGTTGTTGTTGTTGTTTATTGATGAGGCTTTTTTCCATATGTCACTGTATTTCTTATGTTTCCCTCCATACCTGCAAAAACTGGTCTCCCTCTAGTCCTATGAAGTCAAAATAGTACTAAAGCTAATGAAACATTGAAGATTGACTGTGTAGGTATAAAATTGCATGCATTTATTGAATTAATATTGGCACATGCACACATTGCCATTGTGTATTTCCTCTTTCTTACCCATCTGCGCATATATTGCATATTTGTACTTGCTTTGAAATCTGCCTCAACTTTCTGGGTACATTTGTTGGTACAGTAATTTTGCCTTGTCTGTGACCAGCACAGGAGTGCCTACCTGGTTCATTGCACGCATGCTTAAGTGATTGTATACTTTGTTTGTTAAGCGCTCCAAATATGATTAGAATGTTGTTGTTTTAACCCATTTCAACATAAACTGTCCTTTGCTACAGTAGACACCTAGCCATTAGAAATAGGGTGAGGTGTGTAAATAGAACAAGTTGTTCAGGTAAAAAAAGGGAAAAGCTGACAAAGGGGCTAGCTAAAGTTAACTTGCCCAATATTTTGCATAGTGACCTCATAGTTGCTAAATATTGATACAGCTGGGTTAAAATGAGGAAATAAGTCACTGTGTGGATTTTGGTTCTTCAGCTTTGTTTTAGATGCAAGGGTTTCTTCGAAGCTGGGGCCATGCACCAGCAGGTCGTCCAGGTAGACCAGACAGTGCCGTCGGGGGATACCGGCTAGGGCTCGCTTCATCAACTGCTCAAACGTGGCTGGAGCATTGCAGAGCCCAAACGGTCTTTACGCCACTCCTCCTGCTGAAAGTACTAATTAGAGGAGAAACCTCAAAATGGAGCGAGGTAACCAGTGGTGTACCACAGGGATCAGTATTAGGTCCTCTGCTATTCCTAATCTACAATAATGATTTAGACTCTGGTATAGTAAGCAAACTTGTTAAATTTGCAGACGACACAAAAATAGGAGGAGTGGCAAACACTGTTGCAACAGCAAAGGTCATTCAAAATTATCTAGACAGCATTCAGTACTGGGCAGACACATGGCAAATGACATTTAATAGAGAAAAGTGTAAAGTATTGCATGCAGGCAATAAAAATGTGCATTATAAATATCATATGGGAGATAATGAAATTGAAGAAGGGAACTATGAAAAAGACCTAGGAGTTTGTGTTGACTCAGAAATGTCTTCATCTAGACAATGTGGGGAAGCTATAAAAAAGGCCAACAAGATGCTCAGATATATTGTGAGAAGTGAATTTAAATCAAGGGAAGTAATGTTAAAATTTTACAATGCATTAGTAAGACCTCACCTAGAATATTGTGTTCAGTTCTGGTCACCTCGTTACAAAAAGGATATTGCTGCTCTAGAAAGAGTACAAAGAAGAGCAACCAGAATTATCCCGGGTTTAAAAGGCATGTCGTATGCAGACAGGCTAAAAGAATTGAATCTATTCAGTCTTGAACAAAGAAGACTATGCGGCGATCTGATTCAAACATTCAAAATCCTAAAAGGTATAGACAATGTCGACCCAGGGGACTTTTTTGACCTGAAAAAAGAAACAAGGACCAGGGGTCACAAATGGAGATTAGATAAAGGGGCATTCAGAACAGAAAATAGGAGGCACTTTTTTACACAGAGAATTGTGAGGGTCTGGAACCAACTCCCCAGTAATGTTGTTGAAGCTGACACCCTGGGATCCTTCAAGAAGCTGTTTGATGAGATTCTGGGATCAATAAGCTACTAACAACCAAACGAGCAAGATGGGCTGAATGGCCTCCTCTTGTTTGTAAACTTTCTTATGTTCTTCTGTTCTTATGTTCTAAACTTTATTTGTTTTAGCTTCAATTATTGCTTAACAAAGCTGCTGTCAGCCACAGCTCACGCTTCTACTAGTCGGCTCTTTCTTCTCTTTAGCTCTTTTTCTCTCCAGCTCTTTCTCTCTTTAGCTGTTTCTCTCTTTATCCTTTTCTTCATTCTGTTCTCCTTCTTTCAGTCCGACCCTGGTATCCAGCTCCCTGTCCTTTTTATAGGGGAGCTGGAGGGAGGCAGTGCCCGTGCCAGCCAATCCAGTGCTAGATACCTCGCCTGCCTGGAGAGTCCCAGGCCGGAAAGTCCCAGGCTGGCAGCTGTGGGGAAATTCCCCAGCCCAGCGATCCATAGAACCTTCTAAAAGGAAGGGGTCGAGGCCCCAGCCTGACTGCGGGTAACCTCGCTCAGTGGAAAAGTACAGGCTGGGTTCTCCCGTTCACTCCAGCACACTGCCCACGCTCCCGATCCGTGGGGTGCCCACTTCCTGGTTGGTGATGATCAGTCAGCGCACTGGCCCCGCCCCTCTCTCCAGCCTGCCTCGGGACCCGCCGTTACAATATACAGTAGTAGTGTGGTCTAGTCTAAAATAAACAATGCACTGCTTGAGTTTCCTGACTAAACATTCAAATCATGTGACAATGTGACCTTTCAACTCTCGATAATACAGTCAAATTGTGCCGAACCCAGAATGAAAAAAAAACTAAGGGAAAGTAAAAATGTTTTGCCTTTTTTAGAATCCTGTATTCAGGGAAAACAATATATTTAATGATCTGAAGAGTCTGTGGGTTCCCTCCCACCCCTTCTCCTTTCTCTGACTCCTAAGGGTTGGCTGAAGCTCTGTGTCCATTGTCCTGGCAGGCATCTACTGCAGAGAAAAATCAACCTCTAATGAGAGCTACAGAGAAGATTGCTTTTGGATTTGGATGAGCTCCTTACTCTCATTGCCAACACCATTTGGCTACAGTTAGATTAGAAAAAGATGTTCTCTCGACCATTTTGTTTAACTGTTAAAGTCACTGTCAGGAGAATAGCATCGAGGAATAGTCCTTGGCTATGTTATGCAGGGGAAATATATAAAAGTGCAGGGTGTCAGGCAGTCCAAGCACTTTGCAAAGGAATTCAGTGACAGAATGTAATTCAGCCTTGAACGGTACAGTTTTGTGGCTTTAGTGTTCAGTTGGTTGTGATTGTCCTTCTTTATTTCAGAGGCTGGTTGAAGTTAAGCTGGACTGGCTTGAGGATTAGATGGTCGAGGGTCGCATGACACAAAAGGGATCTGCAGATTCATAAACAGCATCAGAGATGCGGAGCCAGTGAAGTTATCAGTACAGAGGACAGGGTTGTCCCTGAGCATCTCAGAATAACAGTCCTGCTTTCATTTTAATATATTTCATCCTGTGAATTATTGCCCACTCAGATGGAAGCTGTAAATTGACTCAGTGAATTACTGCCCACTCGGATGCAAGCTGTAAATGGACTCAGTGAATTACTGCCCACTCGGATCCAAGCTGGAAATGGACTCAGTTTGGAATGGGCTTGAATTAGGACCTTCCCGCTAAGATTTTGACAAGAACATGTTTAGACAGGCTTGTGACTACACAAGGTAAAATCTTAGACAAGCATTTTGAGTTTCTAAATACCATAGCATTGTAAAGTTATGGATGAATTATAGTGGTGGCTCAAAATACTGATTAAATATTAAAATACGCCCAAGCTCATCATTTTACTTACTTTTAAATATTAAAATACACCGGATACACTTCAAAATACATTAATTACACCGTTACATTGTTTAATACACACTGATAAAATTATATGAAAAAAAAATGTAAAATAACTTTGTTACACTGATGTGATTGATGTTCCATCCTCAGAATAACAGAATTGTGTGCAACTAAATACAGTTAATGCACTAAATACAGTTAATGCACTAAATACAGTTAATGCACTTGCATGTAGAGGTGTATGCAATGCACTTAAGGGACTCACACACACTGCTTCGTTTTTGCAAAGTCGTTTAACAATTTAAATGACAGTGACATTTTAGTATTAAAACTGAAACTTAATAGACTAGAGCAGACCAGGCTAGAGGCATACTCTGCAAGTGGTATATGATGGAGCAGGTGTTCATGGGTACATCATTCAGATTTAAAAGATTGTTACCTCACAAGCGCTAATAATAACAATACAAAAATACATTAAGGATATTTTTTGGAATTTTTTCTTTTTTTGAATGTAAACATTCTCTTAGGATAAATCTTGCATTGAAAAATTAAAAAAAAGAATCAAAGAACCTTCTCAAAACAGGTGAAAAAGGATTCATGAATAACAAACGTGATTTAATTAATCAAAAAAAGATGTGAAAAACTTCTGTGAAAAGAGCCCACTAGCTTCATACAGGAGGTGTTTCATAGAAAATGTTATCAAAATATATGAATACCAAAAATATAAAAAAAAGAAAAGAATGTACTTACACATCTCCTCTTATCCCACTGCAGAGCAAGCTGGCTCTTTACACCCAGGGGATTAATAGCGGATGTTGAAAAGATGCTGGCTCCTAGAGGACAAAGGCCAGCCCTGCAGGTCTGTGCTTGAGCTCAGGGGCCGCTGTATCACTATGAGGTGACTCAACCCCGATGGCATTGTCTCTCAAACACACTTAAACTGTCAGGAATTCCCAGTGAAGATCAACAACTTCTCACAGCCAGAATGCAAACCTACTCGCCCCCCCCTTCACTGCCTGACTCACCCTGCACCACCCTCACTGCCTGTCTCAGCCTGCACCCCCCTCACTGCCTGTCTCACCCTGCACCCCCTCACTGCCTGACTCACCCTGCACCCCCTTCACTGCCTGACTCACCATGCACCCTCCTCACTGCCTGAATCACCCTGCACCCTCCTCACTGCCTGACTCACCCTGCACCCAGCTCACTGCCTGACTCACCCTGCACCCTCCTCACTGCCTGCACCCCTCTCACTGCCTGTCTCACCCTGCACCCTCCTCACTGCCTGCACCCTCCTCACTGCCTGAATCACCCTGCACCCCCCTCATTGCCTGACTCACCCTGCACCCTCCTCACTGCCTGCACCCCTCTCACTGCCTGTCTCACCCTGCACCCTCCTCACTGCATTCACCCCTCTCACTGCATGACTCACCCTGCACCCTCCTCACTGCCTGACTCACCCTGCACCCCCCTCATTGCCTGACTCACCCTGCACCCCCCTCATTGCCTGACTCACCCTGCACCCTCCTCAATGCCTGCACCCTCCTCACTGCCTGACTCACCCTGCACCCTCCTCACTGCCTGCACCCCCCTCATTGCCAGACTCACCCTGCACCCTCCTCACTGCCTGACTCACCCTGAACCCCCCTCATTGCCTGACTCACCCTGCACCCTCCTCAATGCCTGCACCCTCCTCACTGCCTGACTCACCCTGCACCCTCCTCACTGCCTGCACCCTCCTCACTGCCTGAATCACCCTGCACCCCCCTCATTGCCTGACTCACCCTGCACCCTCTTCACTGCCTGCACCCCCCTCATTGCCTGACTCACCCTGTACCCCCCTCATTGCCTGACTCACCCTGCACCCTCCTCACTGCCTGCACCCCTCTCACTGCCTGTCTCACCCTGCACCCTCCTCACTGCCTGCACCCCTCTCACTGCCTGACTCACCCTGCACCCTCCTCACTGCCTGACTCACCCTGCACCCCCCTCATTGCCTGACTCAACCTGCACCCTCCTCACTGCCTGACTCACCCTGCACCCCCCTCATTGCCTGACTCAACCTGCACCCTCCTCATTGCCTGACTCACTCTGCACCCTCCTCAATGCCTGCACCCTCCTCACTGCCTGACTCACCCTGCACCCTCCTCACTGCCTGCACCCTCCTCACTGCCTGAATCACCCTGCACCCCCCTCATTGCCTGACTCACCCTGCACCCTCCTCACTGCCTGCACCCCCCTCATTGCCTGACTCACCCTGTACCCCCCTCATTGCCTGACTCACCCTGCACCCTCCTCACTGCCCCTCTCACTGCCTGTCTCACCCTGCACCCTCCTCACTGCCTGCACCCCTCTCGCTGCCTGACTCACCCTGCACCCTCCTCACTGCCTGACTCACCCTGCACCCCCCTCATTGCCTGACTCAACCTGCACCCTCCTCACTGCCTGACTCACCCTGCACCCCCCTCATTGCCTGACTCACCCTGCACCCCCTCATTGCCTGACTCACTCTGCACCCTCCTCAATGCCTGCACCCTCCTCACTGCCTGACTCACCCTGCACCCTCCTCACTGCCTGCACCCTCCTCACTGCCTGAATCACCCTGCACCCCCCTGATTGCCTGACTCACCCTGCACCCTCCTCACTGCCTGCACCCCCCTCATTGCCTGACTCACCCTGTACCCCCCTCATTGCCTGACTCACCCTGCACCCTCCTCACTGCCTGCACCCCTCTCACTGCCTGTCTCACCCTGCACCCTCCTCACTGCCTGCACCCCTCTCACTGCCTGACTCACCCTGCACCCTCCTCACTGCCTGACTCACCCTGCACCCCCCTCATTGCCTGACTCACCCTGCACCCTCCTCACTGCCTGACTCACCCTGCACCCCCCTCATTGCCTGACTCACCCTGCACCCTCCTCAATGCCTGCACCCTCCTCACTGCCTGACTCACCCTGCACCCTCCTCACTGCCTGCACCCCCCTCACTGCCTGTCTCACCCTGCACCCTCCTCACTGCCTGACTCACCCTGCACCCTCCTCACTGCCTGCACCCCCCTCACTGCCTGACTCACCCTGCACCCTCCTCACTGCCTGACTCACCCTGCACCCTCCTCACTGCCTGTCTCACCCTGCACTCCCCTCACTGCCTGTCTCACCCTGCACCCTCCTCACTGCCTGACTCACCCTGCACCCTCCTCACTGCCTGACTCACTCTGCACCCTCCTCACTGTCTGTCTCACCCCGCACTCCCCTCACTGCCTGTCTCACCCTGTACCCTCCTCACTGTCTGTCTCACCCCGCACTCGCCTCACTGCCTGTCTCACCCTGCACCCTCCTCACTGCCTGACTCACCCTGCACCCCCTTCGCTGCCTGTCTCACCCTGCACCCTCCTCACTGCCTGCACCCCCCTCACTGCCTGACTCACTCTGCACCCTCCTCACTGCCTGACTCACCCTGCACCCTCCTCACTGCCTGACTCACCCTGCACCCCACGTGTACCCCAGTCACTCGCTACAGGGCATAGTACTCTCAAATTGTACTAAACATTCACTCAGGAGCTATATGTTACTGTACCTATGACAAGATTTTGTATTACCATCTCCATATTAATTCTTGGGTGATTTACCCCGTTATTAACACTACTGAATACGATAAAAGCAGTCTGAAGTTTTACTAACTGTAGGGCTGCAGTATTAAGATACGTTTCTGTTTAGAGAATTAAAACAGAACCGTGCGTCTAATACAAAAGACTTCAAACATTGTATAAACAATTCTGACCCTGATATTTCTGCAACAGAAAAAGTGTCAGCTTTGAATACAGGAGCAACCCATGAAAAGGCTAAGCAGTGATTAAAAAGCCTTCGCTGCCAGTCTAATTTGCTGCCTGTTTGCCCCGGCTCACCGCTCCAGTCACACAGCGCTTCTGTGACAGTGATGGCTTTAATAGGGTCAGACAGATCACTGCTCTAGTCTAATGCTCAACTTAACAAAGGCTGTGATGGAGGAATAAAGACAGGCATTTCTGTTATCCTGCGTTTTCACATTTCGATAGAGGGTTGTTAATCTGCTGGGTGACTGATTGCCACCCCCTAGGGAGGCTGTCTAAACATTATTTAAATTTCAAGTTATACTTTCTCCCTTACATTGTCATAATATTTCATTTCTTAGCTGTTTAATATCCTATTACTGCATGCGCATTCACTATCATTCTCTATGATTTGCTCGGATAATTACTTACCAGGCCTAATAAGTAATGTCCTTTTTCAACCAATGTGAAAACTGCATTTCTGTCCCATCAGCAACTGTGGCAACTGAAAACTAGTAGGAAAATCAGAACTCAAGATGACAGCTGCACACCCCTTGTGGTGAGTTTTCAAAGTACCTCATTCACTTTAGCTTTTTTAGCGGTTAGTGAGTCTGGTAAATAAAACTTTAACTTAATACAATTGGGCATAACAAAAAGCTGTTTGTGTTTTCATCCATCCCACTTTAAAAGGCAGGCGGAGAGAGTTTTCATTGCATAATCTTTGGTAAATGAACAGGATTGCCATAGAAATATGGATGTCTCAAGTGTCATCTCCAAACACCATGTCCAGAGACAGAAATGAATTATCAGTCTCATCTCCATTAAGAAATTCAATTAATCCATACATTAGTCTTACAAATGAGGGGAAAACTATGATCCCTGTACTGACCCTCATCTACTGGAAACCTACACAAGGTAAATAATGATCTAAGCAGACCGAGGCTATGATGAGGTTGTATAACGCACTGGTGGAAAAGGTAAATAAATAAATGAATACATTCAGGTCACCTTACAAACAGGACAGGCTGACAAAAAACAAATCACATTGACGTGTATTTGTGCTATCACAAATCCTGGACTACCTAATGTTACCTCAATCTAGACATTCCAGATTGTGATAGACACAGATAGGGTCCAGTTATTCAACAACTGTAGGCCCTTGTATATAGACCATAACAACCGTCCCTTGTTTGCACACCCTACTTGGGAGGACTCATTTAAAAGCACAGAATCTGGTCTTTTTTAAATGTTCCCAGTGTTTTAGACTACTACTTCCTACCTTCTGTTCACAACTTACTTTTACTCAGCTTCCATTTATGCCCTCTTGTTGTTCTCTCTGGGCTGAATTTCAAGTAGTGTCTTGGATTAACTTTATCTGTAGTATAGATAAAGTTAATCCAAGACACTACTTTATAGATTCTATACCATTTAATATTTTAAAGACTCTCCCTCTCCCTTCTTTTTTGTAGGCTGAATAGATTTAATTCTTGGTAACATTTTACATGGTGTCTCTAAATACTGTTTATTTACATGGTAGTTACTTAGTAAATACATGTGTACTTACACATGCTTACAATGTTAGTATGGACAGCTACAGTGTACTTAACGTGTGCATCTTTTTGCATGATATATGTAAGTAGACAATTGTATCAGAAAAGGGTAGGGGTTAAGGTTAGGGATTTAGAGCTAGGTTTAGAGTTAGGGTTTGGGTTAGGGTTAGGGATAGGGTTTGGGTTATATCATGCAAAAAAATTTACACATTAATTACATTGTAACAATGCATACTAACATTGTAGTTCTGTGTAAGTACACATGTATTTACGAAGTAACTACTATGTAAATACACAGTGAATAGAGACACTTAATGGAAAGTGTTACCTAATTCTTTTAACATTTCCTCGTAAGTCATGTCATTAAGTCCTGGCCTAGTTGCCCTTCTCTGTACCTTCTCGAGTGCAATGGTCTGATCTTTGTAGTGAGGTGATCAACAGTGGTGTCCACAAGACACCGTGTGATGACACTGTGATGCGTCATGTTTTCTGTCTTTCCTTACTTCCTTTTTTTAATCTTTAGAGTTATCTTTTTCCTATCACTGTGCCATTCTGCTGCTCTGCATCCTGAGACCTGCTGGAGCTTGAAATCTGTCTGCTCATCACAGTCCTGTGACTCAGGCAGGGAGACCCTGTGGAGCTGCTAGACACACCAGATGAAGAGTCTAGCACTGGAGTAATCCACTACTTATCAATGTGTGTGGTTGGAACTGGTGTACAACTGTGCCAGACCCTTGTTAGTTAGACTCACAGGACAATATATTTCATACGATTTTTTAATGTGCTACTGTGCATCCTATGGTGTGGTGGATTGTTATTTATAAAATAAAAATGTATGTTTTTAAGAAAAATTTAGTGTTAGACAGTACTCTCTGTAAATCAGTTTAGTTTTGGCTGGGGAGTTTCATTCTTAGTAATAACAACGATTTGATGGGAGTCTAACCTATAGGATAAACACATTACCGTAGTTGGCTACACTTATAAATGCATTTGTCTGGATTTAAGAGGAGTCACTGAAGTTAAAGCCACCTGTTTAAAGTAGTACATGTTTACAAAAGGACCATGTCTTAAACCTACCCACAACCTGTATATTGAAATCCAAAAGGAAGTTCAGCCAATCAGAGTAGAAAGCATGAGAGCCATAGCCAATCAGATTGCTGTGATCACATCACTTTCAAAACAGCCTGTGTACAGAGCGTGTCAGTTGTAGCCCGGACACTGGGATGGAGCATTGCAATCAATATGAAATAAGATTTACAAAGTGAAGAAAATCCAATCAGGTCATCTTTAAGAACTGAAAACGTAATAAAGGGACAGGGCGGATTTCTGCAAACAGGTACTTTTAGGGTACTGGCGACCCTTGCTACTGGCAGTATTGATTCTTGATGCACACAGTTTTGTCAGGGCTGTTGGTCTGGACCTCATGAATTCTGTATTGGAAAGTCCCGTGAACCTGGTCAGAATTGCACCTGCATCTCAGTATTTGCACCATGAATCCCGTGGAGCAGGGCTAATCAGTTTATTTGCATGTCTCATTTTACTCGTCAGATCTATTATTAACAGCTCATTAGAACCAACTTCTAACCTTTCAATCACAATATAGCTCTGCAAGAAAAGCAGTTTGTCTGCTTCACCCACCAAAGGGTAGGGACAGTGATGTGAATAAAAGCACTACAGCTTGAGCGATGAGCCAGCTATGAAATTGCTGCCAATAACCTCTCCTTGTGTCAGTACATTTAAATGATGTTCCTCTCTCACAGCTGAACCAGAATTGTGTGGTCCTACAATTAAATGGCAATTAAGTTATGGAGACACGGTATTGAATAGAATTTTGAATGACGTGTTGACTAGCCTCTTTATTGGAGATGAAATATTGGCAGCACAGACTGGTAATTTGTCTGTATCTTATAATGATATGGAACAGAGAGTAAAGCTGAACACACATGACAGTGCTGGTGAATAGAACCCTTCTGGCATTGTATCCTGTGTTTGTGCCACCTGTGCAGGCACAAAGTGAACAAACTAAACTAAGTCAAGGATAAAGCCAACAGAATCTATAACCCTTTTTATGTATTTATTTTTTGCCCAGGAAGAGTAAAAAGTTAAACCTGGAAAGGCATGGATTACTTTATGGATTCTGTCATAATACATATAAATGTATGTAACATGTGATGGAGTGCATGCCTTCAGTATTACTTCCCTGATGAGCTGAACTGAAATAAAACATTAAAAAATCTGAAGCACATTAAAGTAAAAAGGCATTTCAGCACCACTGTGACACAGATTACAGCCTCATGATAAACTCATAAGAATCATGGATACAGAGTTTTGCTCAACTGTTTTTTTGAAAGACAAGTCATTTAAAAACAATTTATGTGCAAGCAGGAGTTTTGCTTTTAGAAATAAATAAATAAATAAATAAATAAATAAATAAATAAATACTTTTAAAAAATGTGTCAAGCTGAGCTTTATGACAGCTTCTTTTCAGTTTTCACTGTTTCTTTCTCATGCAGGCCAAAGTAAAAGTAAAACCTGCACTACACTCACTCACTGACAGAGTAAAATCATTTTCAGTGTACTTTCTGATGTTTATTTATTTGGTATTAGACTAGGTTAAAGAAATCGCTATTTGTAAGCTATGCTTTTAGACTGTCTTGCACTTTCTGGGCCATTTCACCTGGAGTGTGGAATTGTCCCCACCCCTTTCCTAGTTTTTACCATGTCAATAACCAATCAGATGACTCCCCTATAGACTAACGTGCTTTCACTCAGTCACATGCTTTGACCCAGAAGACACTGCTGGGTGAAATGGCCAAGGAAGTTAAGCAGTAACAGACTTCCTGAAAGGCAAGTGTCACAAGATGGCTTTGTGGTGATGTCAGACTAGGAAGAGACAGACAACAATACTTTGAGGTATGAAGCGCTGGTTTGTTGAACAAAATAAAATATTTAAACAAAACAGAAACACTTCACAAAACAAAATGGCACGGGGGCCAAAACAGATAAACAAAACAGACACTGAACTAACAAGCATAGTGCTGATTTAAACCCAGCACGAGTAGCAATTGTTTTACTTTTATAGATCTTACTTTCTCGCTCTCTCATTCCACCTCTGAACACCCAACCTTGAGGAGAGGTTGATCTGCTCTTTTTATAGAGCTGTGCCCGAGCTCGATTGTATGTTAATTATTTAATCGGCTCAGGCACGGTCTGCACGTGAAGTGATTTGGCAGGGAATTATCCCTTCACTGCCGACTTTAAACACCTGTGCCCAAATACATACATTTAAACAACAATAACACCACACAAACACAAAATAAAACAAAATACACACAAGGACGGGGTGTAGCCTGCCACACAAGGCAAGCAAACTTTCTTTGTTTGCTATAACACACGTTTCCTTAAGAACTGTGCATTTGCGAGATTACTTTAGCAGCCTTTTAAAGGCAGGAATAATGCAGGATAACTGCGTGGTTGAGGGTCTATTTACAAACATAAGTATCATTCTCGGCTGAATCAATCATAGAGGCAATGTTGTTTATTGATTCTGGACATATTGTACAACTGTGTCAAAAACAGAGGTGGTTAGGGACCACATGGTGTCCTCCCTGTCTGCATTCATCATGTGGATTTTGTCAGAAGAAAACATCGTCCCTCCAACATCTTTTATTTTTCTATTCAGCCAGCCCTGTATATCAGTGTTTGACCATATGTCTTGCAGAACAGTCTGCTTACTGAGACGAGATGTAGGACTAAAGAACAGATTTAGGCGCAGTGGGAAGCATTAGCATGAATCAGCAGCCAGACATGCCTCAGGCAATAGACGTTTCAGAGACTGAGATTCGCTTGTTTGCTCCATTTTGAAAACATGACAAGCAAGCCAGCCAGACCGGTAATAATTCTCTGACAGATATAACAGCGACGCGTCTGCTCTTAATGGCAATATGAACAATGTATTGTTTTTGACATTCATATTAATCCAATCTCTTGGTTCTGTAGGGTTGTGGTTCAGTTTCGTATAATTACAACATGCATTCTGTTAATGTCATTATCAGTGATTGCCAATAGAGTATGATTAAGACTCGAGTGACTCAAAATTGAAACTTAACCAGATTACATGTATTTCATTCCAAAGTACAAACATACATGTATTCAACTTCTGTTTCATTTAGTTATGTGAAAGTTATGTATGGCGAAGTTACCTTTCTCCACTGGGAGTTGACTGTATAAGACTCCTTCAGCGGGTGGCTAGGAGATATGGAGGTGTAGGAATCGCAGCTTGGGGTTGTCTATATGTGACAGGATGGCTTCAGTGATGACGTCAGACCAGAAACACAGACTCAGGATTCAGCTTATTTTATTAAACAATAAACAAAAACAAAAGGTTTAAACAAAACAAACACCAAACAAACAAAAGGGCACGCTGGCCAAACAAATAAACAAATAAGTATCGTGCTGGTGTAAACCAGCATGCTTAGCAGTTATTTTTAAGTTTAGTTTTCGCTCTCTTGTACACTCCTCTGTACACTCCCAGAGGTTAGAGAGCTGCAGGTTTATATACAGTGACCATCTCCCGATTAGCAACAATTAATCAATGAATTAACTCAGGAGATGGTCACCGTCTGCACAAGTTTAATAAGGATGCATGACTGTCAGCTAGCTAAATAAATCACTAGCTGATCAGTCACGCATCCTCACGAGGTTTTTAAAATATAAAAACAATAACAAATGCACGGCGCTTTTATCCACGCCGCAAACAATAATACAAATAATTAAACAGTGCACATATATAGGGGCGGGACACTCCGCCACACATGCCCCCCCTTGTGCGCAGCACACATGGCCTTTTCGGCCACCTCCCCCCTTAGTCCCCAATGTCCCGGCTAGCAGTCCCAGCCCAGGAACAGGGGCAGCAATGGGCCAAAGGTGGCGGCCCACGGTGGGATGTCCTCCTCCCACCCAAACAGCTCTTCCGGCCAAGGAAATTTTGGGGGTGGTCTCCAGACCTCCCTCCCCTTCTTCATGGCCGGCAGCTCCTATCTGTGGGGCTCCGGCCACCCGTTCTCCTGCAGCGAAATTGCTGCGGGGGGAGCTGGTCTCCTGACCTCCCCCCCTTCTTCATGGCCGGCAGCTCCCCTTCATGGGGCTCCAGCCACAGTATTTCCTGCCGCATGGCAGGACTGGTAGCGACCCCAGGCAAAGCAGGACCCTCGGGAGGCGACGGCAGCAACTGCGGACCCTCAGGAGGCAACGGCAGCAGCAGCGGACCCTCGGGAGGCGACGGCAGCAGCGGACTCTCGGGAGGTGACGGCAACAGCAGCAGCGGACCCTCGGGAGGCAACGGCAGCAGCAGCGGACCCTTCGGAGGCGAACTCGGGAGGGGAGCCCCTGGCCATGGAGGCGGCAGCGGGAGCTCCACTTCTCCCTCGTACCCTGTAACTGGTGGCTCTCCAGGCGATGCACAGCCACAGGCAGCCCCAGGCGATGCGGAGCAACAGGCAGCCCCAGGCGATGTGGAGCAACAGGCAGCCCCGGGCGATGCGGAGCAACAGGCAGCCCCGGGCGATGCGGAGCAACAGGCATCCTTGGGCGATGCAGGGCAGGCATCCTTGGGCGGTGCGAGGCAGGCATCCTTGGGCGGTGAGAGGCAGGCATCCTTGGGCGGAGTGAGGCAGGGCAGGAGCAGTCCTTCCCATGGCAGTGGAGGTGGAACCAGCAGGTATTGACCCTCTGCTGGTGGAGGTGGGAGAGGCATGCAGTCCTCCCACGGTGGTGGAGGCAGAATCAGCAGGTATTCATCCTCTGCTGGTGGGAACGGTAAGCCATCCTCCCACATTGATTGAGGCGGAACCAGCAGGTATTCACCCTCTGCTAGTGGAGGTGGGAGCTGCAAGCAGTCCTCCCATGGCGGTGGAGACAGAGGCAGCTCCTGCTACTCTGCTCCTGCTGCTCTGCTCCTGGTGGTCGAGACAGAGGCAGCTCCTGCTGCATTGCTCCTGGTGGTGGAGGCAGTGGCGAGGGCTCCTGTCCCTCTGGCGTTGGAGATGTCCATGCTGGGACCTCTCCCTCTAGCACTGGAGATGGCAGCAATGGCTCCTCTCCCCCTGGCGCTGGGAACAATGGCGAGGGTTCCTCTCCCTCTGGCGCTGGAGAAGGCAGCAATGGCTCCTCTCCCTCTGGCGCTGGAGACGGCAGCAATGGCTCCTCTCCCTCTGGCACTGGAGATGGCAGCAATGGCTCCTCTCCCTCTGGCGCTGGAGATGGCAGCAATGGCTCCTCTCCCTCTGGCGCTAGAGATGGCAGCAATGGCTCCTCTCTCTCTGGCACTGGAGATGGCAGCGGCGGGGCTTTTCCTGATGGAGCCCTGCCATATCTGCAGCCAGGTAGCGGACTACCGTGTCCTCAACCTCCGGGAGGGACACTGGTCGGTGTTGCTTTTCCCAGGCTTCCCATCGGTCTCCATCTCTGGCCCACAGGAGGTTGATCACATCAGGGAGGGCCTCTTCAACATTCCTCCCAGGCTCCACCAGCTAGCCCCAGATTCCCTCAGAGGAGAGTGATTTTGTCTGCCTCTGAGCCATTGGGACCTCTCCCCCTGAGATACCAGACCTCGCCACACAGGAAGCACCACCCTTCCTCATCCAGACAGGCCAGGCAAACATCCGGCATTGTAGAGACGCGACGGGACCTGTGACCGGCCCCGCGCTGTTGTTGATCCGCCTCCTGCTGCTGTTGCTGCTTCTCCTGCCGCTTCTTCCCATTTTTTTCCCCCCAAAACAAAACAAAAAACACTTTGAAAAAAATCCCTGCAGTATTCCTGGCCTGACGCTTGGTGGCGCTGTCCTCCCGCTTCTGGACACCAACTGTGACAGGATGGCTTCAGTGATGACGTCAGACCAGAAACACAGACTCAGGAACTAGCGGGTGAGATCTAAAACGCTACGGCGTTCAGCTTATTTTATTAAATAATAAACAAAAACAAAAGGTTTAAACAAAACAAACACCAAACAAACAAAAGGGCACGCTGGCCAAACAAATAAACAAATAAGTATCGTGCTGGTGTAAACCAGCATGCTTAGCAGTTATTTTTAAGTTTAGTTTTCGCTCTCTTGTACACTCCTCTGTACACGCCCAGAGGTTAGAGAGCTGCAGGTTTATATACAGTGACCATCTCCCGATTAGCAACAATTGATCAATGAATTAACTCGGGAGATGGTCACCGTCTGCACAAGTTTAATAAGGATGCCTGACTGTCAGCCAGTTAAATAAATCACTAGCTGATCAGTCACGCATCCTCACAAGGTTTTTAAAATATAAAAACAATAACAAATACATGCCGCTTTTATCCGCGCCGCAAACAATAATACAAATAATAAAACAGTGCGCAAATATATATATAGGGGCAGGACGCTCCACCACACTATATAACTATCCTTTTATTTATACTGAAAACATATCTTTAATATAATATGGGGCCCCTTAACTATTCTTTTATCTGTTCATATGAAATTGGCCAAAAAACTATTTCCATCAAAACAGGTCATTATCACTCAACCATCCCTTTACGATATATACCATGGGTTAAATATGGATGAGTACATGTAGATCCTTTTACCAGCTTGATATGATACATCTGTGGAAACCATGTCTTTGGACTTCTCTTTCATATATAGTAATGTGCAAATTTATTAGACTACCTGAAGATTTGTCTTTGATATCCTTTATATACCTACCTGCATGAAAACCTCTGGGGGTGAGAATTTCAATTAAAATGGTGAGGCAAAATGTTAGAGCACTTTGTGCTTTAATTAGGTATTTTAAACAACTTCTAAAAAGTGTCATGCATTTTATCATTTGTGGCTATGTTCCTTTTCTCTTACTGTTTTAAATGAATTGCCTAAATGTGTGGCCTATTAAAGTCATCAGTTAAATTAGACAATCACTAATTTGCCTATTTTGACAATTGTCCAAGATTTTCAGTTCCAGTGGTTTGATTTCATCTGCACAAGAAATCAAAACTACAGAAGCAACGGGGTGCTCTAATACATGTGTACACTTCTGTGTGCACCAGCGGTGGCAGCTTTGTCAAATAATTTCAGTGAAAGGGTTAATTTATACCATGTTGCTAAAGCAGACTCATTTGCGTTTAAAAATAAATATTCCAATAATGTATTATTTTCCTCTTTTGTGTATCACACATTTTAATCAGCCTCCTGTTCGAAAACCCGAATCAAAAGAAGCCTTATTTTTCCTTATTCCTTTAATAAGAGGCTAGTCTATTAGGAAGAGGCTGTGAAGGCAAAAATAATTTAATTTCCTTGTGAAGCGCATCTTCGGCTTATGTAAATTCTTTTCATCAGCTGTGGTGATGCATTAACACAAAGGAATGAATAGGTATTGGTAATTCAATTAAACTTGCATGGCACTGATACGTGGGTAAATTTGGAAATGGAGCTGCTTGATTAATCCCTGGTGTCTTGGGAATCGTAATCTGATCACAGGCAACTCGGATTTTCTAAGGCTCTCCTGTTTCTTCCTCCTACAGTTATGTAATTAAATCTCCCACTGTTTAGAAGGTCATTAAGATTGGAATGTATTATTAGGGTACTGGTCTGTTCACAGTTTTAATAAAAACTATGCATTCCGTTGCCTTCTAATGTGCAATGCCTTATTGAAATCAGAAAATGCAATATGATTTGTATTGTTTTTAATGTATTTGTAATTGCTCCTCTTAAAAATGAGGGGTCTTTTTTAAGCTATAATGTATTAGTCAATAGGATTGATTGCTTTTATATTTGAGGGTGTGCTTATGCCTGAGCACAGGGACGTGCATATGTATGCATTAGAGTTAAAGCAGAAGGCACATCAATGCAAAATATTACTCCCTTATACAGTAACCCACTAAAGCATCCTGACTGACTTTTTTCCCTCAAGTTTCTGGATTTCAATTCAGCTGTTTGTTTAGCTATCAACATCAGTATAATTCTTGACATTCAGGGGAAACTCCATATGATGAGATGGAAAGTTGCACGATTCAGAAACACAGACTGTGGTGTGAGAATTACAGCATCACATTAACCCATATTTACCTAAATCCATTATTACAATCAAGCTATGCTTAAGCACCCTTACTAGCGCCCTTACTTATTGTGCCGTGTCATTGTAATGGAAATAATAATCAATTAATAAATGCATTTTTATATCGTGCCTTTCATGGCAAGCCATCCCTAAGCGCTTTACAAAACAAGCAAAAATGTAACTATATGTAATAATAATAATAATAATAATAATAATAATAATAATAATAATAATAATAATAATAACATATACTTTTTGAGAAACACTGGAGACACAGCCTATCTGTTTTATATTCTTGATACGATTATACTTTAGGTTCTGGAAGCGGTAATATAGCACAATTAAAAAGTGCCAGTTGCTGTACCAGATTAAAAGAAATGTTTGCTAAAATGTGCTTCTTTCTAAACTGCACCTCAGACCTATCGAGTGAATTTAAAGACCTGTGTAATTGGACCGTGTTTTGTTTATTTATTTTTAGAACGGGGTCTCCCCCTCCGCCCTTGTGTTATTTTGTATTTGTTTTGTTTTATGATTTATCATTGTATTTATTTATATATGACGGCAAAGCGCTGCAGGTTTTATTATTGTTTATTTGTATTTAGTTATGTATATATTTTACGGCGTAGCCGTGTGTTGTTTTTGTTTAGTAGCGTGAATGGGTAGTCCCATCCACAGTAATTAAAAAACCTTGTGCAGAAGGTGGCCATCTCCTGAATTAATTAAGTGATTAATTTGTTGCTAATCGGGAGATGGCCACCTGTATAAAAGCCTGCAGCTCTCTGCACTCGTGGGTGTTAGGAGCGAGAGCGAAATGAAACTTAAAAAAAAAAACTTTAAAAAAACCAGAGGATCAGTGAAGGCTATTGCCCAGTCTGATCGTGTTGTTTGTGTTCGAGATTTTTTTTTTCTTTGAACCGTTATTTTGCTCTGCGAGCACTGTGTTTTGTGTTTAAACTTTTTATTTATTTTTGTATTATTTAAATAAATGGTGTCAGAGTTATTTTTCCCATCCCACTGTGACAGGGTGGCTGTGCGGTGACATCAGGTCAGACACAGGAAGGGAAAAAAAACTCTGACACCAAACATATCCTTCCCACAATGTACAAACACGGTCACCAGTCCTGGCTGCATGCTATAGTGCTCGTGGTGGGCAATACAAGTTTATACGTGACAGTAGTGCAGTGCTGTTCTGGGTTTTGTTCTGGCCCTTAGCGACAGCTCCAGAACGTGTTAGCCATCTAATAATAACAAACAAGAACAATTATAGACAAACAAACAAACACTCACAATACTTCTCACAGGTTTCACACGGTCCTTCCGGGTTATATCTCTTTAACCAAAGCGAAGGAACAGATTGCATCTCTCTGTCCCCTTCTATGCTGTCACACATGACCCCTTGGTAAATGAGTGCAGCCGCCCCTCCAATCCGCGACTGCCACATCGTTTCCCTTCCGGGTCGATGAGTTAATGCACCAGAGTTCCGCCCCCTTTCTAGCTGGCCGACTTCCCTTGAACCCTGGGAATGAAGTGTCTGGCCAACTCGTCCAAGGTACTCTGTTCTCGCTACTTAGCGTCCTCACAGGTCAGGAGGGAGATTTACCACCAAGAATCACTGTATTTCTGTCACAAGGAATTAGCCAAAAACGCAGGTCTGCTTGATTAAGTTTCACCTCCTAATGTAACCTGACGGCCAGTCCTGCATCTGTTACTTGGTTTTCTTTGTAATTTATTTGGCTTCAATCGGACTAAATGTTTCATGATGAGTAATTAAAATAGCTAAATAAACGAATGTCACATAACCCTAGGGTTATTGGAGGAAACAGGAGGAATGTGTTCTCATCGCTGGAGACAGGGTTATTTGTCAAACTGTCAGGTTGGGCTATTTATTTCCGCTACCTGACAACTATGAGTCATGAGGAAGTGTATGGAGAAAGACAGCGGCCCTCTTTCTGCCGAGACACCAGGGTGTAAAAGACAAGTTAACTCAGAGAAAGGTCTGAAATCACAGGGGCAGATGAAGCATGTAATTACTTCTTAGTGGTCTGTCAAACACTCAGTGTACAGAGATGTACAGCATTGAACATAACATACCAGCCTCAAGACTATTCCCGTCCACTATCACAACCCCATCCATGCTTTCAAACACTTAATCGTAACACACACTGACACCACAAGATAACAAGCTCAAGTATACCTGCCACTTAACACTTATTCTAAATATGGCTAAAAGAGCTATGGGCAGTGTGGAGAGCCTCCCTCATGGTTTAAGAGCTGTTGAAACTGTATGTTCCTGTTAAGTAGGATTAATAACAAGGGCAATATTCCAGGTTTTGGCAATCACGCTGTGTTTACTCCCCAAAAGTAATCCAAGGCTACACATGGTGTTTTCCTGCTTGCTTGAGCTGAAGCATTTATTGAGTAAACGTACTGCATACAGTGCATGGGGCTGATACAATATAGATTCTTAATAGCTTAGTGTGGCAAAGTGGTTAACAGTGTGCAGCTAGCTTTAAAATCATTACGGTCATCAGGCTCCTAGCATTAAAATCCTTATGGTCATCTGGCTCCTAGCTTTAAAATCCTTATGGTCATCTGGCTCCTAGCATTAAAATCCTTATGGTCATCTGGCTCCTAGCTTTAAAATCCTTATGGGCACCTGGCACCTAGGTTTAAACACACTGAAATACTGAACACACTGAAATAATTTACATTAAAAAAAAATGATAGTGTGATTGTTTAACATGTAGGATAGTTAAAAATAGACAGTTGACAAACCAGGACCATTGTTAAGGTACATACACTGCGTGTAAATTATTAAGAACATTTTTTCTTACTTGCTGTTACTGCGCCGCTGGGATATCGAACCAAAGCCTGAACAGGGTCTAACCACGCATGGAATTCAGAGAAAACCAAGTGGAATATTGAGGTAAACGTTTTGAAAAAAATAAATAAAAAATAGTGCTTATTATGTGTGTGGGGGGGGGGGGGGGGGACACAGCGAAACTAATATAACTAACTTATTTTGTATCTGACCTGCCCACTCCCACAGTCACCAATGGCGAATACAAATTAATATTTGATCGTTGAGACCAATTTTGAGAAGCTAGCAAATTTGAGCCCTGATTGACATACAGACATGTTTTTCTAAATAGTTTTGGAACCAGAATCGAAATACCCGGTTCGGAACCGATTCCAAAAATCTCCTCAAATGCACACACTAGATAACAATAAGAATAAACTGTGAAATTCAGACGTTTAACGTAAAATGGCAACAGTCATAAATGGAACGGCTGCTTCGTTCTGATTGGACCACGTTACATTTGCATGACAAACCAGATAGCACAACTGGCAGTGACGTTGCTGTGCAGCAACACACATTTCTGACTTGATGTTTACACGATCTTATAGGGCACAAGTCAGTGAGTACATCACTGGCACATTGTGTGCAAGTAGTTAATCAACATTTTGAAATAAGTTTTCATAATTTTAAATAAGAAAACACAACGCCCCCTTTTTTTTTAGCTAAAATGCCCCCCTCCCACCCTCTTGGATGTAAGCGCCCCCCTTCGGCTTCAGAGCTCCCCCTTTGAGAAACACTGCGTTGTTGTATTACGCATCGCTTTGTAGTTTTCCATAAGCTTACCGAAAAACTGAAACAAATTAAAAAATGTGATATTTCCAAATCTAACATGAAATCCTGTACTACTATTATGGCTTCCTGTAGACGTTTGCGATATCCTTTTGTAGTTTCTTTGATTACATGATTTTAAACAAAATATCAAAATGATGTTCATATAGTTTAATTATGATTATGTCTCAATCCTAAAATTCTAGGTGTTGCAAAAGCACATGTAGCACATTTAGATGCAGACCGAAGCCACTTTACTACCGACTATTTGCCACACTCCACTTGAGACACATTGGCTCGTCTTCTCCAGGCGCTGCTTTGAGGCTATGTAGCTGTGCACCACGACTCCCTCGATGACATCATGCGACTATCAGCATGCTAGCACTGAGGCTGGCTTCAGAAGCTCTGATTGGTCAGCCGGAGCTGTTGTTGATCTGCTAGCTGTCAGGGTGTTTTTAATCAGACTGCCTCCTCCGTACAGATATGGAGCAGGCAGTTCCCCCCTGGTGCAATGCCGGAGGGCCCTGAATTAGAATACAGTGAAGCACAGTAGAGATGCTTCCTGCCAGGCTTGTGCTGAGCTGGGATGTACCAAGTCCCTGGATTGTCTACATCGACTCTCACTCAAATGTCACGTCTGCATTTTTAAATACATTACAGCAGCAGACCTGATCTGTTGAAAATAAAGGAGATGGTTTCTTTTCTCAGTGATCGCTGGTGTTAAAACAAATTATTTTCATAATATCTATTTTTGTTCTGTTTATTTTCCCATGGTATGTGTACTTTAAAATAATGTATTACTTTTTTTGTACTTTATTAAGCATGCCAAACGTCAATGGATATTTCACAAGCATAGTTTATCTTTGGGGCACAATCTCTGAGCAAGCCTGAGCAAGGTGGAATTTCTGTAATGAGGCCAGTATAAATGCATGGCTGCAAAGCAGTAAGCTTGTTAGATAGCTTTGTCTCTAGACTATCCAATTACACAATGCTGTAGGAGAAACCTTTCTTGTGAATGGTAAAAATCTCCCAATACCACTTATTGTTAATTTCAAGTGCACACATTTTATTTTTCTCCCCAGTTTATAATGTTCAATGATATTCCTTCACCAAAGCAACTCCCCACAGCCGCTCAGGAGAACTGAAGGTCAGTGCCCACGTTCTGATCTCACCACAAAACTAACTAGGAGCTAAGTTGCAGATGACAACCAGCCCCTGGAGATCAAAGGCCAGCCCTGCAGGTGTCCATTTGAGCTCACTGGGAGCCTGGCCAGTAGGGCGGCGCTATAGTGCATTGAACTTGATTTTGCCAGCAATCCATGTGGATTCCCCAAACAAGATTGCCAATCTCACACAGCCAGCCTGCAAACCTGCACCCCCCGACTGCACGACTCACTCGGTGGGACACTCGGGGAAGAACACTTTTATCCTGACAGATTAGTTTGAGTTCAACGTGATTATTGGTTGTTTTGAAGCAGAACTGAATAGCCAGCCGCAGCTGGTGGGTAACTTAATTGCTCATTTCCAGCTCTGCTTGTTTCAGTGCATCCCTGTAGATGAGCAGTCTGTGTAGCAAGCTGTGGGAATCTGTTTCTGCTTGGTGTGGTTTCTACAAAGCCTGTTTAAGAGGCTGCATGGAGTGATGGAAGCACCAGTGGTGGCCTAAAACATTGGGGAAGCAGAAAAAAGGCAGAGGGCTCCTGTGGGAGGTGGAGACAATGTACACAAACTGGTAGTCCAACCAAAGAAAAGCACAGTTTAAGTGGGTTTATTTTATTCCTGGTCTGTGACCGTTTAACACTAGAACAACCGTGTTTATACACATACCTAGAACAACCATGAGCGGTCCATCTGACTGGCATATTAAGAACAACATAAATATTATAATAAAAGGACAAACAATTGAGTACAAGTCGTAGTTTTTTTTTCTTCAGGAATGACATAGAAAGCATCTACACAACCGAAACATTGTAAATCAACATTTGAACAGAAATGTGTTTATATTCAGTGCAGCGTTGTATGTGGTGAAGCGTATGCATGTCAATCAATAGACAAAAAGCACCCAATGCGCTCTCATCAATGTTGCGTTTTGCATATGCCGTGGGCCCTGGAACTTCCCTCAAAATATTATGCTCACCCCTTCTACATGCAGCTTCAACACCAGGATTTATAGTGTACCAAACAGTGCCATCATTACCAGCTTCGAGTGCCAGGTGGTGCTGGCGCTACCGCTGGAGAAATGGCTGCCTCAGGTGAAGTAGCGGCTGGATCAGGTGAAGTAGCGGCTGGATCAGGTGCAGCGGCTGATGCAGGTGAAGTTACTGGCATCCTTGCAGGGGCTGCCTCAGGATTGATCTCCTCCCACGGGATATCCTGCACCCTCGGTGTAACTGCTGGTGGAAGATTCATCTCCGCAAACCCAATCTGCTTCAGAGCCAGATTCATCATTGTCCCTCTCTGCTGTATCAGAATCATTGTTTGGTAAGCTTTGCAGTAATTCCAAACACTGCTTTGTGCTCCTGCGTCTACCGCGATCCATTTTCAATGTGTATTGGGGCAACAATGAAAACGAGTGGCTTGTACAATAACCAGAGTGCAGACAGACAGCTGGGCACCCTGAGCTGTCAAGGCTGATAGATGGGCTATCAGAAGGCTCATTGAAACGACAGAAATGTCAGAAGACAGCTCACGTGATAAATACAAATAATACCGCAACATTTCATTGTTATAATGTTTGACCGCTCTTGGTCGGAATAGGTATTTTATCTCCTTCATTTTTGCAGCTACGTGATTCTTTCTTTGTCAGGGTAATTAGTACATATATTTAGGAAAAGTCAGGAAAGCACAGCTCCATATCTTAAACACACGCACCGCAATTTAAATTTAAATTCCAAAAACGTTGAAAATGACCACCTTGGTCATTCTAGTGTTAAACAAGGGGTATTTACAGGGGAAATAACAAAAAGTCAGCTCGTCTGTAACTTCTGTACAGCTGGTCTTGATATCCTCCTGGGATCTTGCAAGCCATCCTGTGCTTGTGAAGGAACCCATTCTCCCCAAGCTCACTCTGCAGGTT
The DNA here is from genome assembly GCF_902713425.1 of Acipenser ruthenus. Classification (NCBI taxonomy): domain Eukaryota; kingdom Metazoa; phylum Chordata; class Actinopteri; order Acipenseriformes; family Acipenseridae; genus Acipenser; species Acipenser ruthenus. Next base: position 117,122,911 of record NC_081189.1, on the reverse strand, counting down.
CCGGAACAGTCCAGAAGTAGCTCCATTTTCCCCAGTTATCTGTCGTTAAATAAGAGGTAAATTATTCACACATCCAGTTCACTGTTCGTGTAGATGCCCGGCTCCTCACCTCTAACCTGACCTCCCCAGCACAACCAACTCCCTCAACCACACACTCCCCTTATATACAACAAACCCCAGCCGTTGAATCAGTCCTGCACTTATCCCAAGGAAACAGGTGTAGTTAATAAGACAATGACTCATTAACATGGTATTTGAAGCACATGTGCGGTTTTACCTCTCCCAAGATGGCTGCCCAAACCGGACATTAGACTTAAGGTCCGTGCCATCTTGGAGAGAGCGAAAGTTAGTGCACACCGTGTCACCCCTGGTCGAGAGGCCACATTTCATTCACCCCTAAACAAAGGAGAATACTTTACCCTGCCACAGGTCCCCTTAAGCCCTCCAGCTGCAGGAGGAAGTCAGACAAAAATCAAGCACATCCTATCGACTTACTTTGCTTAACTTGACCAACAAAATAATCATATAGTGTTCTGTGCATTATTAAATATATATATAATAATTATATACTGTTCTGTGCATTTGATGTAACTTTAAAAAAAGGATGGTGAGTAAGTAGATTCAAGAAACTGCACAGAGTCCTTTTCTTCAGTCAGTTGTTAGGTTTATTGAAATATGCAGGGAGTCTGGTCCCAGGTACAGGACACAGAATACTCGTTCTTACAATTGTTGCATGACATTAAATACCCTTCTGCATAGGTGTCTCTCTCCTCCTCTTTCTCTGACACTTAACCAATAGAAAAGGTACAACTCATTATCATTATGTGTGTGTGTGTGTGTGTGTGTGTGTGTGTGTGTGATCTAGTGTGAAGATCTCTGAACTCAGTGCATTCTTCAAACCCCTGGTGCCCCAAAAAGGTCCATACATCTGGTTTTTGTCATCTTCCTTGTAACTATCTCTCCGTTTTGCCTAAGACCCTTTGATCCCAGTGGCACTATCTCTTTGGATCTCTCTGAGGTCTTAGAGCCTGGTCTCTTCTGGTCCCCTTGAAAACTATCTTTATGACCCCGTCATAAACCAGCTGTATTTTCTAAGCAAAAACCTGTTTAACTAGTTTTATACCCCAGTGGACTCCCGAAGGGCAAACTTCTTTCATGTCAGGGCTGGAGATCAAAGGACTTGTTTGTACAGCCGTGTGCTGCTGGCCAGCCATTTGCTTTGACACAAATGAATCTTAACTTCTCTACCATATTGCAGCTTTCATCTATCACAGCAGTGCTTGCATTTTTGGAACTAACAGTTTTTTCTATCCAATGTTAAATCACTTTTCAGAAAAATAACATGAATACAGCCGTCATTCCTCATGCGTAGCAAACTGCTATTCAATACTTGTTCCATGTTTTCCAACAGCATTATTAAATGTCTATTTAATAAAAAGGAGCAATTCATACTCTTTAATTCTGGAGCAAAGTACATTACAATTCAAAGAAGCAAACAGAAACAGTACTCATATTTTTTTTTAAGTATTAATTTCACTGGGCGTGAGCTGGGGGGGAAGGATAAGGCAGAAGAAGTAGCAAGGAGCAGTCAGTAGGACAGAATGTGGTCACCGAATGGGGCCGACGCTGTCGACATCCCAGGGGTGGAGGACCCGGCAACCGGAAACAGGATAGAAAAGAGGTCACCGACTGGGGCCGACGCTGTCGACATCCCAGGGGCGGAGGACCCGGCAACCGGAAACAGGATAGAAAAGAGGTCACCGACTGGGGCCGACGCTGTCGACATCCCAGGGGCGGAGGACCCGGCAACCTGAAAACACATATGAGGGTTATGACTTGGAAAGCCGCCCCTCGGGAGGAGATGAGAGAGGTACCCAGCATCTGAGGCTTCTGTAAGGGGCGCTCGTAAAACCCCTGATTGGCCGAGACATCACGCTGCCTGGGACCTGAAAATAAGGACAAAGCATTGAGGTTAGTATAGGACTCGGCACGAGTGACCACGTCCTGAAGAGAGGCAGAATAGAAGAGAGCCTCGAGTGAGATGAGCGCAGGAGCTGCGACAGAACAGAGTTTGGCCGGGGGTCCACTCTGACTCACACGGTGAGAACCCCTGAAGGTAAGGGAGGCGGCTGCCTAGCCCTGAGGTCGGGGAAGTGAGCCTCACTTGCCCCCCAAAGGATGGACCCCCGGCACCTCACGAAAACTCCCACACCGTGAGACAAACAAGACAGCACATGCCAACGCATAAAACATACACAAAAGACCAGAATGACGAACAGGACGAACAGAGGGAGATTAGTACATTTGTTAGTAGGCTGCGACTATGTGTATACCTGTCGCTCAGTGGAGAGGAAAAAACCCCTTCAGGCAGATTAGGGGAAAATCTCTGGTGGCCCCGGCGAACAGGTAGCCCCCACTCCGGGCATGCTAGCGATTTTAAAATGGGCTGCAACTATATCGGAGGAGATGAATGAATGTAATAAATCTACTGCAGAAGAGGACCAGTGGCCCATGGTCTTGATCAGACTGTGGTTGATGCTGGCTCTTGCAGCGGAGGTAGCTGCACCTATACGAAATGAATGGGGAGAATACAGGTGAGGAGGGAGGCCTGCTCTAGAAAGGAGGGTGGAGAGGTGGGCTGATTAGGAGATCTTCGTCGCTGCAGGGAAGCTTAAAGCTGAAGAAACTGCGTATTCTGAGCTTCTGAGGAAGCCGAAGAAGGCTGTGAGTGATGTTGGCCCTCGCAGCAGCGGGGGCTGTGCCTACGGAATGATTGGGGGGGGGGGGGAGGCCCGCTCTGGAGGCGAGGTAGGTTGGAATCCAGTGACGAATGATCCTAGGAGCGAGAGAAATCAATGAGGGGGTGGAGTAGAGGAGGGAGGCTTGCTCTGGAGGGTGGAAGGTGGGTTGAGAACCAGCGATGAGTGATGATAGGAGCGAGAGGAATCAATGAACTGAGGGTCCTGGGGAGGGGGGGGGGGGGTTCTTGCTGGGGAGATACCTTGCTGATGAAAGGGGCAGATAGGGGACTCTTCTTGACAGCTGAATGGACTAACCACGTTGAAATTGATCCCTCTTGGAGGTACGACCGAATGGTGAAGGAAATTAGAAGCAGAAGAAACTGCGAGTTCTGAACGTAATAATCTACTGTGAAAGAGGACCAGCGGCCCATGGCCGAGAAGCAGATGAGATACCTTGACGTTGAAAATAAGGGGCAGATAGGGGAATCTGCTTGACAGCTGAATTAACTGACCGCGCTGAAATGGATCCGTCTGTAGGTACACGACTGAATGATGGAGTAAATTAGAACTGTGGATTCTGAGCTCCCAAGGAGACCGAAGAGGGCTCAGATGCAGATGATCTCCATAGGTAGATCCTTGTATGGGGAGAAGTGGCGTTTCAGAAGAGAAGAATGAGCAAACTGAGAATGGTCATTGATGCGGACAGCGGGAAGGTGAGGCAGAGGGGAAGGCTCTTAAGAATCAGCTGTCAGGCAGATGGTCTCCATGAGGAGATCTTCGTAAGGGGACAAGCAAACTTTCTGAAGAGTAGAGATGAGTGAAAGAGAATGTCTGTTGATATGGGCAGGCGGGAAGGTGCAGCAGGGGGGGGACTTTGAAGATTCCACGAAGAGTCAGACAAACTACTGGTATGGAGAGAATGGTGGGAAGAAAAAATCCCTAGCTGGACGATGAAAGCCGTGATCTGGTTTGATTTGAAGGAATAGGATGAATCCGATTCTGGCACAGAACGTTTAAAACATTGACCAAGCTGTACAATATGAAGCTGTTGAAGGAGGGAGAGCTGCAGATATGAAATGCTGAGCAGATTGAAGGAGGTTACTGAGAGTATGATTCAGTCAAATGACAGCTGGTGAAGCTGGTGAATTTGGGGGGGGCACGCAGCAGACGGGACCAGTCGACGGAACTTGAATACTAAAAGTGGAGGCCGAAGGGGAGCTGGAACTGACAGTTGAGGTAGCAGCTGGAACCGACGAACGTGTGTAAATCGACCGCTGGGGAAGCTCAGCACGCTTTGTGCTCCATTTACTGGAATGGAGGGCAGAGATGAGATGTTGACTATCCTATGTGTCAGTGAATACGGGATCGATCTGCGGTCTGCTACTATCATGTCTGCTTGAAATGGAAAAGGTGAACTCACATTGAGAGACTGGGTTTCACAACTCCAGTTATTCTCCTAGAGTGGAACTCCTTAACTCATAAACAAGACAGATTTCCAGTCTCACCGCGTCTCTCACCATGTATTAATGCTGTAATATTTGAGAGGATGTGTGGACATATAAATAGATTGCTGAGAAAGACAAGCACCTCGTATTTTTGATTAGATGGGGATTAGCATTAGCCTTGACTGCGGAATGCTTCCACGATCTGCATATTGGAGGAAAGCGGAAGCGTTGGAAGATCTGGAGTAGTGCAGGTACAGATTTAGACTGAACTAAAGCAACTTGCATGCTATAACAGTGAGTAGATCTGAAGAGGGAGCAGAGGTCTGCTGCAGTGAGGAGCAATTAACAGTAGAGGACGGGATCTGCTGGATGGTGCAGAGATCTGAGGAAGTAAACAAAGAAGTGCTGTCAATAATGAGCGGTGGTCTGCTGTAGAGAGAGAGAGAGAGAGAGAGAGAGAGAGAGAGAGAGAGAGAGAGAGAGATCTGCTGAAGCAGTGATCTGTTATTGTGAATGGTGGACTGCCATTGGTAGAGCGTGGTGGTCTGCTGCAGAACGCAGATATCTGCTGAAGCAGGGATCTGTAATAGTGAATGGTGGATTGCCATCGGTAGTGTGATGATCTGCTGTAGAGCACAGACATCTGCTGAATGCGGTGGATATTGGACTGTGAGTTAAAGTGATTTAGATGAAGCCAGAGATGGAGAATGGGGCAGCAGTGTGGAGTAGTGGTTAGGGCTCTGGACTCTTGACCGGAGGGTTGTGGGTTCAATCCCCAGTGGGGGACACTGCTGTTGTACCCTTGAGCAAGGTACTTTACCTAGATTGCTCCAGTAAAAACCCAACTGTATAAATGGGTAATTGTATGTAAAAATAATGTGATATCTGTATAATGTGAAATAAATGTATAATGTGATATCTTGTAACAATTGTAAGTCGCCCTGGATAAGGGCGTCTGCTAAGAAATAAATAATAATAATAATAATAATAATAGAATACATAGAGCTGAGGCCGCTGTAGAACCTAAGAGGATGAAGAATCCTGCTCTGAGGCTGTTGAAAAATCTATTGATTTGGTCGGGAGCAGTCCGCCTCAAAGGGGCGGGGTGAGGGGGGGTAAGAGTTGAAATTGAAGAATGTCATTTGATATAGATAGACAGAGGATGAGGCAGGAGGGGAACTCCCGAGAATCCATCCGAGTGAGAACTGCGGGAATAGATAGAAAAGCTGTAGTGTCCGAGCTTTGCAGCGAAACCAAACTGGTTTAATGTATAGAGAGAGAGCTTGTGGTATTATACTGCCATCTAGAGGTTATGATTGGAATTACATCATTGACTTGAGTGAATCAGGGTAGAATCTATGAAGTTACTACGATTAAAATCCTTGTCTATGAAGAACAACATCTGCTTATTCCTTTAGATTTGAATAATAAATATTCTAGACATGTTTAGGACAGATAGTCATGAATATAAATAAGTTAACGCAATATTTAGATGTTATGGTTCGGCGCGTTGAATTGGTCTCCGCCAGTTGTGAAAGCGCAGCAACAGGAAGCCGGAAGATTGCGGTGCTGAGGCGCAGAGCACGCAGAGCCTGATGAAGCTGCCTGATCACCATGACAACTTCTTACCACTCCCCGCAGTCACGCAATAAGGGCGTTGTCGTGGTAACCATAGTCTGTGAGGCGCCGGTGGAAAAGTTACAGTACAATAGTGTAGTTGGAGAATGTTGTGACCAGTCGAGTCACGAGCCGCCACTAGTTAAAAATTGAGTTTAGAATTGGCTGGATAAGTCTTTAAAAGGTTGAACGTAGCTGATGGAGGTCCAGGGCAGGTTCATCTGATGAAACGGTAATTGTGCTGGCTCAGTGGGAGCGGGGGGAGGGGCGTCTGATTGCAAGCGAGGAGTAAAGAATGATTAAGCCGACAAAACTTCGTGGTAGAGTTAAATAGAGCTAAGGTAAGGCAATCGCAGACAACGGGAATGACGATATCTTGTCGAAGGAGCTTGGAAGTTTAACGGAGGACCAGACTTTCTGATAAAGTTGCAGACAAGTTGAGTAATGAAGCTGCGCTTTGGACGGCTATGATGCCGAGGTGGAGACCGGATGGAACAGGAAAGAGTAATGTTGGAGCTCTTGGAGCCGAAAAGAGAAGCTGAATGAAAAGAAAGATCACCTGAGCAGGTAAGAAAATGATTGATAATATCTTGGCAGCGATGTGCAGAGAAACGACCTGCGTGAGCGAGGCAACGAAGTTTAGATATTAGAGGTGAAGCACGAAACGACGGCGTCTGAGCGTTTGCTACAAAAAACGAAACACTAGACAGAAAAGGTGCAGGTGATCAGGTCTTAAATAGTAAATAGAAACTAATTAACCGGAGATTAGAAAATTGAAAGATTAGAGATTAGCGGCCCCCCCAGCTCCACGCCCCCCGAACCTCGCAGCTAACATTTAAATGAATCAATCTATAGGCATTAGCTATCCTTTTAAACTGTGCCTTGTTGTTCTTACTCTTGTCAGTATAGCATCTGAGGTTATCAATGTGAGAGGGCACACGTCTGGTGAAAATGGGTAAAAGGGGAGGCATACAACCATTGGCTGTTTTTTAGACTGCTTCACTCAGCATTCCATGCAAGCTAGTTGAAGAAATTGAATAATATGATTGGCTAATAGACCTATTATTCATAACGACAGAGGAGACAAGAGTGCGCCTGCTTCCACTGAAAATACAGTGTGACTGAAGAATTCAGATTGGACAGCTGTCTCCATGTTAAAGCTACGTATTTATTGTTATATTACATATAAATAAATAAATAAATAAAATTTTATTTATTTCAGCATTTTCGAGCAGGCAGGGCCTCCTCTGCCGAGCCGCCATGGACCTGTTCTGTAAGATTATTTCTGTGGCAGGAGATGATGACTGAGCACAGTTTCATTGGGCAGCAGTGTGGAGTAGTGGTTAGGGCTCTGGACTCTTGACCAGAGGGTTGTGGGTTCAGTCCCAGGTGGGGGACACTGCTGCTGTACCCTTGAGTAAGGTACTTTACCTAGATTGCTCCAGTAAAAACCCAACTGTATAAATGGGTAACTATGTAAAAATAATGTGATAACTCCACTCCCCTGTGCACAACAGTGAATGACCACTGAATGATATTAGCAGAATGGAAAATTAACCCTGTTTAAATTATGACTAGTTCTCCAGCCCAAACGAACAGAATGTTTAGCATGTACTAACCCTAAGGGTAGTGTGTTCAGATATGCTTACAGGACTCCACTAGCAAAACAGATCATATGCATTCAAATACATTTTCCTATTTTTGTACATGTCAATGCAGAATTATCATACCGGTAACCAGTGCACTGATTGGTTGTCACCAGCAAGAAGAGGATGCAAACACGTGAAATTCAGAAATATCTCTACATTGGCAAAACCTCAAACAGGGATTTAGAAATTCAGTATCAATGCATTTCATTGAGAGGAGAGCTCTTGTTTGCCTACATGCTGAATATACCACTGTGTGATTTCTTGTGCTCCATGTCTGCTTTTTTCCTAGCTTAAGATGACAATACCCCAATAAGCCTATTGAAAAATACGGCAATGCCCGACTATAATAGGTTCCAACAGGTCAGCGGCGAGAATAACCAGGCAGAAATAAATAGATAAACAACAACAACAAAAATCCCTCTTTGACACTTGCCACTCTGTTTGCAAAACCACTTTTTACAAAAAGATGTTAACAAATTAACCCCTGGGCATTATACAGTCCTTTTTTATTTTACATAAGAACATAAAATTACAAATACTCAAATCTGAGTATTCTATATTCTTGGTAACTTTGCTCTCATTTGACAGTATTGACAAATTTGACTATCTTTGAGTGCAAATACAGTGCCTTGCGAAAGTATTCGGCCCCCTTGAACTTTGCGACCTTTTGCCACATTTCAGGCTTCAAACATAAAGATATGAAACTGTAATTTTTTGTGAAGAATCAACAACAAGTGGGACACAATCATGAAGTGGAACGAAATTTATTGGATATTTCAAACTTTTTTAACAAATAAAAAACTGAAAAATTGGGCGTGCAAAATTATTCAGCCCCTTTACTTTCAGTGCAGCAAACTCTCTCCAGAAGTTCAGTGAGGATCTCTGAATGATCCAATGTTGACCTAAATGACTAATGATGATAAATAGAATCCACCTGTGTGTAATCAAGTCTCCGTATAAATGCACCTGCACTGTGATAGTCTCAGAGGTCCGTTTAAAGCGCAGAGAGAATCATGAAGAACAAGGAACACACCAGGCAGGTCCGAGATACTGTTGTGGAGAAGTTTAAAGCCGGATTTGGATACAAAAAGATTTCCCAAGCTTTAAACATCCCAAGGAGCACTGTGCAAGCGATGATATTGAAATGGAAGGAGTATCAGACCACTGCAAATCTACCAAGACCTGGCCGTCCCTCTAAACTTTCAGCTCATACAAGGAGAAGACTGATCAGAGATGCAGCCAAGAGGCCCATGATCACTCTGGATGAACTGCAGAGATCTACAGCTGAGGTGGGAGACTCTGTCCATAGGACAACAATCAGTCGTATACTGCACAAATCTGGCCTTTATGGAAGAGTGGCAAGAAGAAAGCCATTTCTTAAAGATATCCATAAAAAGTGTAGTTTACAGTTTGCCACAAGCCACCTGGGAGACACACCAAACATGTGGAAGAAGGTGCTCTGGTCAGATGAAACCAAAATCGAACTTTTTGGCAACAATGCAAAACGTTATGTTTGGCGTAAAAGCAACACAGCTCATCACCCTGAACACACCATCCCCACTGTCAAACATGGTGGTGGCAGCATCATGGTTTGGGCCTGCTTTTCTTCAGCAGGGACAGGGAAGATGGTTAAAATTGATGGGAAGATGGATGGAGCCAAATACAGGACCATTCTGGAAGAAAACCTGATGGAGTCTGCAAAAGACCTGAGACTGGGACGGAGATTTGTCTTCCAACAAGACAATGATCCAAAACATAAAGCAAAATCTACAATGGAATGGTTCACAAATAAACATATCCAGGTGTTAGAATGGCCAAGTCAAAGTCCAGACCTGAATCCAATCGAGAATCTGTGGAAAGAACTGAAAACTGCTGTTCACAAATGCTCTCCATCCAACCTCACTGAGCTCGAGCTGTTTTGCAAGGAATGGGCAAAAATTTCAGTCTCTCGATGTGCAAAACTGATAGAGACATACCCCAAGCGACTTACAGCTGTAATCGCAGCAAAAGGTGGCGCTACAAAGTATTAACTTAAGGGGGCTGAATAATTTTGCACGCCCAATTTTTCAGTTTTTTATTTGTTAAAAAATTTCGTTCCACTTCATGATTGTGTCCCACTTGTTGTTGATTCTTCACAAAAGATTACAGTTTCATATCTTTATGTTTGAAGCCTGAAATGTGGCAAAAGGTCGCAAAGTTCAAGGGGGCCGAATACTTTCGCAAGGCACTGTATGTCTCTATCAATTTCAGCCTGGGAAAGCTGCGCTCACCAGAAGCACCCATCACTGGAATGCTCTGTCGGCTCATCTGTTTCCATGCATGTACTGCAGCATTTCCACAGGACTCATACTTGCGAGGTGCCAACATGAGCTGCAGCTACAGCGTCAGGGTGCAAATCATTTAGAACATTGCTGCTAAACTGTTTTGAAAGCTTAGCACCAGAGCACCTACTGCTCCCTTCCCTCCCCCCTCCATTAGTTTAGTGTTTTGTGTTATCTAACCACACCCACAGTGCCTGCGATCTGTCAGATAGTATCTTTTTACTACCACCACCTTTTTATAACTGGTAAGGTCCTTTACTGCACATTGAAACAGAAAAAGAACCTGAAATTATTACTATTATTATTATACAGAGAATCTCTCTCTCTCTCTCTCTCTCTCTCTCTCTCTCTCTCTCTCTCTCTCTCTCTCTCTCTCTCTCTCTCTCTCTCTTCTCTCTCCCTCTAGTGTAATTAATAGAAGCAATACAAAAGATAAGTTCACAAGGTGCACATATGCAATTATAGGAAGATAAGTTCACAGAGTATGCATAACAATTATAGAGAAGATAAGTTCACAGTCACCAGCGGGAGGGAGGAAGGCTAGGCAAGAGAACTACTCTCCTGAATTCACAGTCTTCGCTGTCTGGCTTCAGCCAAAGCGGCAGCAACATGAATGTGAATCAATTTCAGCTTGTCGTTTCAGTCTCAACACGGCGATCAGGGTGGCAACCACTCTCAAACTCCCTTAATCAGACGGTGTGCAACAAAAAACCCTTTCTTTAAATGCACATTTTAGAACACTTCACGAGTATAATCTCTTTCGTCTCAAGCACTATACTGTTGGCAACCTTCACCTTGCGCCCCCACTCTCTTGTTTTCCTTTTCCATGCTATTTTTATACTCACAGCACATAATTGGAAACACCTGCATTTGCACGAGAGCCTGAAAATGCATGCTGTCGCCAATCACTACGTCGCTGTATACGCACATTACAAAAAAAAGTTTGAAAAACCAAATGTATTAGATGTTTTTGTGTTTGAATTTTATTTTTTAATGAACATCCTTTTTTCTTCCCCAGCAGGGGATGCATGCAACTGTTGCTTTAATTAGTGGAGGTTGGCGAATGTTGATATGGCTGTCCAGCCACCTGTAGTACAATACAATACAATACAATACAATACAATACAATACAATACAATACAATACAATTCATATTTCTATAGTGACAAGGATCCCAAGGCGCTTCACACAATAATGAACAATTAAACCATTAAATTAAAAACACTCTAATACAAAATGTAATAAGATTGAAATTAATAGAGACAACAATATGGGTTAAATGTAAATTAACATAAAAAGCTAGTTTGTAAAAAAAACTAAAAATAAAAACAGTCTTGTCTGTATGTATGTTTTGCTTTTATCAAGGGAACTGTTTTTCCAGTTGTGACAAGCTCTCTAGGATCATGATGTATCATAATCTTGGGAGATACAGAGGCTGTTTATCTGTCACGTGTGTTGAGAACTGCTTGCCCAATTGACAAACCCTTCTTTAGCACATATTGGGGTTAGGGTTAGAGTTAGGGTTAGGGTTAGGGTTAGAGTTAGGGTTAGGGTTACAGTTAACAGGTATGGATGCTATCTATCCATCTGACTATCTGTCTATGTCACACTTACATTTTAACATATATCTCAAGAACTGTTAGTCCAATTGTGATAACGTTTGCTAAAGACCTTCTTAACATCAGTGTATCAAAATCTGTCTGTCTGACCGTCAACTTACATATTTTACATATTTGTATACATGTTTTACATACTTGGTAATTCAGATTATTTCTATATCATTTGAACACCTATGTGCCTGTCAGTGTGAGACAGGGATTGCTGTTAACTTTTTCAGGTGCAAATGTATCTAAGTGCTTTACTGCCCTCTGGTGGGTGTAAAAGTGTAGTGCAATGTTTGGTAGACCTTGGCATAGTCAGACAGCCTCAGTCCTGTTTGTACATGAAGACCAGTGTAGGGACAGGCTGTCATTCTGTCCTTCAGTGCCAACCAGGCAACTCCTTCAGAGTAAAAGCATGTCAGCCTTGCCTCCGCATCAGTTAACCTTGGTCACTGCTAAGCCCGCTGAAGCTCCTTCTATAACATGAACAGCTTTTTCTTATTGATAAAGAGGGACGTTAACATAATTTTCTTAGCGCCTGCTTTTTTCCCATCAAATTTGTGATTTATATTTTTTAAATACAACACTATTGATTACAATTTTAAACTACTGCTTCCTATTTTGTAGGTCACACAATCTCTTTTCAGATTAGGAAGCTAAAGTTTAAAGTCGACTAAAGCAGCGTTTGGTTAATAGAACCACTGAAGACAAATTGTTTAACCAATCTTCTTTTTAGTACCTTTGCTATCTACCTTTTTAAATCAGGTTTAAAGCTGTCTTAATGTATTTCAAATATGAGTTCTCTGCCCTCTTGTGGTCAACGTTTTTATTACAAATGCAGCAAAGGTGCTGTTCCCTTTCTGCACCCGCCTCCGTCCTTTGGTTCTCTTCGGGTCACCTCCTTACTTTCCTTCATTCACGTGCACGCAGCAATGAGTCAGGCGGCAGGAAGATCTTAATACTAACACGTAATCGTTTTATGCTGTTTTTATTCTCTGGTAAAATATTTAAAAAACGATAGTTAACTTTTAAAACGAGTGCTGTTTTTATTTATTTATTTATTTATTTATTTATTTAACAGTAGGCTAAAAATATATATAAAAAAACTTATTACACTTATTAAACTTTATTTACCTCACCTAAATGGGCTGACAGATAGTTATTAACGTTTCAAAGCACAGGTTTAAACAAAAGGTGCTTTACTACATTATCTTGGCATGAAGTAATTAGTTGTAGTTGAATCATATTATTATTATTATTATTATTATTATTATTATTATTATTATTATTATTATTATTATTATACAATTATAGTATCAATTAATTTAAGTTACAAAAGCAGAATAATAACTCTCAAACCTTTGGAACACTCACACACATTTAGATGATTTAGTGTCACCCTTGAAAGACAGTGGATGCCAAATATTATAGCCAGCTATAATACCTGCATCCCCTAGAAAAAAAGAATGGGGAAGCCCAAGAAAGGGGAAGACAGCAGAGGAGACACCCTGAAGAACGTATCGCCCCAAGGTAATTTCACATTTTATATTGTGTGTGCACATGCATCTTAGAAAAAATAAAGAATGTTTTGAGGCAATGCATTTTACACACCTGTATCTAACAATAAAAACATGCCAGCCGCAGCCCTATATTAGTACTAATGCATTAAGGCTGACTTTTCTATATATAAAAAAACCGTCTCCCCCCAGGATAATGCCAAGTGTATCATATTGTATTGAAAAATAGTTGAGATTAGCAAACCACACAAAATGGACACCTCATCTGCGGAGCATTAGTGCATGTGTGTAAACAGGACATTCTGAAATTATTATAGCAAGCCATAACCCAGGTAGCCTAAATGTTGACATGTTGTAATTGATATGAGAAAATTGCATGTGATACTGTCACAGGGGTGATTAATTAGCAGAATTTTGTGTCTACAATTGTATGTTGCATTTTATAACTGAATATAATTATTATTTATTATTATTTATTTCTTAGCAGATGCCCTTATCGAGGGCGACTTACAATTGTTACAAGATATCACATTATTTTTACATACAATTACATTATTTTTTACACATTATTTTTACATACAATTACCCATTTCTACAGTTGGGTTTTTACTGGAGCAATCTAGGTATGAGCTGAATATATATGCTGGTATTTTTAGCTGTCTGTGCTTTTTTAAATCTGTCTCATTCAAGTTTCCCCATGTACAGGTGAAAGAAGAGTGAGGACCGGCAAGGAAGAGTACTGAGAACGGAGCTGCACAAATAGAAAAGGATTATAAAGTGGATTCGGCAAGAAACAGAAAAAGTGAAGCGAGCTGGGAGTGCCGAAGGAAATAGCAATAGTGAAGCGAGCTGGGAGTGCCGAAGGAAATAGCAATAGTGAAGCGAGCTGGGAGTGCAGAAGGAAATAGCAATAGTGAAGCGAGCTGGGAGTGCCGAAGGAAATAGCAATAGTGAAGCGAGCTGGGAGTGCAGAAGGAAATAGCAATAGTGAAGCGAGCTGGGAGTGCAGAAGGAAATAGCAATAGTGAAGCGAGCTGGGAGTGCAGAAGGAAATAGCAATAGTGAAGCGAGCTGGGAGTGCCGAAGGAAATAACAATAGTGAAGCGAGCTGGGAGTGCCGAAGGAAATAGCAATAGTGAAGCGAGCTGGGAGTGCAGAAGGAAATAGCAATAGTGAAGCGAGCTGGGAGTGCAGAAGGAAATAGCAATAGTGAAGCGAGCTGGGAGTGCAGAAGGAAATAGCAATAGTGAAGCGAGCTGGGAGTGCAGAAGGAAATAGCAATAGTGAAGCGAGCTGGGAGTGCGGAAGGAAATAGCAATAGTGAAGCGAGCTGGGAGTGCCGAAGGAAATAGCAATAGTGAAGCGAGCTGGGAGTGCAGAAGGAAATAGCAATAGTGAAGCGAGCTGGGAGTGCAGAAGGAAATAGCAATAGTGAAGCGAGCTGGGAGTGCAGAAGGAAATAGCAATAGTGAAGCGAGCTGGGAGTGCAGAAGGAAATAGCAATAGTGAAGCGAGCTGGGAGTGCCGAAGGAAATAGCAATAGTGAAGCGAGCTGGGAGTGCAGAAGGAAATAGCAATAGTGAAGCGAGCTGGGAGTGCAGAAGGAAATAGCAATAGTGAAGCGAGCTGGGAGTGCAGAAGGAAATAGCAATAGTGAAGCGAGCTGGGAGTGCAGAAGGAAATAGCAATAGTGAAGCGAGCTGGGAGTGCCGAAGGAAATAGCAATAGTGAAGCGAGCTGGGAGTGCAGAAGGAAATAGCAATAGTGAAGCGAGCTGGGAGTGCAGAAGGAAATAGCAATAGTGAAGCGAGCTGGGAGTGCAGAAGGAAATAGCAATAGTGAAGCGAGCTGGGAGTGCGGAAGGAAATAGCAATAGTGAAGCGAGCTGGGAGTGCCGAAGGAAATAGCAATAGTGAAGCGAGCTGGGAGTGCAGAAGGAAATAGCAATAGTGAAGCGAGCTGGGAGTGCAGAAGGAAATAGCAATAGTGAAGCGAGCTGGGAGTGCAGAAGGAAATAGCAATAGTGAAGCGAGCTGGGAGTGCAGAAGGAAATAGCAATAGTGAAGCGAGCTGGGAGTGCCGAAGGAAATAGCAATAGTGAAGCGAGCTGGGAGTGCAGAAGGAAATAGCAATAGTGAAGCGAGCTGGGAGTGCAGAAGGAAATAGCAATAGTGAAGCGAGCTGGGAGTGCAGAAGGAAATAGCAATAGTGAAGCGAGCTGGGAGTGCAGAAGGAAATAGCAATAGTGAAGCGAGCTGGGAGTGCCGAAGGAAATAGCAATAGTGAAGCGAGCTGGGAGTGCAGAAGGAAATAGCAATAGTGAAGCGAGCTGGGAGTGCAGAAGGAAATAGCAATAGTGAAGCGAGCTGGGAGTGCAGAAGGAAATAGCAATAGTGAAGTGAGCTGGGAGTGCAGAAGGAAATAGCAATAGTGAAGCGAGCTGGGAGTGCCGAAGGAAATAGCAATAGTGAAGCGAGCTGGGAGTGCAGAAGGAAATAGCAATAGTGAAGCGAGCTGGGAGTGCAGAAGGAAATAGCAATAGTGAAGCGAGCTGGGAGTGCAGAAGGAAATAGCAATAGTGAAGCGAGCTGGGAGTGCAGAAGGAAATAGCAATAGTGAAGCTACGTCCCCTTTTATACCCCTTGGTTAACGATTGCAACCGCTCCTCCAATCCGCGGTTGCCACATCGTTTCCCTTCCGGGTCGATGATTTAGTGTACTGTAGCTCCGCCCCCTTTCTAGATGGCTGACTTTTGCCTAACCCTGGGAATGAATTGTCTGGCCATCCAGTCCAGGGCAATCTGTTCCCTTTACACAGCACCCTCACAGGTCGGGAGGGAGATTTATCACCAAGAATCATTCTGTCTCTGTCACATTAACGTACGCCACTACTGACATGCTGTCCGTGCGGACAAGGACATGTCTATTCTGGAGCACAGGAAGGAAGTGTTGAAGCGTGAGGTGGACCGCTCTCAGGTCCCGCGCACTTATGTACAGGGATGTCCTGCGACCCGACCAGGGTCCGCAGACTCCTCTGCCTGCCCAGACTGCCCCCCCAAACAGAGTTGGATGCGTCTTTCATCACAAATTGACGATTGTGTATCACTCCCAGCCTTCACTCAGGTAAGAGGCTTGCCTCCAGCAGTGTAGGGCTTCCCAGCATAGGTGAGACACGGTCAGCTGATGGTGTCTGTCGTGCTTGGGGTGTAGCTGAAAGGCACTGAACCACATTTGGATCTGGCGCATGTGGAATAACCCCAGTGGTGGCTGATGAGCAAATAGACCGAATAGTTTTTAACACAACATAATTGTACTGTGAACCCTTGTTGAACAGGGCCAGACAATTGCGAATGGCAGCTGCTCTGTCGTCCGACAGGCTCACATCGTAATGGAATCCAGCGGGAGACCCAAGTAGACTGTACTTTGTATTAATTGGCTCTGGCATCGTTGAAGATGAGACCCAGCCTCAACAGATGCTCGTCAGAATCGCTGTATGGGCCACTGCTCCTTCCTTCGACTGGGACAGATCGACCAGTAGGTAGTTCATCACCCTGATCTCTTGCAGCCGCAAGGGAGCTAGAATGGCATCCATGCACTTTGAAAACATGCGGGGGGCTAAGGAGAGGCCGAATGGCAGCACAGAAAACTCGAAGATGCTCCCCTGAAAGGTGAAGCGGAGATACTTCCTGTGCACTGGACAAATAGGTACATGGAATATGCGTCCTTTCAGTCCACTGTTATAAACCATTCATCCGGCCGGACAGACTTGCGAGTACGCGGCAGACATCAGCGTCTCGTTCTCTCCCTACCAGAGTACAGGAGGGGAGCATTAAGGCTACCTGCCAAGACACCTTGCATTCTCTGTGAGATCGCTGTAGCAATTCCTCTACCGCTGGTCCAAGGAATGGTCAGGGGAGGTAGGGCTGCTTCTGAAGATCGAAATCGCATCATGAACCTCCTCAGCAATGCTGACATCTGGTTCTGTAACATGCTGGGTGACCCCCGTGCAGGCGGGGTCAGCTCAGAGGCTGGCGTTATCGGCTGAGCCTGGGCCAGAGCAAGAGCTTGAGCCTGCTGCCAGGCCAGGGGCTCCCAATGGCAAGCCATGTAGGGGCAGTCCGGTCCCCCACCAACCACCAGTCCCCGCCTCTGCTGGGACTGTGGCCAGCCCTGTCACACCCGGTTCTACTGCCCCCGAAAGGAGCCGTGACCTGAATCCCATCCAATTGCCAGCTCACCAGTTATCACGGGGCGAACCAGTATCGGGGCATATCTCCATCTAAACTGTCGAGTGGAGGGCATGCCCTGTACCATGCTAATCCGGCATCACCCTGGTCAGGCCTGACATCTTCCAGCGGATGGAGAACCTACAGCGGTGTAACTGCGGACGGTGATGGGATAGCTATCCCTGATTCGAGGGAGTGGACTGCTGCAGCTGCACCTGGGTAAGACTGCCTTCGACCAGGAGGTCTGGGTTGCGGACATCCATGATCAGTGCATCCTGGGGCTCGACTTCTTTTAGCAGGTGGCAGGGCAGCTGGATCTGGCGAGAGGGACAGTGACCTTCGGAGTGAGGCCGTCGCTGCTCCTAGACGCGCCAACCACCATCCACCATGCAACAGTCTCCGCTGGGACCCTGGTAAACACCAGCCCTTTCAAGGGCTCCTGCAAACAACGTCAACCAAGGGTGAAGCACCGATGAAAAGCCAGAACAGTGGCCGCCGCCATCACAGCCAGGTTTCCCTTCCCCACCCTGCCCCCCGGCAAGTGCCACGCCTTTCGACAGCCACCAGTACAACACCCCGCCCCCCGGCAAGCGCAAGCCCTTTCAAGGACTCCTGCAAAGCGCATGAGCAGAGAGCAGGAGTGACGACAGCCACCATTACCAACCCCCGGATCCCAGCAAGCGCCAGCCCTATCAAGGGCTCCTGCAAAGGGTGCGAACCAAGAGCCGAGCACCAGGGGGGGTAAAAGAAACCACAACAGCTGCACCCCGCCTCGAAGCGCCAGGAAGCCGCCTTAGTGAAGCCATGGAGGGGGTGTATGAGTGCAGCAAAGAGGGACTAGGAGCAGGACAACGATCAATTCTGCGCCTTACTGCGGAGATCATTCAGGAGATGCGGGGGGCAGGGGTGAAAAAGGAATGTATACTAGCACGTTTTTAGACTATTAAATCCCAACGGTAGTGAATCTGAGGCTTAGATAGCAGTGCTGTCAACAAGACTTCCGAGCTCTGCCTGTTTCATCTTTTCCATAGACCCAACTCATATGTAGAATAGCAAAGTTTCAGGGTTTTGAAGTCAAATTTTCTCGCATTGGCCCTAGGGCTCTTCCATAGTTGTGTGTGCACGTGAAGTGAAAGAAAGCAGGTAGGTGTTCAGTAACCCGTTTTACACGAGCCAAAACAGAAAAACTGGAGACCTGTGAAAATAGTTCTATTTCATTTTTTTTTTTTACAATTTATCCTTTTATTCGTGGAAAAATTTTGTGTTATTTTGTTTTATCCGTTACATTTTTTTAAAATTTCCCGACATCCAGAAAACTAGCTTTCTTACCACAGCAGGAGGCGGTATATATATATATATATATATATATATATATATATATATATATATATATATATATATAAATCCTGTACAATTATTTGGGTAGCTAAAAATGAAACTTAAAAAAAGTGCGGCAATACAGCTATTTCAACTGAATCTCGTTAGTTTAAATTATTTGACAGAGACCATTTTAACAGTTTGCAAAAAAATAAGTAGGCGGGACAAAAGAGTGAGGCGGGACTACTGAAACAGGTATTGGGCATGCCCATGGGACACATTTTCTGAAATAACAACTGGATTAGTCCATTGAAAAAAATTGCTCACCAGTTACTGTACACCATCAGGGAAATAAAAAATAATAATAATAAAAAGAAGTATAAAAGAGATGCAATCCAATTCCCATGTTGGTATTGTAGCATTTCGCCAGAGGCAAGAAATAGAGAAGACACGCTGCTCTCAGTTTAATTCTTTTTATTCATTTGAACGCTGTCACCACATCCACTCAGAGGCCACTGTGTTGACAGTTTATAGCCCAATCACAGCTAAAATCACGCCCAAACCTCCCAATCACAGATGGACGGACGGATGGACGGACGGACGGGGTGATAGTGACGTGGTAGTGACCACCTTAGTTACGTTGCTTTTACACAGCCACAGCCAATACTACTACTAACAGCAATTAGCAATGAACAAAGAAATACATTAAATATTTACACTTATCTACTGCATTGATCCTTATAGCACTGGCAATCAGTATTCCATTCCAGAAACAAGAACTTGAGAACTTGAAAACTTAAACTATATACAATCCACTTTGTCGCAAGAAAGTCTCACCAATTTCTCAGCAGTATCAGCTAGTTGCTGTACATGCTGGAATCAAAATTGGCCAGCAGTTCCCAGGGAGGACAAAAAGATGCAGAAGTCCAGCCATTCCTGGTCAATCCTGACCGTACGAACATGATGCTTGAAAGCAGTGTCAATCCCATTCTGTTTCGGGTATCGTCCTTGAGAAGAGCCACTTGAGAGAAAGCTCTCTCCACATGTGCATTAGATATTGGCAGGGTAAGCAGCTTTATGGCCCCGAAAGCCAGTTCTTTGAAGCAGTGATTTCCACCTGCATCTGTATATTCGTTCACTTTGAGCCAAAATTCTTCCAAAGTTCACTTCTCTGTGATGCTAGAGGAAGCAATACTTCTCCATTGTATTTCAATAACATCGACTGGACTTGTGAGAAACTGACCTGGCAGTTCACTCACCCGTGGTTTCTCATTAGACATGACTGCTCTGGGACTAAACAGTTCCATTTTCCCGAGCATATCCATCGATTTGGGCAGCGATTTTTTTCTAAAGCGATTTGGGCTCCAATCACGGAAGCAATCCAATATTTGAGTTTGGGGTTCGACTCCCATTCTTATATCGTATCTTCCCCATTTAGACATTTTGTTTTCAGTCACTGACCACACTAATTTATATCAGATTCAGATATATCCACTGCAGCGAGTGACAACAACTGTTATGATTAATCCCGCCCTTGTCTGCCTGCGATTGGATGTATGTATTCCATTTCCTTCTCGTAGGTACAATGTTATTATCATTAGACACGACCATTATTATTATTATTATTATTATTATTATTATTATTATTATTATTATTATTATTATTATTATTATTCATTTCTTAGCAGACGCCCTTATCCATGGCGACTTACAATTGTTACAAGATATCACATTATACAGATATCACATTATTTTTTACACATTATTTTTTCATACAATTACCCATTTATACAGTTTTTACTGGAGCAATCTAGGTAAAGTACCTTGCTCAAGGGTACAGCAGCAGTGTCCCCCACCTGGGATTGAACCCACGAACCTCCAGTCAAGAGTCCAGAGCCCTAACCACTACTCCACACTGCTGCTCGACCATAAGGGTGGTTAAAGTAGTTATGAACGTTTGAATGTAATTTTACCTTCAGCTCATTGGATTTTACTTTATTTTAGTTGTGGTTATGTACATTTTTATTTTTTATGTAACTTTTAGAAAATTACCCGCCCAAAGATCTAAAACTAGCCCAAATTATCATCACCCGCACAATGCGATTTTTACCCGCACAGACAAAATAAAAACCGCCCAATTGGGCAGGAACCAGCCCAGTCTGGCAACGCTGGACAGGAACCAGCACTGAATGGCGCTGCAGCCCACCTTATAGGCATAGCCCGCCCCCTTATGCAAAAAATTACCAGGCTTAGGACACATCACATTGGCCGATACCAGGACCAATGGGCACAGCCAGACAAACCACAACCAATGAAGGTGCACAGATAACAACCAATGGGAACAGACCAGACAAACAGACAGTGGGTAACATGGTAAGGGAACCAGAGAGAGAGTGCCCCACGCCATCTGAGAGAGGCTTCCCGGCGCTGCCAGAGCCCCTGAGAGAGAGTTAACAGAGCTCCCGAGAGGGAGCCCAGCATCGGCAGAGCCTCCTCAAGAGAGCCCTGCACTGCCTGAGACCCAGAGAGAGAGCGCCCCGTGCCACCTGAGCCCCCGCAAGAGAGCGCCGCGTCTCCAGAGCCCCCGAGAGAGAGCTCTGTGTCGCCAGAATACCTGAGTGAGAGCCCTGTGCCGCCAGAGCCCCCGAGAGAGGACCCTGCATTGCCGGAACACCCGAGAGATAGCGCCGCATCACCAGAGAGAGAGTAACCCTCACCGTGGCTGCAGCACCCAGCTCTCTCCAAACAACAGCCAGGTTCTGTGGTTGCTGTTGGGGCTGCTCTGGCTAGCCTCTGCCTCGCTGTGTGGAGAGGGGCAACGGTCCAGGGAAGCCCAGACCCAGGAGGGACAGCCGTCCTGGACTGGAACGGGGGTCTTGGATTGGTGGCTGCCCTGGAGCCCTGTGAAAGTGGTCATCGCATTGCGTCGTCCTCAAACATGCCGCCAGGACCCGACCGTTGCTGGCCTTCGCCTGGCAACCACACAGGCTGCCACACCTGGACCAGGTCAGTGCTTCCCGGGCCGGGAAGCGTTTGAGCAGGGGGCAGTGTAACGGCAGGTCAGTTTGGACTGCTTGGGACTGGACCCTGGGAGGGGAGCGGGAGTGTTAGTGTTAGTGTATTGGTGTGTGTGTGTGCTGTCCTGTCTTCACCTCTGTTTGTGTGTGTCACCCTGCGAGTGTGTGAGTGGAAGCGTGTTTCGTGTCTAGGCAGTGCTAGTGTACTGCCTAGAGTGTCACGTGCACAGTGCAGCTTTATGATAGATAGCCTGTGTTGGCTGCACTGTGATTTGTGTTCAGTTCCGCCAGTCAGCTGCTTGCGCGGGACCGAGGGTCTGAGCGATTGGTCAGTGTGTATGTAAATGTGCTCTTGTGTGTGTGTGAGCCAATAGGGCTCGGGGGATCTCTATTTATGAGCTGCATGCGCGCAGCTCGGGGTTGTGTTGTGTTTTGTGTCGTTGGTGCTGGTTAATGAGCTACATATCCTTTTGCTTGCAATTCAATTTTCAATAAAATAGCAGTTTTAACTGCTTTGAGCTGCATCCTGTGTTGTCTTCTTTTATTCCGTTGCGGACCAGATATGTCCTGCTACAGTATTTAACATGTATTTAATGTGTTTTCTTTTAACACGCTTCTAGTCAAAAGTAAACATAACATTATTCTTTTTAATAGGAGGCCTACCTTTTAAAAAACAACGGCAACAGGAATATGCTTACCTTTTAATTTCAACATGTATACCTTGTCCCATGTAAAAATAATAATCTGAATACTGAATTTTTTTTTAAATGTTCTGGTTGTAAATTGAACATTTTACAATATCCTTTTCGTTAATGTCTATTTAAACACAGCTGTAGTTTTGGTATTACAAAATGTACATGCAAAGATTAGAAGGATCGTTCTTCACACTGTTGACAGGTACTATTAAGCACCGCAGTGGAACAACTGCAAGAGCTGCAATTTGGGGTTCATACTTTTGCAGAACTGTAAACCGTCCTCCCTTTGCCAACCTTTCCTATTTTCGCGCTCAGTGGAAACAAATGTCGAAATCCACGAGTTCTATGACCGCCGTGACAAAATGAAATCAGTATTTGGTATTTTACTACCACTTTAAGAAGGCAAAGTGGGCGTGGATTACAAGCATATCCTTTTTGACAGGAAGTAGACACGTGGTCGTGTAAACAGGTCAGTGTCTGATGCTGTCTGAAGAAAAGCGGCAGAGAAATTCAGTGGTAGTGTTTACAACAGCTGGGCATTTTAAAATAGGATGACCCTTGTATATTTAGCATTCGACACTGCATGGGAACCCTCGCAACATATCCAGAAATATTCCTGGGAGGGAATTGGAGATTGACCTCATTCTAACAAGGCGCATCTGGTTTGCGTATTTATGTGGGGGTGAAGTTCACAATCATGGCTGTGGAGAAGCAGCAATCACAGGGCTGTGTTTCATAAACACGTTAGGAAGAAATATTTGCTTTCGTTGTTGTTTTTATAAAAAAAAAAAAATTGTGCCATTACGAATGGACAGTCTGCAAAATGTTACATCATCGAGTTCAGAACAGTGAGCAAAAGCTGTTTGTTTGAGCAACACCGGGACGGCAAACGACACCGGTACTGGTGACAGAAGAAATAAGAGGACTATATAGCAAAAAAGAATTATTTTCACTGTGCGATATCTACGTATTGAAACGCAATGCTAAGTCAAGTGGAAATGTAAAATATAAGTCAAAGTGAGTGACAGGTCAGTCTCATGTAGAATTGTTATGCAAAACATGGAACTGACCAATAAAACAACAGCATGACGTGGTTAACAACAAGACTTGGCAAACGCATCAGAAAAAAAGTGACACGGATTTTGTGAGCTTCAACAAATGAAATACTGAGTTTTCTGTAATATACCCAAGTACCGTGGCTGCATGGAGGAAAATAAATGTTAAGAATATAATAAATAAATAATGCCAAGACTAGAAGAAATTGCAAATGTCGCCCTGAGGGTCCCGAGCATTCTTCTGCTGGACTTGCTGTACAAGTGTGACATCGACAGGATTACTGAGCAGCTTCGGGCCAAAAATGAAGACTTGATGTTTAAATACAAATATGTTATCTGGAACATGTATTACTTGGGTAAGCACGTTGAGGTGAATACAAGCTGTTATCTCGCGTGTTCTCTGTAATGTGTTTTGGTTTTTCCTTTGCCTGGTTGGCCAACCTATCAGAAAGAGTGATGTATTTGTTTACTACAGTACAAGTAAATTCGTAATGTGTCAGTCTTCTGTGAGGGAGTGTATGCCAGGTTTTGAGGAGTAATATCAGGTGCTTGGTTGACAGGTGCTTCCATGTATTGATGTTTCCTGGTTGTAGCAAAACACCCTCTGCCAATTGCTTAACAAATTAATTTAAGAAATGGCTGCTACAGTCAGTAATGTATTCATTATTGATTTGATTGTATTTGTTTATTTTTAAATACATACTCTTAACTCACCCCTAACCCAAAAGGATCCATTTTAAAAGCGAAGGACCATTCTGGTGAACAGACCTCAGCATTCCACCACACAGCTTCCCTGACAGAGGATGCACCCTGAACACTTCAAACACCCTTGCAGCTTCTCACATTGGGTCTGTGCTTTCCAAGCCGCCCATGGCAGCCCATAGTATTTGTCCACCCTTGTATAATAACTCATCTTGTTTTTGCTCCCAGGTCATCTCTTCAGCGCTGTCGTGCTGGTCTTGCCTCTGAGACACATTGTGAAGCTGTATCTTTACATCCTCACAGCCCTGCTGCTCTACGTGGGACACCAGATCTCCAGGTACAGTGACCAGCTTGAATAACCGTCCGACCCTGTTTTTAATAGTTTACAAGATCAGTGGAGAAACTGCTTGGCCAGGTCAGTTTGACTAGCACCGGTGTGTCTCTGTAAGTGAGCTATCTGTCACTCCAAAAAATAATTTCCTTTGGGCCATCCCTTAAAATGAATGAATAAATAAATTAATATGGGTTTTCTAGGTGTTTTTATATTTGTTTCTGCTTTTCTGTACCGGTTTCTCTGTTCAGCTTGTATAGTTTACCGATGAACGTGATTCTCAAATAATGCTGATTTCCATTCAGCAGTCAGATTCCACTGGAGGCTGATTTCAGAACTGCATGGGGAAAGTAATTCTGATACCAAGTGGTCTGGTGAAGTCATGCTGGGCGGCGTCCTAAACCAATCTGAGTCTCATTCCTCTGGCTGAATTGAACCGGGTCCCGTGGGGAAGGCCAGCACACTGTACCAGGGCTCCCCCACCCTGTCCCACTCATGCTAGCAAAGAGCAGTGAAATACAATGGGGTCCCAAACATAACGTTCTCTCGTGTTCTTCTGTCAGGGATTATGTGCAGGGCGAGATTCAGCATGGCTACGAAGGAGCAGTGTATCTGGACTCCCTGGCTTTCAACCGCTTTGTTACTGCACTGACAAGTAGGTGGTGTTCATCAAATGAATCTATCTGTGTCAGAATCAGAGCGCTGTGTTAAAAGTGTCAGTTCTGTTTTGAACTGTGGTTTACTTTCAAGAAGCTACAATAAAATTATATTCTGAAGTTAACCATGTGACAATTGTAATTTCAAGTGCTGTATTGTTAATACTTGTACCAGTAGGTCACATGACAGTCGATGTCCTTTAAAATGCATGGTTTGAAAATAAGCTGCATTCTTATGGAAATAATTGTGTGCACTCTAGGCATTCATGATAATTCAGCTTATGGACGCTTAGTCCTTCATAGGGTAGATAACTTAAATGACCTCAAGGAACAATGGTTAAAGGTATTAGAAGCTTTCGTAAAAGCCTGGTGCCTAATATCCTCACCCCAGAAAGAATGCCTGCTTTGGCCTGTGAAGTTGCATGCATTTGAATTGCATTTCATTGTGGGGTGGTAGTGTATTTGTTGCCTTACATTTGCATACGTTTTGAAGCCAGACTTGCAAGGAGACATCCTGTATCTCCAGCTGTGATGTGACTCCAGGTGTACCTGAAGGTGCTGACCCAGTTTCTGTGTGTGTGTGTGTGTTTTTAGGTCAGATCATTCTGAGCACGCTCTGTGCCTTCTTGACGAAGATCAGGCAGGTCTGGCTGTTCTGTGCTCACCTGCTCCCCCTGGTGGCCAGGCTCATTGCTGTGCCTCACACCGTGCTGCTCACTGTCAACACCTTCTCCATGGTCCTCACTGCCATTGAGGTGGCAGCCTTCCTGCTCTCAAACCTCTTCGTGCCCTACAAGCTGGCCAGGTCTGCCTACAGGGAGGTTCTGCAGATTGAGGTAACTTCTATATAGGGAAAAAAAGCCTTTATGCTGGTCTTTGTTAGAGAGAAAGTAGACGTGAATGAGGAAAGCTTTTCAGTGCCTGGCATTTAGGCTTCTTCAAACAAAATAATAGCTATATACGGTCTGATTAGACAAGTTTAAAAAAGAAACAAGATTACAATCAATATTAGAGCAAGAGCCCGCAGAGCAACAATGAATGATTGCAAACCTGAACAGAAGTGTGGGAAGTGAGAACAGAATCTATTTGAATGGCATTTTGAAGCTGTTTACTTCTTTTGAAATGATTAAATCTATTACTTCATGCCAATGGCATAAATAAGGGCAGTCCTGTTTGACAGTTATTGTACCATTCTCTGTCATGTACTTAAACAGGTTCTCCTTCTTGTCAATCTGTTAGACTGATGCTGACCTTTGCCTTTCTGCTGTGCTTGTTTCCCAGGTGACTGAGCTGTACCGGTTGCTGGCGGTGGGGATTTCTCTGTGGAATCAGTTTGCTGTTCCAGCACTCTTAAGTGTTTTCTGGTTCATTCTCTTCATGGTTCAGATCTACTCCTCTGCAACCGCCAGCAATAACTTCCTCAGCGAGCGGGAAGTGCACTATGTTTTCCTTACCAGGTACACAATACCAACTGCTAACCAACTGCTTTCATAAATCTTACCTGTCATGCAATTCCATTGTAGTCTACAGAGGTCTCAAATGTGCAGTTTCGAAAGAACAAAGCGTGTCAGTCAATAGGGAAAGTGGCTGGTTGGTTACTATCAGGACAGATTGTTTTTAATGTATGTGGCACTTCCAAGGTTGTCGGGGGCTCCGATCTTTTTGTGGCGTGTAGGGCCGATGGGGGATAGTGTGTGTGGGGGGGGGGGTCGTCCCCCCCCTCCCCACATTTTTGAAAAAGGGATTCAAACGGTGCATTCTGGTGCAAATTAGGATGGTTTAAGCATGTGCTAGACTAGTAGTGGTCTGCTTGTAGTGTCTGACAAAGTACTTCTTTAGTGCAATGAAGGAGCTCACAGCAAGGCAAGATCTACGAGAAGAAAACTGACTTTTGGAGCATCAAAGCCCCTGCAATACAAGACTGGCTGAAAATGTGTAATTGGTGACCATGCCTTTTAATTGTGTACAGGTGTAATATGGAAACAGCATGCTGCAGCTCCCATGCTCAGCATTAGTCAAGTCCTGATCTGACAGCATGTAACACAGACATCTGTTATGATTACATATTATCGTTTAATTTTTCAGTAAAAATAAGTTTAAATTGCAGCGTGTTCGTTCTGCTATTTTCGATATTAAATACGCCACAGCAAGCACATTGTCATTTATTGTAGATGTTTTCATTAGCACAGTCTGAGAGCTATTTTAGTGAATTTTCCTGCAGTCATGTAAGTTGCACTGTGTTTCATTTTTAATTCTGTAAATATTTAGTTTTTTTTTTTATCAGCAGTACCCATTTCTTATTTACAGTCCCAACTATTTATGTAAGGCTGAGGCGGTGCAATTATTTTCTAAAGTAAGACGGCTAGAAAGTAAAGAAAGTAATGTTTGGTATACTCCGGTAACACAACTAACCTGCGTGACCATTTAATGAGATGGCACCCTACAAAACTTCAAACAAAATCTGAATTTTCAGCTGAACTACCCCAGAGTAAAAATGAAGAAAAACAACCAAGATTGTTCCTAACGTTGTGTCTTTGGTCAGAAGTATGAAGCATCCCGGCAACGTCAGTCCCTAGTGAGCAGGTATTCAGTAATGCTGGGCAGATTGTAAGCAAGTGCCAGTCATTGCTTAAATTAAAACATGTGGACACTGTCATGTCCTTAACACAATTAAAATATAAGCCATGGACAACACTCTTGTTACTAAACTGCTGTGGACAGTTTTAAAAAATTAGTTTTTTTCTCTTGATTGGTTGTTACTCAGACCTTGTTATGGATTTAAACAATTAATTTTTTGGATTTTGCTCTGTCCCCCAACTGGTACAAATCAACACTAATAAGGTAAAAAAAAAAATAAAAAAATATATATATATATATATATATAATATATATATATTTAATTACTTTATGCATAGACTAATGTAATCAATTTAATATGCATAATAGTTTTTAAAGCGTTACTAGCAATGTTACACAGTAATTCACAGCTCCTGTATTACAGTACTGTTTTTTTGGGGGGGGGGTTACCCTTTCATAGCATCGTTGAATCGATGCATCAGCTT
Organism: Acipenser ruthenus; assembly: GCF_902713425.1. Classification (NCBI taxonomy): domain Eukaryota; kingdom Metazoa; phylum Chordata; class Actinopteri; order Acipenseriformes; family Acipenseridae; genus Acipenser; species Acipenser ruthenus. The sequence goes on along the minus strand of NC_081189.1, from coordinate 117,094,960 downwards.
TTTTGGAGAACGATATATCGATAATGTTCGTGGGACCTTCATTAAAATAATTTTCTTTATGTTAAGTTTTTAGGGCAATTTGTTAATGCACGTGTGCATAATAAACTTTTCAGTATTTTTATTTTTCGCTGTTCTTGTTCAAATTTTTTTAAATGCAACTGATCATTTTAAGCATTTTTTTTACACACCAGTCCGCACGCACATTTGGTCACCATCACAAATGAATGGAAACTCCAATGCCTCCAGGCAGTGTATGTTTGGCTCAGTGTTGTGTGCGTTCTCTCCCTCTGTAGTGTGTCTGAGTGCTGCAGTACTCCGTATTCGTTACTGGGTCTCTCCTTCGTTGTTTCTTACCTGGCCCTGGGTTTGCTCAACCTCTGCAAGCTCTACCTGGGGGGCTACGCTGCTGTCCAGAACGAAAACTTCATGCACAGGTGAGGAAACTACCCCACAGGTTAGATTACGAGCAGTACCAAGTGTCCCGTCCCAACGGGTTTGGATTAGCTATTGCAGTGTTAAATAGATCTAGAACAGTGGACCTCAAAGGTTGTTTTTTTTTGTCACAGACATTTTTGTGTCTTTCTCATAAGGGTGAGGTTCTGATCATTTTTCATTTGGTTAAATTCAGTACTTATTCAAAACTGAAAAAAAGACATTACAATGCAGATGTATCAAATGTCATCAAAAGCAGTTCCTCTACTGATGTATGAGTATGGCAGGTTATGTCAGATGGCATCGTGGGCACAGCACCTGGGCTTGCAGGCACTAATTTGCCCACACCAACATCTTTGAGGGGTTTTGATTTTTAATACTCTCTCTCAGCTGATCCAGACATACCATGCCTATACTAAGTATTCACCCCCCCTTGGATGTTTTCACAGTTTGTTGTGTTACAACCTGAAATCTTGATGCATTTAATGGGATTTTGTTTTCCTTTGATTTACACGACATACTCAACACTTTCAATGTGTGAAAAACTGGGGGGGGGGGGTGAAAAAACAAATCACTTAAAAATAAAAACCTGAAAAGTCTTCATTAGATAAGTATTCACTCCCTTTGCTATGACACCCCTAAATAAGCTCAGGTGCAACCAATTGCCTTCAGAATTCACACAATAAGTTAAATGGAGTCCATCTGTGTGCAATAAAAGTGGTTCACATGATTTCAGATTAAATACACCTGTCTCTGTAAGGTCCCACAGTTGGGTAGTGCATTCAAAGCAAAGATACTACCATGAAGACCAAGGAGCTTTCAAAACAACTTGTGGAAAGGCACAGATCAGGGGAGGGGTATAAAAAGATTTCAAAGGCATTGAATATCCCTTGGAGCACAGTCAAGTCGATCATTAAGAAGTGGAAGGTATACAGCACCACCCAGAATCTGCTTAGAGTAGGCCGTCCTGAGGTGGAAGAAACTGTCCATGTGGAAACAGCTCAGGCTCAGGTACTCCACAAATCTGGCCTGTATGGAAGAGTGGCAAGAAGGAAGCCATTTCTAAAAAAAAAAAACCATGTAAAATCCCACTTGGAATTTGCAAAAAGGCATGTGGGAGACTCTGAAAAGATGTGGCAAAAGATTCTGTGGTCCGATGAAATAAAAATTGAACTATTTGGCCTAAATGCAAAGCGTTATGTCTGGTGCAAACCCAGCACAGCACATCACCCAGGTAACACCATCCCTACTGTGAAGCATGGTGGTGGTAGCATCATGCTATGGGGATGCTTTTCATCGGCAGGGACTGGGAAGCTTGTCAGGGTAGAGGGCAAAATGGATGGAGCTAAATAATGGCAAATCCTTGAGGAAAACCTGCTTCAGTCTGCAAAAGACCTAAGACTGGGACGGAGATTCACCTTTCAGCAGGACAAAGACCCCAAGCACCGACTGAGAATCTGTGGAAAGACTTGAAGATTGCGGTCCAATAACGATCCCCATCCAACTTGACAGAGCTTGAACAATTTTGCCAAGAAGAATGGGCAAGTATTGACTCAGGGGGTGAATACTTATCTAACCAGGACATTTCAGTTTTTTCATTTTTCATTAACTGTTTCACAATAAAAATTCTCTTGCCCCTTCAAAGTGTTGAGTAGGTTGTGTAAATCAAAGGAAAAAAATCCCATTTAAATGCATCAAGATTTCAGGTTGTAACACAACAAACTGAACACTAGGTGTGATTTACGCAGGGGACATGTCCCCCTCACTTTCTCGCATTGCAGCAGTACTAAAACTTGTATTTCTCAATAATATAATCCTATAGTCTTTTGAATTGCTTTCAGTGCAAAGTTAAAGCAGTTAGCAAACATCTAATAAAGGTGAATACTTACACAGAACTATAAAAGAGTGTCGAAATTAAGTTGTAAGCAACTAGCAGAGCAATAGCCCAAACAATTTCATGAAAACGGAGGGAGCAGCTTTAATGAGAAACAAACTTCAAATTAACCAAAGCCTTTTGTGCAGAAAATATACCTGCATACTAGGGCTGTCATTCAATTAAACATTTTGATTGGTTAATTTATCGGCATTAGTTGATTAATCTGTAGATTAATCCATGCACATTCTTAATAAAGATAACGATCTTATAGTGGCTGTCCTGCATAAAAAAATAAGCCCAATAGGAATTTGGTCTTTTTAAAACCATTTTTATTATTATTTTTATTTTAATAAATGTAACAAATGTTACCTTTCCATCCTATTACCCTAATAAAACAGATTTAGGAACCTGATAACTGAGTCACACAAGCCCCAAGGACCAGAGCAGCACAGTTACACACACTGTTTAACCACTCGGGCGTAACCTCTAAACAGCACAATTATTAGCAATGCACAAACACGGAAATACAAAACACTGTGAGGTTTATAACTAAATCAACAGTTTATTGTGTTATTCTGGATAAATGCCCACGCTGGATTTTACCACAGCTGGTTACAATGCACACAAATAACTTTGCAGACACACGTTTGCCATCATTTAAATCAATGTAGATTAACATTCCAGTTTCAAATACGTATCTACACCCGTAGCACACTATCAGCAATCCTTGTACAAAACAAGACAATAATAATAATCCAGAGAGAGAGAGAGAGCTTCAAATCAACACTTCCCTAAATAGCAGCATGCATTTCTCTCTACCCAGAATGCACTTTTAATGCACGATTAAATTGTACAAAAAAATTAATCTGCAATCAACTCTTTTTAGTTGATTAATCGGTGCACTGAATCTGTTAATCGAAACAGCCCTACTGCATACACTTGATAATGCAAAGCCTAAAGGGAGGGTTAGGGTTAGAGTTAGGGTTAGGGTTCGGGTTAGAGTTAGGGTTCGTGTTCGGGTTCGGGTTCGGGTTAGGGTTAGGGTTAGGGTTAGGGTTCGAGTTAGGGTTAGGGTTCGGGTTCGGGTTCGAGTTAGGGTTAGGGTTAGAGTTAGGGTTCGGGTTAGGGTTAGGATTCGGGTTTGGGTTGGGGTTAGGGTTAGGGTTAGGGTTAGAGTTAGAGTTAGAGTTAGAGTTAGGGTTAGGGTTAGGGTTAGAGTTAGGGTTCGGGTTCGGGTTGACAGTTCTGGATAAGCATGAACCCCGATTTGCAGTTCTGCAGTCGTTCCCCTGAGGTGTTTAACAGTACCCGTCAACAGTGTAAATGCTGAATGATCCTTCTGATCTTTGAATGTACATCTTGTAATACCAACACCACAGCTGTGTTTAAATAGACATTAATGAACAGGATATTGTAAAATTCTCAATTTACAACCAGAACATTTATTTAAAAAAAAACTACATTTCTGTGTTCAGATATATTTTTTTTTTTTACATGGGACAAGGTATACATATTGAAATTAAAAGGTAAGCATATTCCTGTTGCAGTTGTTTTTTAAAAGGTACTGTTAAATCTATGTTTACATTTGACTAGAAGCGTGTGTTAAAAGAAAACACTTTAAATACATGTTAAATACATTAAATATATGTTTACTTTGCATCTGTGACCATTCCGTGAAATTGTTTATTTTTAGCCATGACTGTGACGTGATTTTTACTGTGACAAAACGCAGAGCCTGGTAGTAAAGAGTTTTTTTTCATTGAGAAATTTCTCAATCGTGATACCATTTCTGATGTCTATGGTCTCAATACTATAAAAAAATATTTATATTTGGAAATTGGGAGCTTATTATCATAGAGTGGCTACGAGTTCACGACCGCAAAGAAACCAATCTGAATAAAATAAATATTTCATTTTAATGGTCTAACTATATGCCCACAGCTACAGAATGTCTCCCCCCACACCTTATGAAACCAAAGTCACACCACTTGATCCAGAGGTTTAAGACTTTTTAATATGTTACGGATACCTGAAGACATCACAAGTCTGAACAGGGCCTTATCAGAACTGGTTTGGATAACTTTGCTGTAATATGAAGTACATCTAAAACGGTTCCTGCCTGCTTGCCTCTCTCTTGCCAGGGGGGTGACCGAGGGGGTGACCCTGCTGTTGCTGGCTGTCCAGACTGAGCTGTTGGACATGCAGGTCCTGCAGCGCACCTTCCTGCTCAGCATCATCCTGTTCATTGTGGTGACCTCCACGCTGCAGTCCATGGTTGAGATCACTAACCCCGTCATCCTGACCCTGGGAGCCTCTCGAAACAGGTCAGAGAAGCACATGGAGGGCTGGCTTGTTCACAGCTATGGCCAAAAGTTTTGCATCATAATAAAAACTGTGTGAACATAATTTAGGTATTTTATTTAACGTCATGTAGTCAAAGAAACTACTAAGTGATAGCGCAAAAGCCATAACAATAGTGCAGTATTTCTTGTTAGATTTTGAAATGTCAGTTTTTTAATTTTGTGTCCGTTATTTCGTTAAGTATATGGAAAACTACAAAGCGGTGTGTAGTTCTATATGTTAACGTAACATTATTCAGCAGGTTTCATTCGACTTTCTGAAGCAAAATTAGTTCATTCTATAGGGTGATGTAAAACTTTGAAGGAGTGGGAATTGGGCATTGGAATTGACCCCAGCCCTGATGGTCATCATTGTGATGTGCAATATTATTATTTGTTTATTTAGCAGACGCCTTTATGCAAGGCGACTTACAGAGACTAGGGTGTGTGAACTATGCATCAGCTGCAGAGTCACTTAGAACTACGTCTCACCCGAAAGACGGAGCACAAGGAGGTTAAGTGACTTGCTCAGGGTCACACAGTGAGTCTGTGGCTGAGGTGGGATTTGAACCAGGGACCTCCTGGTTACAAGCCCGTTTCTTTAACCACTGGACCACACAGCCTCCTGTCATCCGATACCACCAGCAGAGTTACCACATTACCTGAAATAAATAGGTACAGAACAACCTGACAATTCAAGGAGAGTCAAGGTTTGCAACCCTTTTGAAAAGCAGTAGGATCGCAAGTTTCTAAGTGAGTCGTATCTGTTGCCTCCAACGTCCTTCCCGCAATAATCTGAAACCATGAAATTTGGTAGAAAGTCAGATCGAAGCCATCTGTAAGTGTTAGCTAACTGTAGTTTTGAATAATGTTGGGAAAACTGGTTCTTTTCAATTATTCCATTTTATTTCCAGTATTATATTACTCAAGATATTTCTGATAAAATGGCACCAAAATCAGTGGCACTCTGGTTCAAATGGATCCCGAGATATAGCATTTTGAGTCAGTGGATCTGGTCAAAATCTGAACTGTGACCCTCTCTGTCTGTTGTAGGGTCTGGTCACAATCTCAGCTGTGACCCTCTGTGTCTGTTGTATGCAACACCTAAACCTGGGAGAGGGCATAAAGTAGACACATTCGAGTCTTTTTAAAAATAAAAAAAATGGCAGAGATTATTGTTGTTGTTGTTATTATTACAGCTCAGAACACACATATTATATACATAAACAGTTTTTACAGGTTACCCCCTTACTCAGAACTAACCTCAAGATGAATTCAGCTTATATGGAATCAACCGCCCCAACCCTTTAACCTGTTTTCGATAGCCTGCCTTTTATTGCTAGTCTACAGTCTGGCCTTGTGTAAACAGTTCTCCATGCATGTTTATGGAGTGTCCTCTTGTGTATTTGTTACAGTATGTAGCATATGAAATGTAATGACATTAGAGCGTTTATAATTTTGCATGGGTAAGCCAGTTTCCTCAGTTTAAACATCTTTCCTTTTTAACAAAGGTTAGCAAGAAATTGACTTTTGGTCTTTTCTGCTTGTTTGAGGTGGGGCAAATGGACTTTTGGTCTTTTCTGCTTGTTTGAGGTGGGGCAAAGGGACGTCTTTTCTGCTTGTTTCAGGTGGGGTAAATGGACGTCTTTTCTGCTTGTTTCAGGTGGGGTAAATGGACGTCTTTTCTGCTTGTTTGAGATGGGGTAAATGGACGTCTTTTCTGCTTGTTTCAGGTGGGGTAAATGGACGTCTTTTCTGCTTGTTTCAGGTCGGGTAAATGGACGTCTTTTCTGCTTGTTTCAGGTGGGGTAAATGGACGTCTTTTCTGCTTGTTTCAGGTCGGGTAAATGGACGTCTTTTCTGCTTGTTTCAGGTGGGGTAAATGGACGTCTTTTCTGCTTGTTTCAGGTGGGGTAAATGGACGTCTTTTCTGCTTGTTTCAGGTCGGGTAAATGGACGTCTTTTCTGCTTGTTTCAGGTGGGGTAAATGGACGTCTTTTCTGCTTGTTTCAGGTGGGGTAAATGGACGTCTTTTCTGCTTGTTTCAGGTCGGGTAAATGGACGTCTTTTCTGCTTGTTTCAGGTGGGGTAAATGGACGTCTTTTCTGCTTGTTTGAGGTGGGGTAAATGGACGTCTTTTCTGCTTGTTTCAGGTCGGGTAAATGGACGTCTTTTCTGCTTGTTTCAGGTCGGGTAAATGGACGTCTTTTCTGCTTGTTTGAGGTCGGGTAAATGGACGTCTTTTCTGCTTGTTTCAGGTGGGGTAAATGGATGTCTTTTCTGCTTCTTTCAGGTCGGGTAAATGGACGTCTTTTCTGCTTCTTTCAGGTCGGGTAAATGGACGTCTTTTCTGCTTTTTTGAGGTCGGGTAAATGGACGTCTTTTCTGCTTGTTTCAGGTTGGGTAAATGGACGTCTTTTCTGCTTGTTTCAGGTGGGGTAAATGGACGTCTTTTCTGCTTGTTTCAGGTCGGGTAAATGGACGTCTTTTCTGCTTGTTTCAGGTGGGGTAAATGGACGTCTTTTCTGCTTGTTTCAGGTGGGGTAAATGGATGTCTTTTCTGCTTGTTTGAGGTCGGGTAAATGGACGTCTTTTCTGCTTGTTTCAGGTGGGGTAAATGGACGTCTTTTCTGTTTGTTTCAGGTCGGGTAAATGGACGTCTTTTCTGCTTGTTTCAGGTCGGGTAAATGGACGGCTTTTCTGCTTGTTTCAGGTCGGGTAAATGGATGTCTTTTCTGCTTGTTTGAGGTCGGGTAAATGGACGTCTTTTCTGCTTGTTTCAGGTGGGGTAAATGGACGTCTTTTCTGCTTGTTTGAGGTGGGGTGGTGGAGTGTTAAAGGTTCAGTGATGGGTGTTTGTTGAAACAAGCTTCCGTGTGAATGAATCTGGTTTCTCGCTGTTTTTGCAGGAGTCTGTTGAGGCATTTCCGAGGGGTGAGCATGTGTCTGTTCCTGTTGGTGTTCCCTGGGTTCATGGCCTATAAGATCTCCGAGTTCTTCCACATGGACTTCTGGCTCCTGATCCTCGTCTCCAGCTGCATTTTAACATCACTGCAGGTGTGGCTCTTCCCTTTTAACTGGGTAGACAAATAAGATCCCTGGTACACTGCTTTTCCGGATGATAACGATGTAACTCTTCAAGATATTAGCTTTCTATTCAGAACACCTATGCATTCTGGGATTCCGTAGGTCCAGTTTGGTCATGGTGGTCGTGCAAGTAAAACCCTTTCTTGTGACTTTTGAAGTTACAGCTGCTTGGAGGCAGTACAATGCTGAGCTACTCTCTCAGTGTTTTGTACACAGCTACATTGATTGTATAATTATGTTCCATTACCAGTGTAAAAGAATAACCATTACACTGCTCCATTGCTTAAACCTCTGACCATGTCCTTGCCACATGTTTTGACATAGGGTCTTTGTAGTTGGTACACAGCTGTATTCTATGATTCCGTCAATAGAGTTCCGTTCCGGATGGTGTCTAGTGAACATTAACCTTTTTAATGCTAAATTCCTCTGACCATGTTAATGATACAGAACACTCGCTTTCAGATAGTGTCTTTACACCTGTATTCATGGATGAAATTGGCACTTAAAACCCTGTCTCAAGAGAACTGCTATATCTAATGTGATAAAAAAAAAACCTGGTATGGGCGTTCCTTAGCACAAGCTATTCAAATATCTGGAGTTAGATGAAGAGAGGAGCTTATCCATCTGTATGCATAAATGCCACACTCTTGTTTATAAATGCACATACCATGGCTGTAGGTCATGGTGATCTGCATATTTAAGGTCTGTAGGAAATGTTTCTGAGGTTTTGTCTCCCCACCCACCCTATTCTGTGCAGGTGTTGGGGACCCTGCTGATCTACACGCTGTTCATGATCGAGCTGGTCCGCAGACACCCCATCGAGTGCCTGGACGAGATCATCTACTACGTGAACGCGGGGAGCCGGGTGCTGGAGTTCCTGGTGGCGCTGTGCGTGGTGTGCTACGGCACTTGGGAGTCCCTCTTCGGGGAGTGGAGCTGGATGGGCGCCTCCGTCATCATCATCCACTGCTACTTCAACATGTGGCTGCGCGCCCAGTCCGGCTGGAAGAGCTTCCTGCTGCGACAGGAAGCGGCCAAGAAGATCAGCTCTCTGCCCCGGGCCACCGCGCAGCAGCTTGAGAGGCACAACGACTTGTGTGCCATCTGCTTCCAGGTGAGGGCTGGCACTTCTTCAGTCTTCATTATGTATTGCACCATGCTTCCTTGTTGTTGTTGTTGTTGTTGTTGTTGTGTGTTTTCTGACTTGCACATAAAAAATTATGAAATATTGACAAATTATTGAAGGGTCCTTGTACAGTAAAATACAGTACTTGTACAATTTATTGGCAACAGCCGTGAAATATCCCAATTTGTTAATTATCAAATCATGAAATATCGAAGGAGCACTGCTAAAAAAAAAAAAAAAAAAAAAGATTTACTGATAATCGTTCCAATCAGCCGTAATCGTGTTTCTGACAGTCTTCTAAACTAAACAAGCGTCGGTGCCACTGCTGCTGTAGACAACATATAAACAAGCATCGGTGCCACTGCTGCTGTAGACAACATATAAACAAGCATCGGTGCCACTGCTGCTGTAGAGAACATATAAAGAGATGCTGGAGAGGAATTAAACTGGGCTGTGGAAAAGTACTGGAATTATTATGGAAGACAGAAATGTTTTATATAAGCTAACAAGCGAAAAGCAGACCGTAAGAAAAAGATCATGATCATTTTGAGCTGATTATGGATTATTGCGTTCTCATCCAACCTTACAGTGTGAGTGAAAACAACAACAATAGAAGAGTCCACAGCAGGGATCAACATGCCTTTCCCATTTGCTCCTGTAAATGTAAATTGACTCATTCTTTTTTTCAAGCTTCCAGGGATAGATAGATGTGTTTTTTTTTATTTTTAAGTTTTAAGCTGCCAGCATGACATTTGTTTTCAGAGGTCTTGAATATAGTGCAGCGTGTTTCTTTTGTCTGATTTGTATTATTTCCTCAACTGTGGGAAACAGGCAAACACATCATATACTGTACTCATTTTGAGCAGAGCTGGGACAAATATTTGAATATTTGAACAAAAACTGCTTGAAATGTGTTCGAAATAATTGACTATCAAAAATACATTGTTCAAGGAAATGAACACATTAAAAGAAAGAAATAACACAGTTTACTATTTATTTTTTGTTTGTCATTTGACTGGGTACCTGGCTTAGTTACTCTTTAGAGAATTTCATTTTGTACTGTGATATTGTACTTTTTCAGCTAATTCAAAATGAAAGACTATTTCTATATTTGTTTATATTTTGAAAGAGTATTCAGGCATGTTTGTCCAAGCACTAATTTTTAGTCAGGCATGTTTCCTGATCCCAAAATGACTAAAATAAAGCAGCATAGTTATTTCATTACCCACTTTTTAAATCTTAGCTTGTTTTTCCCTCTGCAGGAGATGAATTCGGCAGTAGTGACATACTGCGGCCATTTCTTCCACGCCAACTGCCTTCGGAAATGGCTGTACATCCAGGAGACCTGCCCCATGTGTCATCAACAGGTGAAGCCCAGTGTGTCTCAGCAAAACAGGAGTGCAGAAGAAGGCCAAGCACCTGCAGCTCAAGAAGAGGGCAGAAGAGAAGCTTTACAGGCAAGCGAGACTGGAACTCGAGCCTCGGGCTTCAGGCCTGCTCATGGTGCAGGTACTGGAAATGCACCAGATGATTCTCAGAATGACCAGGAGGACAACAGTTTGTCTGAAGGGAGTGAAGGAGAAAGTGATGAAAATACCACCTGTGAAGGGGACTCACTAGGTGGGGAAGAACAGACTTCAGTCCCTGGTCTTTGTTTAATTGGAAATGTTGTTGGCAACATCGATCCAGTCATTCAAAATACTACGTTGATAGATGCATCTCCCCTGACTGCCGAAGAGTCAGCTATGAATATTATGAAAAGTGATACAGATGAAGAAAATGAAGAAAACTTCAAATATACCAGTTTACAAGGTGTTGGTGAAATTTTAACAAATCAAAGGTCAACTGTGGAACATGCTGGAACTTTATCCCCAGGCTTAACGTTTCAGCCTACTGGGGGCTCAGGGGATTTTACAGATAAACAGAGTGTTCAAGTGGAGTTGAGTCATAATTAAAAAATACGGGTTACCGATGAATCTCACTCTGTGTCCCATTTGCTTGGATCTAATGAAGAACGCTTTGTCAGGGACTATCCCAGGGAAACGGCAGATAGCGGTTTGCTGCGTGGAACATTGGGTAACGGTTTGAGTCCTCTTCTAAGCCACTCGGGTACACTATTAAATACGGGGACTGCTGAAGATACTGTGCTGGCTGGGGGAGGAGAGGATCAGGAGCACTGCGCCGCAACAGTAGGAGTCTTTACCGAAGATGGTGCTGACTTAGAAAAGACAAGGAAATCATTCTTCCTAGCACAGACTGCTGATTTATTCATGCCTTCTGTCAGACACAAAGATAAATACAAATATGTTGCCTTTATTTTCCCTGAGCTGAATAAATCCTGAAAAGAATTGAAATTCTGATGTTTAACAAAGAACAGGTAGATGATGACGCAGGTCTGCAGATACAGCCAAACGTTTTGGCGTCACCCTGTAGAATTAGACAATTTTGTTTCATAAAGTCGAATGAAACCTGCTGAATGATATGTTAACATATTGAATTACATACCGCTTTGTAGCTTTCCATATACTTAAGGAAAAACTGCCAAAAATTGAAAAATGTGACATTTCAAAATCTAACATGAACTACTGTACTATTATGGCTTCCAGTATACTGTTGCAATATCATTTTGTAGTTCCTTTGATTACATGATGTTCTATAAAATATCTAAATTATGTTCATATTGCTTTTTTTTTGTTAATTGTCTCAATCCTAAAATTTCTAGGTGTTGTAAAACTGTTGTCCAGCGCTATAGGGGTGATTTAAAGATGGAAGAACCAATTGGATCCTGTAGTGTGTTAAACAGAACAAAAGTATGGGCTTGTACGTTATCTGTAGACAACGGTCTGGCAGTACAGAGTACAGATACATGGGGAAATAGCGCAAAAAGACATCCATTTCACTGCCATGACTTATCCAGTTGTATAAGTCATGGCAGTGAAATGGATGCATGTAGGGATATCTACTGTGTGCCGTTGATCTAAGCCACAGGCCCTATCTGTTTCACAGGTGCAGTGCAGTTTCCTGTTAATCTGAGCAGCTTCCATACTTTTGTTCATACCTGTCTGTCTTTTAAAAGAGAAAATGATCTGTGAAAGTACACCCAGGGGTTATCTAAACATGTAGACACAGAGTGAAAAACTAAAAACAGAAGGCAAATACGCAGGAGGAGTAACCAAAAAACAGACTGCAAATACGCAGGAGGAGTAACCAAAAAACAGACTGCAAATACGCAGGAGGAGTAACCAAAAAACAGACTGCAAATACGCAGGAGGAGTAACTAAAAAACAGACTGCAAATACGCAGGAGGAGTAACCAAAAAACAGACTGCAAATACGCAGGAGGAGTAACCAAAAAACAGACTGCAAATACGCAGGAGGAGTAACCAAAAAACAGACTGCAAATACGCAGGAGGAGTAACCAAAAAACAGACTGCAAATACGCAGGAGGAGTAACCAAAAAACAGACTGCAAATACGCAGGAGGAGTAACTAAAAAACAGACTGCAAATACGCAGGAGGAGTAACCAAAAAACAGACTGCAAATACGCAGGAGGAGTAACTAAAAAACAGACTGCAAATACGCAGGAGGAGTAACCAAAAAACAGACTGCAAATACGCAGGAGGAGTAACCAAAAAACAGACTGCAAATACGCAGGAGGAGTAACCAAAAAACAGACTGCAAATACGCAGGAGGAGTAACCAAAAAACAGACTGCAAATACACAGGAGGAGTAACCAAAAAACAGACTGCAAATACGCAGGAGGAGTAACCAAAAAACAGACTGCAAATACGCAGGAGGAGTAACCAAAAAACAGACTGCAAATACGCAGGAGGAGTAACCAAAAAACAGACTGCAAATACGCAGGAGGAGTAACCAAAAAACAGACTGCAAATACGCAGGAGGAGTAACCAAAAAACAGACTGCAAATACGCAGGAGGAGTAACCAAAAAACAGACTGCAAATACGCAGGAGGAGTAACCAAGCTCAACAAATAAAAACATGTAAAAAAGAAAATGGGAACTAATCACTTGTGACTAATACTGAGCATATGGGATACAGTACATTAAGTTGTTCTTCCATACAGTCTGACTATTTTAGTTTCTAAGTTTCATTTTGGTACAAACCACATTTATCACAGTTTTCAGGGTGGAATAGACTATTCTTCAGGGGGTGTTTTGTTGAGAAACCAACTGTAAAGAAGTCACAGTGTATTAACTATCCATTAAGAAATATACAAACATTTAGCAGCGTGTTGGGAATGTAGTTATAAACCTAATTAAAGTTCCCTTTAAATGAGTGTTAACGTATTTCTAGGAAATAAAGGTTTATGTTGAAGTGCAAGCTTAAACTTACATGTTCTTAGTTTGTATTTCCTGTTCCCTCCACTTTATATTTATTCTGCATTGTTTCACATGCTGATAAATCGTCAGCGTAGCCATTCCTGGTGTTTTGTAAATAGCACAGGTTAAAACACAGAGGTACCTCAACATACTTACTTAAGATCAGCCCAATAATAAATATCTAATACATGTACCAGAGTCAGTAGTTCCTGTATTAACTTGAGGTACTGCCAAAGCATCTACAATCAAGTTGATAGTGTTGTTTCTGTGCTTCTCTTCTTATCCACTAGATGGCAGCATTGCCCTTTTCATCACAAACACAATTCGGGGCTCTCAAATTGGGTGAAATAGCTATTGGATGTTTATTTCTTGAATCGTCAGTGTAATAGTAAACTATTCTGTAAGAAATTCTGCATACTGTATTTGCATTAGACTTTATTTTAGCGTGCCACCTCCTGCAAGGGAATGCTGACAGAGCCAAGGAGACCAGTTTGTCAAAATTAAACAGAAACACCACAGCATTTGAGTATTGTGAAGAACCATGAAGAATAGAAAACACAGCCACACTAAAATGACATGTTGGGCTACTCAAGGAAAGCAATGAGATGTACAGATGTGGCAGGATTATTGTTCCACACTGTAATTCATTAAATATTACATTGCAGAAAGTTAAGAGTAATATTATAGCAGCAAGTGGAGTCCAGGAATAATCTAGACCAGCCTGTTGTGGTAATGTAGTTCATGGCTATAGTTCAACACCTGTATTAAATAACTGTGAACTGGATCCCTGCACAGTATTAGAATCATTAGGAACATGTTTTATTCCTGATGGACGGGATGGAATGCTGCAGTTGGTGGGTGAGACAAGTATTTCTCTATCAGTTTGTCATGTCTATGGGATTCAGTCTGAATAAAGTAAGTGTTGTTGAACTATCAGGTTTGGATGCGATCAGAAAGCAGATGATTTAATATGATATATTGTATGACCATGTTGATGTGGCTCCACTGTTGATTTCCTCAGGGTCCCCATTAAAAATAATATCTCAAATGTCAATCGCCTCATGCAGTGTTGTTTGGCAAACTCCAAGAGGACTCAGAGAAGGTAAATAAAACCAATGGTGACTCAAGCGGAACCGTTTCAGAAATAAGTACCTTGAATCCAAGTTTGTAACTTTTACTGAATGGCAGGCTGTTATGCTTTTAAAGCGATGCTCTCTGTTCATAATATTTCGTTGTGTTACCCTGCAGTGCTGCTTTTGCATTGGTTGCCATTGCTTAACTGTTCCAGAAACAAACTATTGAAAATGGTTTCTGAAAAGACTTTTAAAGGCTGATTATTTGTCAAATGAGGTGGGGAAGCGTTTAAGTGTTGCACTAACGCCCACCAGTGAACTGCATTTATGTGCAACACCAATAATCTTCCCCACCTCGCTTGGGGATTCAGTTCAGAATCAATATTTGCTGGAATAGTTAGAAAGCACGGCATATATACTGCGGTCTAAGCAGAGCCAGCTATAGGGAATCACACACAAAACATAAAGTAGGATATTCAACTGAAATTAAATTTTAGGAAAGCGCACTGAAGAGAATAATATTCTCTTTAATTACAAGTACAAAAACTACTCTGACTTTTCCGGTAGTGTTGTATATAGCAGCTGTTAGTAACATGTGACTCCATCCCGTTGCCTTGTGAAATGCTATATCTTGTGATATCACGTGTATTACAGTTATGTGTTCTGCGTAGATTCTGTTCCAATCTTCCATTAACGCAGCGGCACGTTCTGCATTTCCAGGCACCGATGCTTGTTTTCCATTCCTTTGGATCAGACAGCTAACATAGTAAAGGGTTGAGTTGAGGGGGAACGCCCATTTGTTTGGTTACTATGGCAATGATTTCAGAGTTCTGAGCACGTAACCTTTGGTATTTTGGGATATTTCTTTCTTTGTATTTCTTTTTTTATTAAAAAAAAAAAAAAATGACTGAAAATGTTGTGTAACAAAAATACATTGTCAAGTTCTAATTTCATGAATTTTCTTTCTTTTAGTATTCCTGTATATGGATTTATTTTTTCCGATACTCAATACCCGCCTTTTCATCTCTCTGAATACAAATTGCTACTGATACTAATATAACCATCTCCTTTTAAAGGTTTGTTATTTTACGCTTTGTCAGTGTCGTCAGAGGTGTGAAGAGAACTATTAAAAGGTACAGAAAGATGTGCGTGTTATTACCAATTTCAACCGGTAGAGGGAGTTATCCAGCTTGGAATATCGCAATTCCTTGCTTTTGTGATTTTTTTTTAATAACCTTGAAGGTAAAATGACATCTACATTTATGTATCGTTCTTTGTGTTCATGGACTGATGGAATAATAATAAATAATAATAGTTTCACTGCACTCGAGTAACTCAGTTATTTGAAGTATAAGTTTAGCAACCCAAACACCGCAGCACAGCTATTTCTTACAATTCATTCTGATATTGGAGAATTAAGCGGTTTGGGTTTTTTTCGACACCTTCTCGCAATTGAAATATTAACATAGGCTAATTGGTGCTAGCAAAACTGTAAAAATACATATTCCTTCGATCATAAGATATGCTTCAGCAACATGACACGGGCAGTAGTATTTTAAAACCTTTAAACATAACACGAGTCTAAATAAAATGACTGTTCACAATGAAACGTTATGCACTGAAAATTCATTGAACAGAAAAAAAAGTGAATACAAAGGATATTTTTAACATTATAGTTAAAATATACACATTTTGTTTATTATTATTATTATTATTATTATTATTATTATTATTATTATTATTATTATTATTATTATTATTATTATTATTATTATTGTATAACGTAACGGCATGGAGGTATTCTAACTTAAAAGGTATCTGTCATTTGGTCAATTCTACGAACCACCGATATAATAAACTGTCTGCTATGGTTTGGTATAGTAAAGGCTTAAACACTTAGCTTTATTTAAATGAAGCTGCTGAGTTAATCGCTGTAAACGCAATTCAAACTCGCGTCGCTTCCAAGAAAATGTAGTGTTGTCGTCTATTAAACGCACACACGCTGCAAATGTAATATCATTTGAAGCAATTCTCCCCAGTTGTCGCTTTGGTGGATGCAATACATTTTACAGAATAGCCTACAGTTTGATTGATGCAGATACACAGACCACTGACAAGCAGATTAAAAATATAAATACATAAAATAAACCATATATATATAATCAACAAATTAGTCGACAATGTGTTTATATAAATTATGTATTAGTTATCTGTAAAAATGTTGGCTAATCTTTACACCTATACATTCTAAAATAGCTCGAATAAATGTATTAATATATTTAATATGTTTATTGTTTGTTTTGTTGTGAATATATATTAAATGGATTTGTGATTTTTTTTATAAGACTAATTGATATACTGTATTAAATAACTGAATAAATATGCAGAATATTTTAAGTTTTTAAGCAAAACATGTTTTTAATTATTAGTATGTTTCTTTTGCGGTCCTGAGCGAAGGTAAAAACACTAACACGGATTTTTACATATTTACCGGATCTGTATTTACCAACATATATTCTTAACACTACGGGCTGCTGTTATAGTTTGAGTTTCTCTGTATACACTTCGCTTTTTTTTTTTGTGCCTATTCTCAAATAACGTTTTATACAATGCGAGGTAAAGATGCTTCAGAAAGCGATTTCAATATTCATCTACACTTGCGTCTATTTTAAATGTGTTTAAAACGCCTTACATTTAAGTATTGGATCACTGTAAATACAGAGCCGTTGTTTTAAAAAGGAAAACGTGAATTGACTCTCCAATAGCAGTATAAAGGAGTCAGCCTGCAGGTAATGAAATTACACACAGACATGATCACCTGTAACTTTTCAACAAAGACCTGCGAACATAAAACCCCTACAGCCGAGGTTTAAAGCTGTATTGAAACATATACACCATACGGTTCGGAACTTGTGAATAGTATAATAGTCTATATGAACATCATACAGGCCTTTTGTTTTAAAACTACGCTTTCGCTATTTTGCACAACACACAGTTTTAAAAGTTCAGTCAAGTAAATGCGCAGTAACAACATACTGGGTTACACCAACTCTTAATAGTTTTCATTGGAGTTGTGCTATTTAAATAAGGATTTCGCCTGTGTAACAGCACCAAAGGCGAAACATTTCGTCTTCCTTTGAAGGTGGATGTAATGATAAAGGCTAACTCTTCAGGGCGGCAGTATGCATATACGTATGAGTTGTTGTTGTTGATGATATTATTATTATTAACAACAACAACAACAATAATAATAATAATAATAATAATAATAATAATAATAATAATAATAATAATAATAATATTTTGTAACACACACACAGAAAACGAAATTACCGTAAAATACATTCCCCTCTAAATAATTAAACAAGTCAGAATATTGGCCTAATAGATGTAATGATTTATGTTTAGGCTATTATAGATTACATCGTTTCCATTTCCTTATCAATGCCACCAAGGAGGCTACACATCTAACTTTCACTATGTAATGAAAGTGGGGAACTGACAAATTGAAATATAAAACAGTTAATTTTGTTGCGTGTTTTTTAAAACATTGTTTCGTCCACAGGCAGTACATTTTGGGAGCTTGATGACCCCCGCCCCCGTCCCGTTATCCTCCTGTACATACCACCCAAAACGACGGAATGAAACACGCTTTTAATGAATGTGTGCACGGATGTATTCAAATTAAAAACGAAATGTATTTTAATATTAAGTGGCAATAACAGACCATCAAAAATGTATTAATCCATTGTGGAGACAGGTGACTGGAGCATAGTAACTGTTATTATTATTATTATTATTATTATTATTATTATTATTATTATTATTATTATTATTATTATTTATTCTTTTGTGTCATGGATGTCACTGCTTAATTAAAACGAGGTTGCTGTTGTGTGTGTGTGTGTTTGTTTTTTATAGAATACATTTCTTTACACTGTCGATGCCGTTTGACAGATGTTCCTTGTGAGATACTGGTCTCTGAGTACAGACAGTATCAGGTCACAGTGTTTTAAAAGACGGTCCTGCCACATACACTACATGGAAGGGGGCAAGGAAACAAGGAAAGATTCTGACCGCATCAGTGACTTTTTATTAACAATAATTAGAAGCCTATATAGAAAGCCTTACTGTTGCAGATGTTGCTAATGAAACTGACAGATGTGACACACTGAACATGGAGTTTGCTGCTGTGTCGTATGCGAATGTCTCTGTGATGATACACTTAGCAGAAGTGATCCTTTATACAAGTTGTATTGCATTGGCATTCTGTACAGACCCCGTTTACATTGTTGAAATGTACTATACTGTTGCTTTAAAACCACACAACTGGCGCACACTGTAGCTCAGCAGTGGAATCAAACGTGCAATCTGATCCATGCAGAGATACAGACGCTGTAGCCTATTTTCTATCCGTGTTACTCTTCCTAGTAAATATCAGGCTAATGTTTTGGGAGGTGAGTGCGGCGGTTTTCAAAATGACGCAATCCATGTCTCCCACCAATGGTTGAGTAGCGGCGGGTTTAACATTTAAATCGCCGCTCCTTTTATGGGCGAATCCCCGCCCTCCTCAAGTCCACGTGGGTCCCCTGGGAGCCGTAAGCCTCCGAACTCGGGAGAAGGTGCGATCCTCTGGGACAGAGGGTGCAGATTGAGACGGGGAGGGAAGGAAGGCGATTTCTAGCTACCCAATCCCCCTACCCCCGAGGGAGAACGCTCGTTTTCCAGGTCCATCCCCGCTTCTTGTTTGGTAATCATGTCATTGTACTCCCTTTTGAAGCACACGCCTGTTTCATCCCTCTTTTCATTTCACAGTGCGTGTACTGTATGTTGTTAAGCCCCTTCTGACACAAGTTGTGTGACTTTCCTCTTTGGAAGATAGCGAAGTCAGCCTCTCTCGGTTTATACCGGCGTCCTTTGACTGATGCTTCATATCTAGCTGTTGTGTCTTTTTTTTCCCTTAGCTTGATCTTGCGTGCACTGAATCAAGCGCATGGTTTGGGAACTAAAAAGAAAACCCAGTGGGAAATAGCTGAAGTCGTCTTTGGAGGAACGCCGCTCTGTCGCTCTCTCTCTCTGTACTTTGGGGAAGATCCTTTAATTGTGTTATTTCGCTGCTGCCGTTGTTAATTTTAGGTGACCCTGTTTTGTGTGGGGAGGTGGTTTATTTAGTTGAAATTGGCAATAAGAAGACCCACAAGTCTTTTTTTTGTGTGTTGATGTTCTCAATCCAGGACAGTCTCCCTCGGGGAGCTTTGACCATGAAAGAGGAACCGTTGGCCAGCGGGATGACACCAGTCCGGTCCTGGATGCAAAGTGCCGGGATACTGGATTCAAACACGGCAGCCCAAAGGTACATACATAAATACATACATAAACAAGTACGTAATGCAGAGGCGGGGTGGATAGAAGAGTATTATGAGCATATTCAGAAATGTACACTAGTTCTGGACTCCCTCATTACTGTATTCAGTCGCGTGTGTGAGATTAAAAACTAACAAGACATGTCCAGATTGATATCATAGTCATAGTCTTTTAAATGCAGCAGACCTGTCACAAGGAATGGTGTCTAAATGACAGTAGTTTGGTCCAAATGTATTCTGTAGTTATACGAGCGGTACCGGTTCTGGTACCGGTACTGGATACAGTTTCGTTTGGACAGTTCCAAAAATGTGCCAGGAAGGAAAAACGTTTGTGGCTATGCTGATTCTGAAGTTTGACTTTTTAGACAACCCGAATGGCTGTGCGCATTTGTTTGTGTTACTTTTAAATAAAATAACAATAAAGCACCATCCGTTTGTTTATATGTGTCATGCTCAGAAAAATCAGACGTGCCATTGTCTTATGGCGTTGTTTATTATGAAGGGGATGCCCCGATTATTCTTAAAACACGTAGAGTAGGTTTAGGATTGAAGGATACATATTGACACACATTTTCAATGGCAAATGTAGTGCTAGAAACAAGAGTTCCGTGTTCCTTTAAAGTATTTCGCCCGTGTCTATTCACGTTGCTAAGGTGACGTGGTAAATATCCCCATGCCTTTACTGTCTGAATTTAACAACATAAACCAGTCCCCTTTTGTAAATTAAAATTTGCAAATTGCACAATATTCAAGTGTGAAATATTTAAAGAACTCTCAATACCGTCTTTCAATACCCAGTTGAAAAAAAGAACGATAAAGATAGCAACCTTCTCTTATTTATTTATCAACATAGCTTTATTAAAACAATTAAAATGAGACATTAACTCTCTGAATAGCCCAATAATTGTATTTGGGCGTTTGTTGTTGTTGTTTTTTTTTTTTTTTTAAATATATTTCTGAAAAGTTTCTCCCTAACATTGTTTATTTGTGAAATTAACAATCCGTCGTGAAAGACACATTGCTTTATTGCGTCTCGGTTTATTCCGCTTTAACATGTCATATCGGTAGGCTGCTTACATTTTCTAGACACGTGTACATTCTTTTCATTACAGTTTCTTCAAGTTGTTTTAAAGCATATTTTGTCTAAACTTTTAAATACATGCATCGGTAGAATTTTGTCTTGTAAACAAACGCAGGTACAGCATGTTCTGTGCAATTCAAGCACAATTATAATTAGATTATACAGGACACTTTACTGCGACACATTTTATTAGTTTGTTTGGATTTGCCAAGCATGAATGTAATATCAGATTCGCATAAAAAAAAAAAAAATGTACTGAAAACACAAGCAGTGAAGTGAACTATTGATTCATACAAAATCAATTCCCTACCCTTTTAAAAATCTATGTAAACTGTTATAGCTATCTCGTTGTTGTCCGCTATCTTGGGGACAGCAGAATGTCGCAAATGGAGGGCTGAAACTGTGAGTGTTTAATGACAACTTTAAATAGGCCTACTGAAAACCACACAAAACAGTGTTACTACACAAATGCAGTTATTCTGTAAAAACAACATACAAATACATAAATAAATAACCAGAAATAAAATGATGTACACAAAATTAAAACAGGACATTATGTTTATATGTAAACACCTTTATGGTAGTGCACTTTTAAGAATACAAGACCTTTCTTCTCAGACTAAACGGCATTCTAGACTTGGTGGCTGAGTTAAGAAATCATATTTTTTTTTTCTTGTGCTGATAACTCGTAACATGTGCAAACCCATAGTATACTGTTGATGCCTTTCCTGTAAGGGGGCAGTGTATTTTCATTTTAACCACTGTTGAGCATTGCCCTCTACTGGTATTCATGTCATGTAAGATTAGCGGGTGCACTGCTTGTTCTGTGGAGGGCATGGGTTAAGACAGGGGTCAACTGGTGTCCCAGTCAACCCATTCTTTAGTGGATTGAGCAATTAGCTTAATATGCTGTAGACCTGAAATAAATAAATAAATAAATAAATAAATAAATACCAGTGATGAAAAACATGTTTTCAGACCAGACCTCCCATGGCTATAAAATGTCAATAAATCTCCCATCCTTTTGATGAGCTGAAAAAGCCTGCCACATAACAGTGGAAAAAAAAAACAAACAAACTGAAAATATGGCAATATGGCATTTTTTTCCAGTCTTCTCCTGTGTATACATTCAATACAAATAATGTATGCAGTACAGTATATGGGAAAGCACAATTAATGAGTCCTATATTATTTTGACTACTGAACTAACTGAATTGTGTTGCACCTTCCTTATAAGTACCACAGCAGACATTATGGTGGAAGTACTTCCCTTGTGTTGCAATGATACTATCATAAAGCTCAGCACAATGTATTGATTATGGGCTGTGTTGGTCTATGCTGTCGCCAGACAGTTCTCAGAGTGATCTAGCAGGGTGTAGCTTAAAGAGAGGCTTTTAACTAACATCTCCCACAAGATGGATTCATCCAAAAGAGGGCATCAACTTGGAAAGAGTTTTTAGTAAAGTTTATTCTCACATTTTTCTCTCTAGAACAACAAATAATTGCTTTTCTCTGAGTGCTTACAGCCATTTGAAAATAAAATACATTCAAAATAAATGTCAAATTCAGCCTTATTTTACTGGAATTAAAGAAAAAATTGCTAAAAAAATACAATTAGCCTAAATAGAATACACTTTTCCCAAAAGTAAAGGCTATGAAGTAAAATTAGGAGGTTATTAAATATAAGTTATCTTTTAAAGCATACACTTGAAAGTGACTGTACTGAAATAGGTCTGTTTGTATTTTTCTTAGTCGTTCTTTGCAAAGAATAATGACACGCAGTATTGTTACAAATGTACTATTGATCTTACACAGTCATAACCTTATACAGTGGTATTTTCCTTAGAAAGTATGGGCCAGACACACAAGTGTAGATAGTTACAGTATTTTGGCATTTGAAATGGTTTTAGTAACAATGAAACACAAAGAAACCTTGAACTCATTAAAACAATATGTCATGCTTGACTATGCAAGCTGATTCACTTGTGTCTATGCTGTAGTTTATATTACAATAACACATGTGCTGTCAAAATGTATATAGTTAAATTAACCATTACACAGTCCTTGAGAAGTACAACATAAATGCTGTAGTTACCTAAAACACTTGACAATAAACAGTAATACAATGTCTTATTACTGAAGTGGGAACACCCTTATGTCGTGCAAATACATTAATAATTTGATAGCTCAGAAACTCGCAATAGCCCTGATGCTTGTTCTTTTTCTTTTATGGCATATTTTATGGCATCTATGTCAGATCCTGAGATTGAAAGGATTTATAGAAAGCAGAATGCAAACATTATACAACTTCATTGCTTTATATGTTATGCACACCATGGGGGGGGCTGTTGAATTGATTGAGGCAATGGCGGATCTAAATACTGAGATTGTTTAGGTAATTAAAATCGACCCGTTTACTGTGGAGATTAGACAGCTTACTCTGCAGGGGAGGGTCTGTACAAAAATAAATATATGTAAAACACCATTCGTGGTAGTGGTCAGATACTTCTGCTGATATTTAGACTCACAAGAGTTTAGATCAATTCACATTATGTCTTGTATTTATGTACTGTAGTTGCAATATTCAAAAGTACTCCATACATTTTATTTCAGAGAGAAACACTGACTGGCTGATTCTTTACTACAGAAAAGCCCCAACAGGTCTTGTCGTGTGTAATTATCTCTAAGTGTGAACAATAATTAACAATAGATGGGGATCTAATGCTGAAATCAAGTAGCACTGTGGCTTTTGTACAAAGAGGCACAGTTTTTCATGTATGGTGTGCTTTTAAGAGCAATTATATTAAATGTGATTATAATAATAATATACTCATCTTATCAAGCACGTTTACCCTACCTGAATAATCTCGCTAACATCGGTGGATGCTAATTATGCCTCCTAAGCCTGTCGTGTGATTTATTCAGCTGTTGCGAGAGTTATTAGAAGGCCCTATTTTATACATTCATTATGACATGTACTGCTGTCTATTTTTCTACACTGGTTTTGGTACAAAGGAAAGCAATGGAATATTGGATTTTCCTGTGCCCTCTTTAATCCAGCTCCAGAGTGCACATGTATATTGAGTGTGCAAAGGCCCTTGCATGAATACATTATTGCAAAGCAGGTACTGGCACTCACTTTATTACATGTAAAATTAGCCTTCTAAAGAGCAGTATGCAGTCCTTAAAAGTTGCAGACACAGAACAATTTACGCAAATCTGTCTTTATTCAGAGTTCATCTTGTTTTTGTATTATTACATTCACCGCATGGGGTAGAGGGGGCTTCAGAATCAAATTAGCCACATGGGGACTGGCTTCAGTCTTGTGCTTATGTGAAAATGCCCTGGAAACCCTAAAGACCCCTTTAAATGCATTATTATGGAGACACAACTCTTTTCCTATCATTTTAGCAAACATCGCCTGAAGAAAAAGCAGCTGTAAATCCAATGAGATTGACTGCTCCTGTTTAAAGAAATGTGTGTTCCTGTTTTTCAGTAAGAACATAAGAACATAGGAAAGTTTACAAACGAGAGGAGGCCATTCAGCCCATCTTGCTCGTTTGGTTGTTAGTAGCTTATTGATCCCAGAATCTCATCAAGCAGCTTCTTGAAGGATCCCAGGGTGTCAGCTTCAACAACATTAGTGGGGAGTTGGTTCCAGACCCTCACAATTCTCTGTGTAAAATAGTGCCTCCTATTTTCTGTTCTGAATGCCCCTTTAACTAATCTCCATTTATGACCCCTGGTCCTTTTTTCTTTTTTCAAGTCAAAGAAGTCCCCCGGGTTGACATTGTCTATACCTTTTAGGATTTTGAATGTTTGAATCAGATCGCCGCGTAGTCTTCTTTGTTCAAGACTGAATAGATTCAATTCTTTTAGCCTGTCTGCATACGACATGCCTTTTAAACCCGGGATAATTCTGGTTGCTCTTCTTTGCACTCTTTCTAGAGCAGCAATATCCTTTTTGTAACGAGGTGACCAGAACTGAACACAATATTCTAGGTGAGGTCTTACTAATGCATTGTAGAGTTTTAACATTACTTCCCTTGATTTAAATTCAACACTTCTCACAATATATCCGAGCATCTTGTTAGCCTTTTTTTATAGCTTCCCCACATTGTCTAGATGAAGACATTTCTGAGTCAACATAAACTCCTAGGTCTTTTTCATAGTTCCCTTCTTCAATTTCACTATCTCCCATATGATATTTATAATGCACATTTTTATTGCCCGCATGCAATACTTTACACTTTTCTCTATTAAATTTCATTTGCCATGTGTCTGCCCAATTTTGAATGCTGTCTAGATCATTTTGAATGACCTTTGCTGCTTCAACAGTGTTTGCCACTCCTCCTATTTTTGTGTCGTCTGCAAATTTAACGAGTTTGCTTACTATACCAGAATCTAAGTCAGTAATGTAGATTATGAAGAGCAGAGGACCTAATACTGATCCCTGTGGTACACCACTGGTTACTTCACTCCATTTTGAGGTTTCTCCTCTAATCAGTACTTTCTGTTTTCTACCTGTTAACCACTCCCTAATCCATGTGCATGCATTTCCTTGAATCCCTACTGCGTTCAGTTTGAGAATTAATCTTTTATGCGGGACTTTGTCAAAAGCTTTCTGGAAATCTAAATAGACCATGTCTTATGATTTGCAGTTATCCATTTTCAATGTTGCAACCTCAAAAAGGTCAAGTAGGTTAGTTAGACATGATCTCCCTTTCCTAAAACCATGCTGACAGTCTCCCAGGATACTGTTACCATATAGGTAATTTTCCATTTTGGATCTTATTATAGTTTCCATAAGTTTACATATAATAGAAGTCAGGCTTACTGGTCTGTAGTTACCTGGTTCGGTTTTGTCTCCCTTTTTGTGGATCGGTATTACGTTTGCTATTTTCCAGACTGTTGCATGATCTTGGTTAGCGGTTTGTAAATAACTTCTTTCATTTCTTTGAGTACTATTGGGAGGATCTCATCTGGCCCAGGGGATTTGTTTATTTTAAGAGCTCCTAGTCCCTTTAACACTTCTGCCTCTGTTATGCTAAAGTTATTTAAAATTGGATAGGAACAGGTCGACATGTGGGGCATGTTGTCCGTGTTCTCCTTTGTAAAAACTTGTGAAAAGTAATCATTTAATATATTTGCTATTTTTTTTCTTCATCTATGATTTTGCCATTTGTGTCTCTTAGACATTTGGCAAAATCATAGATGAAGATTCAGTCTCGCACTTTGCTCTTTGTTTCTTTTGAATTAAGTATGTTAAACATGTCTCATAATCGCCTATAATCGAATAAGTGGTCTAGTTATTATCACTGTATTGTGTGGTTATCTGTGAAATAGAAGCAATGCAAGCAGATTCCCCGGTGCTGTAAAATGCTCTAATAAAATGTAACCCTGGTTTATGCCGATGGGGTATATATAGGTTAATCAAATCATAGTTTCTACATTAAACACTATGCTGTGACAATTGTTAGCAAAATGCAAACATTAATGTTATACCCTGTAATACAGTACAGCTAAGGCCACTAGCTTTGCATCACCCCCAAAAAATGAGCTCATTCTGCTTCATAAAGTGGAATGACACCTGCTGAATAATAATACGTTAACATATTGATATATATTTTTTTTTTACGTATACTTAACAAAAAACTGATGAAAAATGTGGCATTTTGAAATCTACCATGAAATACTGTACTACTATTATGGCTTCTGGTAGACTTTTGCGGTATCATTTTGTAGTTTATTTGATTACATGATGTTAAATAAAATATGTAAATTATATATATATATATATATATATATATATATATGTATTCAATCCTTAACTCGATGATGAAAAACTTTTGGCCATAGCTGTACATTTGTAGTTTAACAGTTTTTTTTTCTCCCAACTTGTATTCCTTTATAATGTCCCTCAACACGCTAAATGATTAGTTAGGCAGATTTCATTAGAAGCATTTTTATGCAGGTTTTAGGCAGGTTAGGATTTTAGGCAGGTTAGGAATTGGAAAAGGGAAATGGCATTCTGAAACAAGTGCTTTATTGTAGCAGAAAAATGTGCAATCAATTAGTGAGCGACTGTGCAAGAAATACATTTATAACCCTATCAGACCCATACAGGTGACCAGCTAATGGCTTCAGCTGCAGGCTACTAATTATATCTATAAATGCTTGCAAGGCTGTGGTGCACAGTGGGTGCTTGATTTGTGATGCTATAAAACAGGTGTGGCTGTTCCAAGGCGCTGAGGAGTTTAAATATTAGGTTTTGAGTTTGCAAGAAAAAATGGGAAACGAAAATTGAAATAAAATATGTGTTTGATGTGTGCAAAGTGCTAATTTATTGTCTGTTTTGTTTTTTTGCTTATGCTTAGCAGAGGAAGTCGAAAACAAAATTGTTGCAGGCTGTGATAATGAAGAATAATTTAATATGAATAACTACTTGTTCATATACCAAGTGATATTTTTTTATATACAAGTGTTCATTTAACTAAAATAAGAATTAAATATATATATATATATATATATATATATATATATATATATATATATATATATATATATATATATATATATATATATATATATTTACAAACACAAGAACTGAAAAGTCTATAATCATAAAAATAAAAAACAACGTAGAAGGATATTGTTGCACTCATGTCCACACACTGAATGACATTAGCATATTTACAAAATAGTATTGTACATATGATTCACAGGCTAGGTGTTTTTGTTAATATCTTGTTGCAGCACACACAACAGGCGGCTGTGTGGTCCAGTGGTTAAAGAAAATGGCTTGTAACCAGGAGGTCCCCAATTCAAATCCCAGCTCAGCCACTGACTCACTGTGTGACCCTGAGCAAGTCACTTAACCTCCTTGTGTTCTGTCTTTCGGGTGAGAAGTTGTTGTAAGTGACTCTGCAGCTGATGCAGAGTTCACACACACTCTGTAAGTTGTCTTGGATAAAGGCATCTGCTAAATAAACACATAATAACAACAATTCTCATGTTTTCTAGAAAACTTTCATCAAAGTATTTGTTTTTGAAAAATCATGTAAACAAAAAAAAAACATTTAGTATTTCTAAATTCAGCACTATTGTTTAATAGTTGTAGACAAAAAGTCATGATCACAGTTTTCTGAAAAAATATATCCGAATATTGCTATTGGATTATATGTTT
This sequence comes from Acipenser ruthenus, assembly GCF_902713425.1. Taxonomy (NCBI): domain Eukaryota; kingdom Metazoa; phylum Chordata; class Actinopteri; order Acipenseriformes; family Acipenseridae; genus Acipenser; species Acipenser ruthenus. Next base: position 117,067,058 of record NC_081189.1, on the reverse strand, counting down.
TCAGAAAAATCATGATTTATTTATCCAAATCCACATTAGCATCTGTGCAGTGTTTTAAATATATATCACATATACAGTACAGTATATTTCTGGATATGTTTCTGACCAAATGCATTGCATCCAGCACACAATTAGCAAGTCCAGATAACATCATAGTAGCATTACTAGTAATGTGTGCTAGAATGGTTCCCATGGTCTTGCTCAGATTGCATATTCTTCTTTAGGTGTGTGCTATTAATTCATGCTTTTGTCCAGTCTGTTGGACACACTAGCTGAAAATGACCTTGAAACGGTTTGGCTGGGTTTCAGTGGATTATGACCTTGAAACGGTTTGGCTGGGTTTCAGTGGATTATGACCTTGAAACGGTTTGGCTAGGTTTCCGTGGATTTTGATCAATTGTGCTGTCTGGGACCCCGGCTTGTCATATAGGGTTAATGCATTTTAGCTGGCCTAATTTTACATTGATTAAGTTTATTACCTCTATGCCTCTATTTAGACTGAATAAAAGCTTAACCCATTGAAGGCTGTAGTCAGTTGTGATTGTGTTTCCCACTTAATTCGTTGCAAACATATTGGGGCAGGAATTCCAACCATTTACTTCAGTTTTTAATTTAGCCCAAACAACATGATTGTGAGGCTGTAGTTTACAGCACATTGTAATGCACACATTTTTTTAAAGTTGTTTTTTTTAAAAGGTGTTTTTCACCTTTCAAAAAATGAGAGTTAATTAAAGGGTAAACACTTTGAAAACATGCCACCATTATAGTTAGGAAATATGGTGAAAAAAGAAAGTCAGCTGTCAAACTCAGAATTAAAATCAGAAGCTGTGCAATAAATAACTTATTTTGTATAGTACAATAATTCATTTTCATTTTCAGTACTAAATAATAATAATAAATACAAAAATATATAGATTGTTCTAATCAAACCCCTATCCACATAAGGTAGTCTCCAACCATTTTTGGCAAAGTGGTTTCTCCAGAACTGACCACAACAGTAAAACATGGTCCATCTATATACAGTATCACACCAAGCTTGGTTCAGGTTTGAACTAGTTTGCATTAGTCTGCTTTGGTTCCAGTGTGTTTAAAAACCAGTAATGTACTGCATCAGCAATGCACGAGTCCAGAAGTAACTAAACGAGTTAAGTCTTGGTGAAGTGATCCAATCATGGGAAATAGTTAGATGATTATAATGACATTCATATATATTGTAGCTTCGTCATTCTTTTTTCATTTCCCCTTTATTTATAAAAAGAGAGCGCAAGGTGTCCACACATAAACCGATTCTGCACACCCAAGTTATCAATAAATATTGATTGCTAAACACAGTACGAGTAAGTACAAAACTGGTTAATTTCTCCCCTGCCCCATTTGAGTGTTAAGAAAAGCCACAAACAGCTATAATTTTCTCCAAAATGACAACCGGTCCAGGTTTACTGCCCTGTTTTTGAATCTTGACAGATTTATGCAGAACTCGAGTACTAAGTAAAGTCCTGGCACTGAGCTTTGTGAGAGGTTGAATATGGTAATGCAATCGTCATTAGTTCCAGTTCTCTGCGGATTACTTAAGGACTGTATTTTGTCAATCCACATTGAGAGGTTTTGCTAAAAACCAAGCAGCCAAATATACTGGTTCTGCTATTTGAGCAGTTTAAAATATGTCTGTGTGGGGGCATGTATTACTATCAATGTGCAGACAAAATTTGAGAAAACGTCCCCACAAAGATTATAGCTCCTGAAAAAACGACGTTGTGGGGACGTCCACACTTTGTAAAACACCACCTTTTTAAGAACTACATATGCCTTAAAAAAAAAAAAATTAGTTTGTTGTCAACTTTCAACCTGTGTGGAGTTTTGTCTGACTGGAGTTAGAAATAGTAAATAAAAATATAGTGAGAGTCAATGAGAAGTCCCCACAAATATAGCAATGCAAACCTGCGTGCGTGCGTGTGCGTGTGTGTGTGTGAGCTCATAGACTAATACTTTTAACTAAAAGGAGGGGTAAGGGTGCGAAGTAGGCTGATTGTTCTAGCCTAAAAAAAGAAAATAAATGTAATTAAAAAGCAATTACATAACTGCTTCATCTTATACCTGCATTGATTTTAACTGAAGCCGTACTTCGCACCTGGTGTGTTTCTGTCCACAGCGGAAAGACTTCACCGCACGGCTTTCTTTATCGGAAGGAAACAACTTACATAAACAACTACTGTCTGTCTATTATATAACCAGCTATCCTCACACGAAACTAAACACACACACAAGTATTACATTCATGTATACTTCTGTAGTCAATATTTGTTACTTTAAAACTTCCTCCAACCTTTGGGTTCTGTAGAAATGAAAATATAATGGCCTTTATTTTATTTTGTATTATGGGGTATTCTCTTTTTTGTTGGTGCTCAGTTTACGGGTTAAATAACTGTTGTACCAAAGACCATATTATTATTATTATTATTATTATTATTATTATTATTATTATTATTATTATTATTATTATTATTTTAATTTTAATCAGCAGTGTCCTTACTTAAGTTAACAAAAACAAACTTAAAAACCTATAAAACAATAATGAAAAGTGTGTAAATAGAGTAACTCCTTAGGATAGGTTTAGTAAATGTTCTCATTCAATTATGTTCAAATTTTACTTTCAACATAAAGTGTCTAAATTATGTTAATTAAGTCATTTTTATTGACGTAAAGGAAGGACTATAGTTACTCATATTTATTTTAAAATCCAGACCAGTGTGTATGGAACATTGTTGAAAATCGGGTTCCTTACACTCCTGAGCTTGAGAGTAGTCTGGTAAGTTTATATTACACATTTTAAGAGCTACTGCTCTTGAAAACAAATCTGTAGACACTGGGTTGTCTCAAGAGTTTTGGGAAAAAAGCTGACGGTTAATGTGAAGTGGTTGTACCTTACTGTAAAGATAGGCATTGACAGCACTGATACAACTAACCACTGTGGAAACACAGCAACTGCAGTTCTAGGTCAATTTAACTTGTATACTAATAATGATCTTATTATTAAATTATATACGTTCATTAATAACAACCTTAATAATGAATTTATGTCGTTTAATAATCATTTTGTGGTTCAGGTGCCTGGACTTATACAAAAAGTGAAAATGCAGCCACAACAATAGTGCTGTAATCAGACTGCAATTCAACAGGACAATGGGAACATTATTGTTTCTGTAATTTAAGAACACATAGCAGTCGACACTACTGTTTCTGATTGGTCCTGTTTACTGTATGCTGGTTGCTATGGGTTTTTGATTGATTTGGGTGCAAGGGTTAAACAAAAGGGAGAAGAGAGCCTTTTAGGCCGACCTTTTAAATGTTTTTATTTTTTAATAGAGGCTTTTAGGGGCTTAAGTGTCTGGTAAGGAGACAGCGGATAAATGTTTAATTTTGAATCACGACTGTTTGATTGAAATAGGAATACATCCATCCTCTAATGATATTACAGAACACTGAGTGGCTGAGAGGTCTGTAAAGCATCAAACTGTTTGCGTTTTCAACTTGACTTCTTTTTTTTAAATATAATACTCTCCTGTTTCCTGGCTGAATGAAAATGGAGACTTTCAAATGAAATTAAAGAACAAAACAAAACATGTGGAATGTGTGAATTTCTGGTTCTTAGTCTTTAATTGGTGTTAGTTTTAATAAGGGCCAATAAAATACGTGTGGAATAAAGGGGAGTCTTCTGATGTGAAAATGTATGTAGCAATAATTTAATATTATAGATTGTGCACATATGTATGTCTACATACACGTTAAAGGCCTTAAAGTTTACAAAATGTAATGAATAATTATTACATTGAATGCTAGTAGCACTAGTTTTATAATTATAATTGTGTTATGGCAGAATCGTAATTTGTGAAATTAATATTTTGCAGTAACACAACATTTTCTAAAATAAAAAAACAATTTCAGTGCTTTTGATGATAGCTTTCACCATTTTATTGCCTCGCCTAATACTAAAATCAGTGGCTAGAGATCTAAAATTCAATATATTGTTAACAATAAAAAGTAGTAAGAGTTTGCTATGTATATGTAAAACATAAGTGTGGAATCTTTAGAAAATGCTCTTACATTATATCTTTATAAAATATTTAATTGGTAAGCAATTGGGATTTGACAGAAACTCAGATTTCAGAAACTCAGAAGCAGAAAAACAGGAGCGGCCGCTGGTTTTTGAGACCTGTGTGAAGTTTATGTTTTATCACTACACAGAAGTATTTCCTCTTACATAATAGAAATGGTTGAATGTTATGTGGCTTTACAGCGTTTAAAGAAAGAGTTTGTGAAGAGGTAGCATTCTCTTTAGCTCAGCAGCAAAAAGGATAGTAAGAGAAACAGTTTTTAGCTCGTCCCTTGGTTGTTCATACCTGGTTGAACCACGGGAGACACATCAGTTGGCATTACAAAATGATTCTTTCAAAGACTGAAAACCCTTCGTGGCTTTGTATGCTTGTGATGTCTCCTGTGAGTCATGTGGTTACCATTATGTTATTCTCCTATGATTCTACCAACCTGGAAAGCATGCACACAGAGCACGGGGCAAGGCAAAAACAGCTCGGCTGTGGATTTTTTAAGAACCTATAAAATATTACTTTGATATACTTTTATATAACATATTACTTCTATATACTTGTGTGTGTGTGTGTGTGTGTATATATATATATATATATATATATATATATATATATATATATATATATAATTTGTTTTTAACAATGAAGAATGAATTCAGATTTACTGATTTACTAAATACGTGCAATTAAGGTTTTCCAAACTGGTGTTTACAGTAGTGTATTAGCCGATTTTAAAGATTGGAAATGGACAAGGTATGCATTGCCACAAACAGCTTGTAACACAATTATTAATGGGGTTACTGTTTCTGTGCTTACCAGCATGTTTTAATCACTTACCTGTTTAGTACCCTATTATCATATCAATCTCTATCGCTGCATCTGCTTAGATACTTTTTTTTTTTTACCATGCTAGATTTGTAAGCAAACAGGTCTTTTATTTTTTAAAACCTAGGACTGCTTCTGAAAAGACTCCTAAAATCAGAAATGGTGGTGTGAAAAATAACTCTATGGATGTGCAACTGCAATTTCAGTCCCCCTTTCAAGTGTAATTTTCTATAGCGATTTTTCATTTGCTAATTCACAGTTGCAGAGGGGACAAAAAATGCAGTTGCATGTACAGTACCTAGTAGTCTTTTCTAAAACCATGAAACCAACTCGCTTCCATATGCAACCCCCTGTGGATGAAAATAACCTTAGTTAGTAAGCCTGGAAACAGCAATTAAGCATTATACAACAAACACATAGATATATATCTTTGATTAATATGATGATAAAGAGACAAGAAATTAAATATTCTGAAAATTTAGATTTGTATCTCTTTAAACTGTCACTAATAATAATTATAATAACAATAGAAAATGAATTTGGAAAATTGAAGATGGAAGATGGTTTCAGTGCAGAGTGTTTTCTTGTTCTTCTTGTTGCAACTGGTTGCAGACTCGTGCATTATTTGGTAGCTGTGTATGGTGCCTTTAAAAATGCTTCACACAATCTGTACTTAATGTTAATTTCCCCAATGTCTTAAAAACCCTCAAGCACTCGATATTTTAGCACAAGGTCAATTTTATGATTTATCATAATTGCCACGTTGTACAAAAGCAATCCAATCATAAACTGGAGACTTATTTTCTGTAAATATCATGCTTCTGGTACTGTATGTTTCTACAAATTGCATTTATCATTATTAGTTTGTATAATTTCCCCTTATAATGAGAAATGCCTATGATTACGACATTCTAGTCCCACAATTAGAACAATTAGTGTGATCCCAGTGTTTGTTCATTACCTTCCTTGCCATTTACACTCCTGTCAGATCACTGACTAGTTGAAGTTATCATCCTTGAAATCTGTTTTAAATCTGCTGGTCTAGTATTCATGTAAACAGAGGTGAATTACTGTGCCGTTTTGTGAATTGGTCTAGCTTACTAAATTAACATAGTCATATTAAATAGGCAATAATGTGATTTACATCACTATAAGTTGTAATCCTTTATTAGCTTACATGGTTAAACTTTCTGACTTCTAAATGATCTTAACTTATTGAAGGTACAACGCTATAGAAAACCCCTCTCCTCCATGTTGCTCCTCAGGTATTCGAGTCCCCCCAATGCTGTGCAAAGCATCCACTTAGTTTCGGAGGCAGTATTTTCCTGACCCATGCTTCCTGTAAAGCTGGAGGGCACAGCGTGTGTTAAGTGTTCTGTCTCTCAACATGTGTGACTTGAAGAGGAGCATCATGTGTTGTACCCAGGGTCGGGATCAATTCCTGATTTTCAATTCCAATTCCTTTTTAAAATAAATTCCCAATTCCAATCCCCATTCTCTTTTAATCAATTCCATCACATCATTGATCAAAATTGCAATTAGCAGTATTCTGTTAAAATGAGCTTCTCACAGTGGCAACAAATTACTTCAATTTAAGTCACTGTTAGTCCATTAAATTGGCTTGAAATGAAAGCAGTTGAACAATCACAATGATTATTATGTCTCTAAGATATCAATTCCAATTCCGTCGAAGGAAATGAAATTGGAATTGGAATTGGGAATTGATTTTAAAAAGGAATTGGAAATGGAATTGGAATTAGCAATTGATTTTAAAAAGGAAATGGAATTAAAATTGGAATTGGCGAAACAGGAATTGACCCCAGTCTGATTGTACCTTCTGAGATTTTAAGAAATATATTAAGCGTGGTTGTGAAGGTGTCACAAAGCTAAGAAAAGGTAGAAAAACTGATTTTAAAACCTTTAACAAAGGGAGTGATTTGAGCCATTGGGCTGTGTGTGTTGTGTTGTGCTGTCCATGGGGAGGAATCCAGGCAGTACCTGCTCTCTGGCTGTACAGAAGCATTCCATCTCTGTCAACCTGACACTTTTCCCAAGCACTAAATCGATCGCAAAAAAAAAAAAAAATCAAAAAAAGAAGCCCTTGGGAGGCGTTTGTAGTGAAGTGAGTTTGACTGACTGACAGATGGTGAGGCCTGCTCTCAGAGTCCCAGCAGCAGCTACAGTACAGGCTGCATATTTGGGGGCTTTCCAATCCAAATGTCTAGATTGTTCCACTGGAAGAGGCCCTTTCTCTCATGTAACCTCGTTTTTATTTTTCCTCTCCTGCAGTGGCGTTGGCCTGGCCCGGGCTCATTACGAGAAGCAGCCCCCCTCCAACCTGAGAAAGTCCAACTTTTTCCACTTTGTCCTGGCGCTGTACGACCGGCAAGGCCAGCCAGTCGAGATCGAGAGGACTTCCTACATCGACTTTGTGGAGAAAGACAAAGTAAGCATTCACTGTTCGTGCGGTCCAGTGGGGCATGCAGGGGGTTAACAAACATACTGGTCTTTCAGCACTCGAGGCCTGGGTTCAGATCCAGCTTGGGTCACAAGTCACATCACTTTTTGATCTCAGCTTAGTCTTGAGGTACAGCTGTATCGTTTACAAGAAGGTCCCAAGTGAAGTGAAAATTCAACAAAAACTGGCAATTAGCAAAGTCTCTGTGTGTGGCTTTCATCAGTCCTGTCAGTCCCTCGCCTTTTATGACTACTGATAATACAATGAAATAATACAATAAATGCAGGGTCTCCGAGTGCAGGGTGTCATACAGTCAGGCGAGCGCAGGTTTGTGTTCTGGCTGTGCAAATTGACTGATCTTTGCTGGGGATTCTGTGATTTAAGTATTTTATTATGTGGCAAGTGCAGGACTCCAGTTGCTGTGGGATTCTCTAGGGGGCAGTGTGCAGCCCTGAGCCAATTCGTTTGGAAATGGGGCATAAAGTAAAGTAGAACCAGGGCTATAGAACTGAACTACTGACTCCAACATTGTAAATCAACCCCCTGGACCACTTGATCACCAGACCAAGCTTCAAGCTGCCCAGTGCATTGTCCCATATCATAGTAGGCCTGTTAGTTCTAATAGATTCTGGTGTCTTATCCTGGAAAATATATATTTCTAATGATTTTTTTTTTAGCTTTAAAAGTAATGGATCAAAAATATCTTTAGCAAAAATCTGTATTCATTCTCAAAATGCCATGTATATAAATAATACCCTCCTGAGCTTATGTATTATTTTGTGATCAGAATAATAGATAGGCTTCAGTGAGTTACAATAAAATAATTCCATCTAGGGTTTCTGTGACGTCATAACCTACGAGACGTTAGGTCGAGTAGTTTATAAACTGTCACAGTAAACCAAGATGGAATTATTTCCCTTTAACTCACTGAAGCCCATCTATTATTTATTATAATACATGGATATTAGTATCTGTTATGAAAATAAATAAATAAACAGGTGTTAAGGTTCAAATTGCAAGTTAATTTAATGAGTAATAATAACATACATTAAGTTAATATTAAAGAATCTTATATTATTATTTATTTCTTAGCAGGTGCCCTTATTTTTACATACAATTATATTTTACACATTATTATTTACATACAATTACCCATTTATACAGTCAGGTTTTTACTGGAGCAATCTAGGTAAAGTACCTTGCTCAAGGGTACAGCAGCAGTGTCCCCCACCTGGGATTGAACCCACAACCCTCCGGTCAAGAGTCCAGAGCCCTAACCACTACTCCACACTACTGCCCCAATATAATTTCCTTTTTGATAATTCATGAACAGTGAATAAAACTGGGTAGATAATGAACCAAAATAAAAACATACTTTTAAGGAAAATGTGTTTCAATGGTGTATACTTTTTTTTAAGAACATAAGAACATAATAAAGTTTACAAACGAGAGGAGGCCTTTCAGCCCATCTTGCATCTTGCTCATTTGGTTATTAGTAGCTTATTGATCCCAGAATCTCATTAAGCAGCTTCTTGAAGGATCCCAGGGTGTCAGCTTCAACAACATTACTGGGGAGTTGGTTCCAGACCCTCACAATTCTCTGTGTAAAAAGTGCCTCCTATTTTCTGTTCTGAATGCCCCTTTATCTAATTTCAATTTGTGACCCCTGGTCCTTGTTCCTTTTTTCAGGTAAAAAAATGTCCCGATTCGTGTCGCTGTCGAAGGATGATTGTAAATCTTCACAGAGACAGATCCTTTTTTTTTTTTTTTACGTATTCTCATTTTGTTGCTCATTTTGTGTTTTGAATTGAAAGTGGTCTCGAGGAGTCGAATGGGTCAAAGTTCAATTATCTTTTCCTCTAGAGGAATTATGACATTTTAACGTCACTACTTGCTATTCTGCCTTTTTTTCGAATGGCTCAGGATGCAAATATAGCCTTCATCTAAAATGAGTCTTAGTTGTAAAACTAACACATATTCTCAATGAGAAGTCTGTGTCACTCTCTTTCACAAAACCCATAACAAACTAAGTCAAGTGGATGAACATTTTGACTAGTGCCTTCATTAATAATAATAATAATAATAATAATAATAATAATAATAATAATAACTTTAATTTGATGTAGCACCCTTCACACCAAGGTATCTCAGTTGCTGCACAGTGTGAAAAAACAAAGTAATAGTAATAACAATAATAATAAAACAAAACAAACAATAAACAGTCAATTCAAAAACAATAAAAGTTTTAAGAACAAGTCCACAGGATCACTGTAAAAAACCTGCCAAGAACAAATGTGTCTTAAGAGTGGATTTAAAATTCAACACTGATGTGTAGTCCTGAATGCAGCCGAGCAGAGAGTTCCAGAGAGAAGGGGCAACACAGCTAAAACTACGCCCACCAAGAGGAACACATCTTGGAACCAAAGGCTTTAGAAGTCCAGTTTGAAGATCTGAGCTGTCTTCCAGGGATGTAAGGGCTGTGAAGGTCCATAATGTAACTAGCACCCTGACCATGCAAAGCCCTGTATGTCAGCAACATAATCTTGAAGGCAACACGAGAATGAACAGGAAGCCAATCCAGATGCATAAGGACCGGGGTGATATGTTCTGTCTGCCTAGTGCCTGTCAATACCCTTGCCGCTGCATTTTGCACCATCTGAAGATGATTCAGAGAACAAGTAGGAAGACCAGCAAAAAGAGCATTGCGGTAATCCAATGGCGAGGTTACACAAGGATCTCTGCATCCCTGGGAGACAGAAAACAACAAACTCTAGAAATTCTCTTTAGGTGATAAAACGCTGCCTTTACCACAGTAGAAATATGGTTTTCAAATGATAGCCTAGGGTCAAACTGGACACCTAAACTGCGGACAACCGAAGAGGCGCCAACAGTGTAATCACCAAAAGAGCAAGAAAACCTAGAAAAGAATAGAGCTGGGTTTAGATCCCATTACCAACAACTCAGGTTTGCTTGTATTTAATTTCAGGAAATCATTTGACATCATCCCAGCTTGTACATCTGTAAAACAAGCAGATAAAACTGCTTCGGTATTGGAATTCATTTTTAAATAAATCTGTGTGTCGTCTGCAAGATTGGAAGTGGACTCCGTGTTGTCCTATAACATCACCCAATGACAGCATATAAGTGTTAAAAAGGAGAGGTCCAAGGATCCCCAGTGCGTTGCAGCTTTATTAGGTGTCTTATATATGTTTTACCTCATTATTCATAATTGAGTGTTTTTGAAGTTATAAATAATTTGATAGCTTATCTTTACAACTGGATATCTTACTGTCATTTCAGTTTTATTTCAACAATGCCCAGCACAGTCACTGAGAATTACTCAAGCCAGTTCTGTACACATACAGTACAGCTCTAATTGAATCAGCTTGCTTTCACCTAGTGTTGTCTTGCTGTCGACATAAAAATTACACCCAAAAAAAAAAAAAAGAATGTTGTTCTGTTTTTACATAAGATGCACAAACACCAGGTTTCCAGCTGAGGCTAAGCTTCGTGTCTTGTGTCTTTCAAAGCCATTTGACAGTAAACACAGTGAAATGGCTGAATCTCAGACATCTGTTGGGCTCAGAGAGCATTGTAGTTCAATATTTGAATGTTAGTAATACCCTGAGTTTAGGGATCATGTAGGATAAGCCAAGGGCTTTTACCAGCCAGGAAGATGTGATCTCATTAGGTGCTGACTTGATGACAACTTAATCTGCGCAATCCCCGGGAAGATGCATGACGACGGGCTTTTCATTGATTTCCTGTTTTTTCTCTTTTTTTTTCAGGAGTACAATGGGGAGAAGACAAATAATGGGATTCATTACAGGTTACAGCTTCTGTACAGCAATGGTAAGAAGAACATTTATACCTGAACACACATGTATAAAATGTCTTTCTAGCAGCTACTGCACGGACATTGTAATAGCAGTCCTTCTTATTTACCGTTTTGGGATGTTGCAGTAAATGTTTTAGGGCAGCAGTAGTTTCCCTTGCATGGAGCACAGCCTGGGGGGTTAACAATGTAATTGCACTCTTTTGCACTGCAATTACTCAGATCAAAGTCAGATTAGATTTGTTTGCTCATATCGTAATGCACGAGGTTGGATGGAAGAATAGGAATGACAGCCTAGAACTTGTAATTCGTTGTGAAATCTTTAACACTGAAGGCCTTCTATCAGCCTGCTGTCTTGTCCATTACGTCTGAAACTGACTGGGACACGTAGCGTTATATTACAGAATACACTAAATTACTGGGTGTAATTTGCATAGCATGAGAGGCATCTTTTATTTACACAAAAGTATGTACTACATACAGGTAGTAATGTAAGTTAGTAAACTTCAACAGCCATACAAACTTATGTTGTTCAGCAATTTGCGCCTTTTCAGGTTTTCCTGGGAGCCTTTATTGTAAATCTTGAATGTATCAAACTGCTATGAAATGGAAGTTTGTATACCTGTTGAATTGTACTGCCATCAAATGATGCCATTTGTGTTGCATGAAAGACAGCCCATTCAGTGTACAGCCTCATTTGTACGTTTCAGTTAAGTAGCCAGACATCAGGATTGCGTAGACACAACTACTGCAGTCAGTGCACAGACTACTGTGGCTTTTTGCAGAACGGCTTGTGGGATCAAGTTGCCTGATGCTAAGTGCTCTTAAATCATTGGAGTTGGGATCCTCGCTGGCATCCAGTTCACACACACTGGCAGCTGCTGCATATCGCTGGCCATTGACCCAGTTCCACTTTGAACACACACACACATACTGTATATATATACATATATATACAGTGCCATGAAAAAGTATTTGCCCCCTGTCTGATTTTCTGCATTTTTGCATATTTTTGACACTGAATGTTATCAGATCTTCAACCAAAACCTAATATTAGATAAAAGGGACCCTGATTGAACAAATAAAACACAAATTTGATACATATTTCATTTATTTATTAAAGAAAGTTATGCAACACCCAATGCCCCCGTGTGAAAAAGTAAATCGCCCCTTTAGACTCAATAACTGGTTACGCCACCTTTAGCAGCAATAACTGCAACCAAACGCTTCCTGTAGTTATTGATTAGTCTCTCACAGCGCCGTGGAGGAATTTTGGCCCACTCCTCCATGCAGAACTGCTTTAACTCAGTGACATTTGTGGGTTTTCGAGCATGAAATGCTCGTTTCAGGTCCTGCCACAACATCTCAATGGGGTTTAGGTCTGGACTTTAACTAGGCCATTCCAAAACTTAAACCATTCTGATGTAGACTTGCTTGTGTGTTTCGGATCATTGTCTTGCTGCATGACCCAGCTGCGCTTCAGCTTCAGCTCACGGGCAGATGGCCTGACATTCTCCTGTAGAATTCTCTGATACAGAGCAGAATTCATGGTTCCTTCAATGATGGCAAGGCGTCCAGGTCCTGATTCAGCAAAGCATCCCCAAACCATGACACTACCACCACCATGCTTGACCGTTGGTATGAGGTTCTTACTGTGGAATGCAGTGTTTGGTTTTTGCCAGACATAACGGGGCCCATGTCGTCCAAAAAGTTCCACTTTTGACTCATCTGTCCATAGAACATTGTTCCAGAACTCTTGAGGATCATCCAGGTGCTTTTTGGCAAACTTGAGACGAGCATTCATGTTCTTTTTAGTGAGCAATGGTTTCCGCCTTGCTACTCTGCCATGAATCCCATTTTTGCCCAGTGTCTTTCTGAAGGTGGAGTCATAAACGCTGACCTTAGCCGAGGCGAGAGAGGCCTGCAGATCCCTGGATGTTGTTCCAATGTTTATTTATTGTTTTCTATCAGATATAAGCACAGGCAGTTCAGGAAGCAATCGCCAAAAGACTGAGAAGTTTGAGGTGTAAAAAAAACACAATTCCCTATCTTTGAACACATTTGAAAAAACTGTGTCATCTACAGCTATGGCCAGAAGTTTTGTATCACCTAGAATGTTAGGATTGAGACACTATTAATATATTAACATAATTTAGATATTTTATTGAACATCATGTAATCAAAGGAACTACCGGTATGTAATTATATTGCAAAAGTCTACCGGAAGCCATAATAATACTTAATGTTAGATTTTGAAATACTGTATCACAATTTTCAAAATCTAACAATTTTAGGGTGATGCTAAAATTTTAGGCCATAGTTGTACAGGGCTGACACTACAAAAGATTTCCAGTGGAACCATTAGTCATTGAATTTGTGAAGCTCCTTTTAGTGTCACTGCATCTCCAGGAAAGGGCACATATTTGTATGTCCAGTTCTTTTATGGCAGATTGTCTTCGCTTGAGCACTTTGGTCTTATAAAACAAGAGCCAGGCTCAGTTGTATATATTATATTATGTGTTCATTTATATAAGAAGTATTCACTTTGCATTTTCTTCTGTAGCTGTTTCTGGTTGTAGGTATGGAGTTCTTGTCTTTTGAAATGTGTATCTTGTGTGCACAGGGCTTTGTGTTATTGACTTAGATTGATCTCATTGATTTAATTTCTTTGCAGGCATCAGAACAGAACAAGACCTGTTTGTACGGTTGATTGATTCAATGACCAAACAGGTAAGGATAGATTTCATTCAGTGTGTAGAGAACTAAGACTATGACAACAATGACAAGCGATTTATTTTCACTTACTGTGTCTGTGGCAAGATAGCTTGGTGGTGATGTCAGACCAGGAAGAGATAGACACTTTTACTGTGGGTTGAAGCGCAGAGCTAATATTAAATAAGACGAGGTTCAGCAGTACAGTTGGGGTTTTTAAACGTAGTGTTTCAGTGCTGTACAGACGCTCTACGTCATTATCCGTTAGTGCTTCAGCTTTATTTGGATGATTGCCTTTACCTTGTTTTAATTTCCCGTCCCTCTCCAGTTTCTCTGAGATTACATCATTTTTTAACGTATTCTCATTTTGTTGATCAATAATGAACATTTCTGTACTGTGGGTGTTGTCGAGTGATTGAAAACGAGACATTTTGTGTTTGAATTGAAAGTGATTGTCTTGAGGAGCCAAATGGGTCAAAGTTCACGTATATTTTTCTCTAGAGGAATTACCACTTTTTGACATTACTACTGTAGTATTATGCCTTTCATCACCATCACTTCCATCACTTTCAATTCAAACACAAAATGTCTTGTCTTCAATCACTCGACAACACCCACAGTACAGAAATGTTCATTAATGATCAACAAAATGAGAATACTTTAAAAAATGATGTAAAGCTGATACATTCGTATCTCTGAGAAACGGGAGAGGGACGGGAAATTAAAACAAGGTAAAGGCAATCATCCAAATAAAGCTGAAGCACTAACGGATAATGACATAGAGCGTCTGTACAGCACTGTTTAAAAAAACCCAACTGTACTGCTGAACCTCGTCTTCTTTAATATCAGCATCACAAGGGTATCCATGTATTATAAAAAAATAACAGAGGGGCCTCTTCAGTGAGTTACAGGAAAACAATTCCATATATATATATACACACACACATATAGTCGTCAGATTAATAACAAAGTGAATTGTATACCGAGTCTTTTCCAAGCTATTTTTAAAATAAATGTGCATATTCTACTTCGACTTTGTGCATCCTCTCTCCATATATTTGATTTGATTTCTTATTTAGCACCTATTGTAATAACAAAGATCGCTATATGTAGTCGGTGTGATAGATTCCATTCTTAACATAAATAAACTCCACGCCTGGATTTCTGTCATTACAAAAAAAAAAAAGCATTTCATATTTACACATTTACAATGTATTCTCTGGCCAAGCCAAGGCTCTGTTTATCAAAGTAAACCAATATATTAAACCAAACCGCACAGGGCAGGTCCCCCCCCCCCACCCCTCAGTGGATTGTAACAATTCCATTGTCTCGTCGTGTGAAATTACAATGCGAATCCAACAGAGCCAAGCTTTCATTGAGAGAAGCGCTGTAATCTGATATTCCAAACTACTTATGAAGCCTTGGTACCTTCCCCTGGTTCATCTTTATTTGTACCCATCCAGAGTCAGTAATCTAATGTTAGCATAATGTACTGCCTCCCCCCCCCCTCGCTCTCTATCTCTCTCTCTCTCGGTCTATGCTTTCACTCATATCTCCCGGAATCTGTCTCTATATGGTGCATTTGAAAAAGGTCATATTTCTTTATAAAAGCCTGTCAGGGGCTTTGTGAAACCCTAATAGTTTTCAATTTACTCCTAACCGCTCCCATTCATTCTTTTATTGTTTTCCATCTGTTCCAATCCGGAGCCAGGATTGCTGACAGACCCGATGGAGAGATTGCAGTGCGTTGCATTCGAGAGCACTCGGCCCTGTTAGCCTATTGAAATCGACAGGGAGTCTTCTCTCACTAGGCCAGGGGCAGTGGAGGAAAGGAGAGACGCCCCCGTTTACTTGATGCGTATAGGAACACCTGATGCAGAGAAATAAATGACACACCTTCTACTACATGGAAGAGTTTTTCTCTCCTTGATTCTAATAGGTTATTTAATGGGGTTTATTTGACTCCTGAGAGATTTTTTTATTTTATTTTTTTAAATGGTAACAGGGTACGAATTATACTTTTTTGTTTTCCAGCTATTTCAAAATAAAATAATATTCGAACATGAAACCTGTGCTTGTCCCAGCACTTGGATAAATTTGCTTCTTGTGCAACAGGTATCAGATATCACTAATGAACTCTCTCTTTCCGGTAGCTGTCTGAATTGAATAATGAGACAGAACAACACGTTGGTCTGTTGTCAGAGTGAAAATAAAGTCTGATAAATGAAAAACCACCAGCAGAACAATAAAAACTCTTTAATAGCTATTAGAATTAGAGTTGATAGCTTTGGAATGGTCCTTTGAAAACAACTGTCAGTCCGGCATGTAACATTATTGAACCATCTGTGCATTCAATAATGCTAAATATCGATGATATGAAATCTTTTATACTAAGGTTTTATGTGATGGTCTTCATATCAAACCAGTTTATCAATTTAACTGTTTTATATTGCCAACATTCTTCAGCCCCCTGCAGTTGCATGTTACTGACCATGATGTACAGTACCTGTCAGTGACACATGTCTACGGTAAAAAAGCAGAGGAATATAGTGGTAAGCAATAGCCGTTTTAGACATTTATAATTCATTTTAAGAAAAGGAAAATATTTAAAAATATATATCTTAGAAGTATGCTAGCATGGATTTTCTAGCAGATTAATTACTTTCAAGAAGAAAAAATCTGTGAACTGTTGTAAAATATGAATTTTCTGGCTCCATACATCTACTTAAATTAAACATGAATTAATAGTTTGCTGGACTGGGACCAGCTGGCTGAACAATCTAACCCTATGATTTAGGGGACTGATGCGCCACTATTTGTGAAGCCACCAGGGGGAGTACAGCATAATTGACGTAGAAGTATTATATATATATATATATATATATATATATATATATATATATATATATATATATATATTCTTTTACCTCAGTTCACCAGTTTCCTTCTCTTTCTCCAGGCCTTTGTTCTTGTTTTGAACTATAGTTCAGGCCACTTACCCCCCTTCCCAGTGCGTACGTCTGTCTGTAGTCAGTCTGGGATCAAACACACAGCCTTTACAAAAGCAGCTCTCTTTATTGTGAGTGCTGCACTCTCCATCCCAGCACGGGCTCTGTGGCAGCGCACACAGATCCATGTCAACATGTCAGGAATCAATGGGACTACCTGCTGCTCAACAAAGTTTCAGACTGAAAGATTAATCAATACTCAATGTTACTGCAGCAGAGTAACAATCACATTGGCGGCTGCTGCTGTGATGATCACTGTGATCACACGGGGCCCTGTCTCCACAGTCCCAAGACCCCTCCCCACTTTAGCGCCTTGGAATGTCCCGGGTGGGGGCAGCAGCTCGTGATCACAGTTTATGTTAAACAGTAAATTGAGAATGTCTCCTTTTCCGTGTTGCTTTTCTGAATGTCTGTTTCCAGATTCTGCTTCTGTGTTGGTTTCGTGTGGTTCGTGCTCAGCCTGTTTTGATACTGAACCTTTTTTTTCAAATGCTATATAAATATTTAAAAGCACTGTAATTTGTGTCAAAAGTCCAAAACAAAAGAGGTAAAGTACTGTAGTACTTCCAGGATCAATGACAAAATCAAACACCATGATTTTTAGACAAAGACACTGAAAAACGGTTTTGTTTATGTGTCTTGCAGGAGAGCTTTAGTGTATTTCATGAGCGTCTGTGTTCACCTGTTGCAAGTGATTACAGAGGATTGATTCAGAAGGTCATTAGAGACGACCATTAGATATTGATCCCTGGCAATATTGGAAGTGGTCAGTAATGAGGAAAGGTTTAATCTCTTGGTGATCAATAACACCTAGGTGGTCATTATCTCAATACAGCTTACCCTGGGAAGGAATGCAATAAAAAGAGGGCCAACAATCCACCAGGGAGTTTGTTAGTAGCTCAGTCCCAGAGTAGGTTAGCAGTCGCGAAGCCCTGTTATTGATCGATAGAACTGCTATTTGAAGCATATAGAAAATAATGTATATATAACTATGGTCAAAAGTTTTGTATCACCCTATAGAATTAACTAATTTTGCTTCATAAAGTCAAATAAAACCTGCTGAATAATGTTATGTTAACATATTAAATTACATACCGCTTTGTAGTTTTCCATATACTTCATGAAAAACTGACACAAATTGAAAGATTGGACATTTCAAAATCTAATATGAAATACTGTACTACTATTATGGCTTCCGGTAGACTTTAGCAATATCATTTTGTAGTTTCTTTGCTTACATGATGTTATATAAAATATCTAAATTAAGTTTATATATATATATATTTGTTTTAATTATGTCTCAATCGTAAAATTCTAGATGCAAAACGTTTGGCCCTAGCTGTAGGTGTCGTGACAACGGTATGGGGGATACAGTTTTTCACACACTTCATAACTTCCAATACAGTGTTACCACTCAGCTTTCAAATATATACACTGCTGTGCAAAGGTCTTAGACATGTTGCATTTTTCTACTCTCATGCATTATGAGCATCAACAATTTACTCAAAGCCTCCACTAGTGTTTTCTACTATTATAACAACCTTGACTTGCGTAAAGAAGAGAAAACATTGAGCGAAATAGCTTGCATCACTTGATTTTCAAGGTGTGGTATCCGAAGCATAATCAACAAGTAGAGAAACATCATCTGTAATTGACAAACCCAGGACTGGAAGACCCAAAAAGCTGTCTAACAAGGATGAGCAATACTTGAAGATAATATCCTTAAGGAATAGAAAGAAGACAAGCGTTGAATTGACAACAGAACTGGCAGAAGGCACAGGTGTCATTGTCCATCCATCAACAGTCCAAAGCACCTTTGGCCATTGTTCCATAGTCCAATTTCTGTGTTCTTGTGCATATTTGAGCCTTTTAGTCTTGTTCCCCATTCTTAACAGAGGTATTCTTACTGCAACACATCCTTTAAGTCCTGATTTCAAGAGTGACCTTCGTACTGTTGATTTGATGGACAACGACACCTGTGCCTTCTGCCAGTTCTGTTGTCAGTTCAATGCATGGCTAACTTTTCTGACACATTATAGAGAAGCCTCTTTGCATGTTCGTACAGAGGCATTATAGTCCCTCTGTACCTGTCTCTTGTCTCACATATTCAGTAGTACAGGATGGCACTGCATGTCCCATGGATTTCTAACTGGTTCTAATAAAACATTCTGTCCAGCACAGAAAGCATAGCAATACGGAGCAGAACAGAGGGAATGGATAGTGCTTCACCTTTTTAAAGGCTTTTCACAATGAAGAATTGGCTTGTTTCAACCTGATTAGCCCTAATCTTAGACTACCTAATGTTAGCTTTGGTAATGGCAAATTGGAGCCAAATATGTGTTCAAAAAGTTCAAATGCAAAGTGATGAAGTGGGCGGTGGAAATGGCACCAAAGCTAATTAACTGCAGAAAAGTGGACTTTAAACATCACAGGGAATACATGATTACAATGAAATCGTTCTGCTTTGATTTCTGATTTCAGGCCATTATTTACGAGGGCCAGGACAAGAACCCAGAGATGTGTCGTGTTCTGCTCACACACGAGATCATGTGCAGGTAAGAGGCATTCTAACATGTTTCCTAGAAAAAAGCAGCTGTGCTCAAACAGCAAAGTAAAATAGCTTGAGATCTCTAAAGCACGGGCATGTCGTTTGTTGCACGTCTTACCATTCAACTAAAGAGCAAGCTCTGTGGTGGAGAGGACAGTACGGGTCTTATGCTAATGTCAGTATTATTAACTCATCAGCTGCTAGGAGGTGGTCCATTATACTGTGCAACACTGATACTGTATGTCTCTCCCCAACAACTTTGAGTCTTTTTCAGAAGCAATTTTTGCTGGAATAATTAAAAAAAAAATCCTGGTAAATAATGATCAAAGTAGAAAAAGAATCATACTGAAACCTACATATTAAACAAGTAAATAATGTAATATATTTTACATTAAGATAATGTAGCTGTGTCACAAAGACGGCCGGAGTGGGTGGCGTCAGACCAGAAACAGGAACACAAACGACAGAGACTTGGAGTTTGGTGGAGCTGAGCGAATGGTTTCGCTCAGCATTTAATAAAACAGCACAGAAAATAAAAGGGTTTAACAGACAAAAACACGGGACACGGCACTACACGCCAAAATAAACAGGTAGACAAAACGGACTAGACAGTACACAGACAGACAGACAAACGAAACACGGTGAGTGAGACAGTTCTTTCCTTATTATTATTATTATTATTATTCTTATTATTATTATTCTTTTTACCTCCTTCTCCACACTCGTTCTCCACTCACCGAACACCTAACCACGAGTGACTAAACGTGCATCTATTTATACTGTTTGTGCTGGGATTCAATTACTAATTAATTATTCACTTGAATCCCAGCACGTGAATTCATTACGTGAAACCCCGTGTTCACATATTATATTTTAAATGCATGTGCGTGATGTGCAATCCCGTGCCTAAATACAAATATACACTTTTTAAATACACGTGAAACACAGACCCGTTTATATCCCGTGTACCAATGACTATACACCAACATTTACACACGCAACATACAACACATAACACACAATTGCACACAGGGGCGGGGCACATTGCCACATATACCCCCCCTTGTGCGCAGCACACATGGCCTCAACGGCCACCTCCCCCCTTAAAAACCCAGCAGTCCAGGACAAAGTCTCGGGCTGGGAAGGGAGGCTTCAGTGGGCCCATGGCTGGCCATGCTGTCAGCACCCCTGCCGGTAGTGGCACGGCTGACAGCCTGTTGGTCCCGTCCTGCAGCGAAAAAGCTGCGGGGGCAGGTGGTCCCCCGACCTCCCCCTTCTTCGTAGCCGGCAGCTCCCTCCTGTGGGGCTCCGGCCACAAGAACTCCTGCAGCGAAACTGCTGCTGGGGAAAGTGGTCTCCAGACCTCGTCCCCCTTCTTTGTAGCCGGTAGCTCCCTTTGGTGGGGCTCCGACCACAGTACTGCCGGCAGCGAAGAAGCTGCAGTGGGAGCAGGTCTCCAGACCTCCCCCACGATCTCCGGCAGCGAAACTGCTGCAGTGGGAGCAGGTCTCCAGACCTCCCCCACGATCTCCGGCAGCGAAACTGCTGCAGTGGGAGCAGGTCTCCTGACCTCCCCCACGATCTCCGGCAGCGAAACTGCTGCTGGGGTTGGTGGTCTCCAGACCTCCTCCCCCTTCTTTGTGGCCGGCAGCTCCCCTTTCTGGGGCTCTGGCCACTGTACTCCCTGCAGAGGTACGGGCAGCAGAGGCAGCTCCTGCTCCTCTGCTCCGGGCGGTGGCGGAGGCAGAGGCAGCTCCAGCTCCTCTGCTCCTGGCGGTGGTGGAGGCAGAGGTAGCTCCAGCTCCTCTGCTCCTGGCGGTGGTGGAGGCAGAGGCAGCTCCAGCTCCTCTGCTCCTAGCGGTGGTGGAGGCAGAGGCAGCTCCTGCTCCTCTGCTCCTCGCGGTGGTGGTGGCGGAGGCAGAGGCAGCTCCTGCTCCTCTGCTCCTGGAGGTGGTGGAGGCAGAAGCAGCTCCAGCTCCTCTGCTCCTGGCGGTGGTGGAGGCAGAGGCAGCTCCAGCTCCTCTGCTCCTGGTGGAGGTGGAACCAGCAGGTATTCACCCTCTGCTGGTGGAGGTGGGAGGGGCAAGCAGTCCTCCCACTGCGGTGGAGGTGGAACCAGCAGGCATTCACCCTCTGCTGGTGGAGGTGGGACCAGCAGGTATTCACCCTCTGCTGGTGGAGGTGGGAGGGGCAAGCAGTCCTCCCACTGCGGTGGAGGTGGAACCAGCAGGGATTCTCCCTCTGCTGGCAGCTTGGGTCCTAGGGCTGTGGAAGCCCCGACTTCCCTCTCTTCGGGCTGTGGACGCACCGACTCCTCCCTTTTGGGCTGTGGACGCCCCGACTCCTCCCTGTTGGGCTGTGGACGCACCGACTCCTCCCTGTTGGGCTGTGGACGCACCGACTCCTCCCTGTTGGGCTGTGGACGTTCGGGCTCCTCCCACTCAGGCGTAGGACGTTCGGGCTCCTCCCACTCAGGCGTAGGACGTTCGGGCTCCTCCCACTCAGGCGTAGGACGTTCGGGCTCCTCCCACTCAGGCGTAGGACGTTCGGGCTCCTCCCACTCAGGCGTAGAACGTTCGGGCTCCTCCCGCTTGGGCTGTGGACGCTCAGGCTCCTCCCGCTTGGGCTGTGGAGGCAAAACCAGCAGGCATTCTTCCTCTGCTGGTGGAGACGGGGACAGCAGGCATTCTTCCTCTGCTGGTGGGACTGCTACCTGGGCTGCTGTTCCACTTATAATTGCCTCCAGGTAGCTGAGGACCAAACCCACACCTTCCTCCCAGGTGCTTACGGTCTGTTCCCTTGCATAAGCCTCCCATCGTTCCCTATCCATAAACTGCAGGAACTGGACGACTACTGGTATAGACTGGGCCTCCAGCCCAGCATTTTCCAGCATCCAGTCCCGCACTTTGATGGCGTCTTCTGCCATTTTTTTATTTTTATTTTATATATATTTTTTTTAAATCCAAAACTGCGGTTCCTGCTCTGGCCTGAGTCCTGGAGGCGCTGTCGATCCCACTTCTGACACCACGTGTCACAAAGACGGCCGGAGTGGGTGGCGTCAGACCAGAAACAGGAACACAAACGACAGAGACTTGGAGTTTGGTGGAGCTGAGCGAATGGTTTCGCTCAGCATTTAATAAAACAGCACAGACAATAAAAGGGTTTAACAGACAAAAACACGGGACACGGCACTACA
The DNA here is from genome assembly GCF_902713425.1 of Acipenser ruthenus. Lineage (NCBI taxonomy): Eukaryota > Metazoa > Chordata > Actinopteri > Acipenseriformes > Acipenseridae > Acipenser > Acipenser ruthenus. Next base: position 117,044,373 of record NC_081189.1, on the reverse strand, counting down.
CGCCAAAATAAACAGGTAGACAAAACGGACTAGACAGTACACAGACAGACAGACAAACGAAACACGGTGAGTGAGACAGTTCTTTCCTTATTATTATTATTATTATTATTCTTATTATTATTATTCTTTTTACCTCCTTCTCCACACTCGTTCTCCACTCACCGAACACCTAACCACGAGTGACTAAACGTGCATCTATTTATACTGTTTGTGCTGGGATTCAATTACTAATTAATTATTCACTTGAATCCCAGCACGTGAATTCATTACGTGAAACCCCGTGTTCACATATTATATTTTAAATGCATGTGCGTGATGTGCAATCCCGTGCCTAAATACAAATATACACTTTTTAAATACACGTGAAACACAGACCCGTTTATATCCCGTGTACCAATGACTATACACCAACATTTACACACGCAACATACAACACATAACACACAATTGCACACAGGGGCGGGGCACATTGCCACAAGCTGATATAAAGAATGCCTTTGACATGGCTTGATCCAATGAAGGTCATGTGGTGTTAAAACAGGGGGAGTGAAAATTCAAAGCATAAAATAACACAAACCAAAAACACAAGTATGTTGAGATATGGCATCCAATAGTAAACAAACAAAAACATATATTTAGAATGTTTTTTAACTATGCAATATTCTAGCTATATATGTATGCTTTATGTGTACTTTGCCTGCTACAATGCAGAATCACTGGTTTTGATTATGAAAATGATACAGAATAAGGAAACACGTGCATGACTTGAGGAATGTATATGTTTCGTTTCATTATAGCTCTTATTTGCATTCACACAGAGCGCATATTTTTTGCTTATTAACATGCAGAGTTGAGTTAGTTTTTTTCTTGCAGTCACCATAATCATATGCACCCTCGTATCAAATATACATGAGTCATATGGGATTTCTCCGCATGGGACACAGTGAGTCAGGAGAACCTTGGTTGGAAACCCAGTCGCTGCCTTCCTGCAGACACCAGGGGTGGCAAACTGTTTCACCTCTCAGTGTCCTCACACTGCGTAGCAGGCTCTAGCATGCCTCCCTGTGCTGTTACCATGCCTAATGACTTTCATTTACACCACCACTCATCACTGCACTTCACTGTGTGCATTCTAAAGGGTTTAGGGAGCTACATTTACAGTGCCTTGCGAAAGTATTCGGCCCCCTTGAACTTTGCGACCTTTTGCCACATTTCAGGCTTCAAACGTAAAGATATGAAACTGTAATTTTTTGTGAAGAATCAACAAGTGGGACACAATCATGAAGTGGAATGAAATTTATTGGATATTTCAAACTTTTTTAACAAATAAAAAACTGAAAAATTGGGCGTGCAAAATTATTCAGCCCCCTTAAGTTAATACTTTGTAGCGCCACCTTTTGCTGCGATTACAGCTGTAAGTCGCTTGGGGTATGTCTCTATCAGTTTTGCACATCGAGAGACTGAAATTTTTGCCCATTCCTCCTTGCAAAACAGCTCGAGCTCAGTGAGGTTGGATGGAGAGCATTTGTGAACAGCAGTTTTCAGTTCTTTCCACAGATTCTCGATTGGATTCAGGTCTGGACTTTGACTTGGCCATTCTAACACCTGGATATGTTTATTTGTGAACCATTCCATTGTAGATTTTGCTTTTTGTTTTGGATCATTGTCTTGTTGGAAGACAAATCTCCGTCCCAGTCTCTGGTCTTTTGCAGACTCCATCAGGTTTTCTTCCAGAATGGTCCTGTATTTGGCTCCATCCATCTTCCCATCAATTTTAACCATCTTCCCTGTCCCTGCTGAAGAAAAGCAGGCCCAAACCATGATGCTGCCACCACCATGTTTGACAGTGGGGATGGTGTGTTCAGGGTGATGAGCTGTGTTGCTTTTACGCCAAACATAACGTTTTGCATTGTTGCCAAAAAGTTCGATTTTGGTTTCATCTGACCAGAGCACCTTCTTCCACATGTTTGGTGTGTCTCCCAGGTGGCTTGTGGCAAACTGTAAACGACACTTTTCATGGGTATCTTTAAGAAATGGCTTTCTTCTTGCCACTCTTCCATAAGTGCAGTATACGACTGATTGTTGTCCTATGGACAGAGTCTCCCACCTCAGCTGTAGATCTCTGCAGTTCATCCAGAGTGATCATGGGCCTCTTGGCTGCATCTCTGATCAGTCTTCTCCTTGTATGAGCTGAAAGTTTAGAGGGACGGCCAGGTCTTGGTAGATTTGCAGTGGTCTGATACTCCTTCCATTTCAATATTATCGCTTGCACAGTGCTCCTTGGGATGTTTAAAGCTTGGGAAATCTTTTTGTATCCAAATCCGGCTTTAAACTTCTCCACAACAGTATCTCGGACCTGCCTGGTGTGTTCCTTGTTCTTCATGATGCTCTCTGCGCTTTAAACGGACCTCTGAGACTATCACAGTGCAGGTGCATTTATATGGAGACTTGATTACACACAGGTGGATTCTATTTATCATCATTAGTCATTTAGGTCAACATTGGATCATTCAGAGATCCTCACTGAACTTCTGGAGAGAGTTTGCTGCACTGAAAGTAAAGGGGCTGAATAATTTTGCACGCCCAATTTTTCAGTTTTTTATTTGTTAAAAAAGTTTGAAATATCCAATAAATTTCGTTCCACTTCATGATTGTGTCCCACTTGTTGTTGATTCTTCACAAAAAATTACAGTTTCATATCTTTATGTTTGAAGCCTGAAATGTGGCAAAAGGTCGCAAAGTTCAAGGGGGCCGAATACTTTCGCAAGGCACTGTATGTGGTTAGGAGTGTAGTAATAGTTCACTACGATACAGTTATATAAGTCTGTGTTATTAGCTGGTAAGATTTCAATTCATTCTCTTGCTTATTGGATAAAGGCATCTGCTAAATAAACAAATAATAAAAATAGAATTAAAAAAATAAATAAATGCAATTTCTATCAAGACTGATTTCAGTTTCCTGATAACTTCCTCTGCTGTAGGTCAGTCTCGCACCAAGCTGCCCACAGGCCATATGGATCACAACATATGATGTGGGTTTAGATACCAGAAGCACATTTTATGTTATTGAATCTGCATATAACCTGAATCGAAGTTCAAGAAAAAAAAATAGAAAAAACAAGTGAATACCCGCCCCCCCCCCCCCCCCCCCCAAAAGCCATTACTCACACAAGTAACCGTATTGCAACTTACTTTTAAGGGGCACTGTGCCAATCTGGAAGAGGGAGATTGTGACAGGGTGTGATGCCCTGCTGTTAAAAACTAAGCAGATTGCTGAATATATTAGTTTTGGCTACAGATGCCAATTTGTGTCCTGTAATTACTGCACGCATCCTGCAAAAAGATGCCATAAATCACAGGTTTTCTTATTTTGGGGAGGTTGGGGGTGGGGGTGAGGAGAGGTCGGAAGATGGTTGATATTCCTGCAGAGCTTTTCAACTTAATCCTGAGCTAAGTAATGGCTTTCGTATGACACAACTGTGTCAGAAACTTGACGTGCCAAAAAATTTTTAAATCAGGGGGGAGCACATAACTTTAAATATATCGGTGAGCAATCTGTGCTTTACAGTTTGAGTACTGATAAACCCACTCAAATATGTATATATATATACAGTGCTCACCCATTGTAACGAGCCCCCTTATAGTGCGGAATCGGTTATAACACGGTAGGGTCGTGGCTCCCATTTGCTCCATAATCCCATTACAGTGGCCCTTTTATACTCGTTATGAGGCAGAGCACAAATTACGCACACAGCTTCTGCTGCTAAAATGGCTACGAGATTTAGCTGCCAAAACAGGACCAGCAAACTGAGGCAAATGAAAGTTACAGAATTATTCAGACAACAAAACCTTAGACGGAGCATTGTGTGCTTTAAATTGTTGCAGTTAAGTAAATTCAAACAGCCGCCTCGTTCTTGATTTTTCTTCTATTTCGTCAGTAAGGGCTGGAGATCCTGTCGACGTTATTGAGCAGCTACGTTTATTTTATTCATTTCAATTGCACGTTATTACAATGCCTCAACACAGGGGTGTCAAACTCAGTTCCTGGAGGGCCGCAGTGTCTTCTGGCTTTTGTTCCACCCGAGCTCTCACTTACTTAATTGGTCTAATTATTTGATTAACTGGACACATATAACACTTCTCTTCAGGCCTCAAAATGTTTCATAGGTAGTGTACCTTGAATCTTTTTTAAAACCATCAACTGTAAAAGACCTTGAAAAATATTAAATATGTCAAATTGAACAAATAATTAGATCAATTATGTTAATTAAGAGCTTAAGTTGGAATGAAAACCAGAAGACCCTGCGGCCCTCGAGGGCTGGAGTTTGACACCCCTGCCTTAACAGCAAGTATCAAAATATACTTTACTGAATTTTTGAAGGTTAATGATTCCTGAAGTTGTGTAATGTGTCAAAGTTGTACTGAATTGTATTCTTTGATGATTTTCAAAGTTTGATATATGGTATGTTTTAATTAAAGCATTTCATTACCTTAACTGTAGGTGTTAAAGTTTTACTGAATTGTATTATTTGATGATTTGTAAAGCTTTGTAATTTGTCATTCTTAATGTGATAGAATAGGTTACTAGCTATATATCATCAGTAGGTACTTGTATACTAAGTACTTGTGTATGTTAACGTTATTATATACATTATTAATTACAGGTACAGTAATTGTTATTAATACCTGTACAAATCGATTATGCAAACTAGCATCGGTCCCAATTAATTTGGATAATGGACTCTCTACTGTACAGTGAAACCAGAATTAACCTGTCCAAAACAGAATACACATTTGTGGTTGTAACCAGACATTACAAAAAAAGTCAAAGCTCATCTGTACATATCAGGTTTTTGTATACTTGCTGTTTGCATATGAATTCACTAATCTCCAATATTTCCCTCCTGTATAATATGTATTTTAACCTGCTTCTCATGTACTTTGCATGGAAGGCTTATTAGGTAACTTCCACTATCAGGCGAGTCCAAAATCAGCCACCGTCCAAACTGGGGCTGATAGTCCTAAATGATTTGAACTCGGTCTGCTGCAATAACCTGTTAATTCCAATTACAATATCAATTAATCAATCAAAACATTCATTTATCCAGATGATTTACAATGACGACCTGGGAAGATGCTCGCACCACCACAGCAGCCAACATAAAACACAATTAATACCACATAATCAATCATAAAACATAAAAGTCAGCAGCAACTTAGCAGGTACAGATGTCAGTCAGCAATGAGTCTGCCCTACGGCTAAAAGAAACCTCAGATATGAACCGTTCTAATTGGAACTTTTGTTGAAAGTCATTCCAGCCGTTGGCTGCTACAAACTGAAATGAGTGACGACCAAAACTGTTGATACCCTGCTTGGGAACAACCAGTTTAATACAATTAACAGATCTTAAGAGCCCATCAGTGTCTTCAAGCCTGCTTTTCTTGGTTTTAAAAAACTGGGTCTTACCAAGTACTTGCACTGACAGCTTCAGTTGAAAATAAAATAAAATAAAAACTGGGCATCACGCCTCACTGAACCATCCTAAATCACGGGAGTTGACATTTTGTAGCTCTTATTTATTGTTTAATACCGTGCATCATTTCAACTTGGCAGTAATTACCTCCACACAAACAGGGTGCCTACATTGTTTTCCAAAAGAATCTTAGTCATTATCCAGTGGGGTGTTAACCTGATAGTTCTCAGGAGGTTATCATTAAGGCTACTTTAAAGAACTCTGCCCACATTTATTTTCATGTCTGAGAGGCGTGGGCTCCCAGGGCACAGCCAAGCTGTGCGAGTCCTGTTTGTTTGAAACACCTTGGTCTCTGTTTGAGAAAACTGTCACCACAGCAGCACCACTGGGTCTCCAATGCTAATTGGTCTCCTGGAACCTTTGCTAATGGTCCATGCTGCTAGGGGAATAAATTAGTGTGGCTCGAGCCATGGTAACAGTCACGAAAATAAGTAGTTTATAGCCTTTTGGGTTTGGAAATAAAATGCATTTTTAAATGATTTATTGCAAGGCTTGTTTAGTTTGCTCATCTGCTCATTGTGCCTCATGCTGTGGGATGAGTTCAAGTCATACCCCAATCGAATCTCTGCAGGTTGTCATGGTTGGGTGGGGTCAAGTCACATTGTTGTAAGCCTAGCCAACATTAGGTTTGCAATAATATATTGTACCATATTTGTTTACTTTATTTTTTATTGACCAAACTGAAAATGATTCACAATTCTGCATTTCACATGGGTTTATCTCATAAGCTGTTCTATACAAATATTAACTTTCAAGACATCAAAAGTTCTTGGATTCTGGCCAATCAGATTGCTCAGTTTAAAAAAGAACTAAAAAGCACATTTTCCATTGTATACTTTTTGAGTGTTGCAGCAGAGCAAAGAGGCTGTTTGGTTCAGGGGTTGGAGGTCAGGGGTTGGAGTTTGAATTCAAGCTGTCACTGATTCATTGTGTGACCCTGAGCTGTGCATGTCACTCATTTCCTCCCCAGCTGAGAAACTCGCTACAGTAAGAAATTAGATATTGCATTTAAGACATTCAACTTAATCAAAAGAAAGAAGGAAAGAAAGAAAGGCACAGCTATGCATTGATTTAAAATGTAGTTCTAATTGATAAAAAGTTGACATTTGTTTTTTTGTTTTTCTAGCCGGTGTTGTGACAAGAAGAGCTGTGGGAATCGTAACGAGACCCCCTCTGATCCAGTGATCATCGACAGGTAAGGAACAGCGCCCCCATCACCCCTATAGAGTTGGACTGGGGCTGCCTGTGTGAAATTGTCTCACAAACTCCACAGTTATGTTTTAAGACACTCGATAGTATTATTCCTGTGCATTGTGCACACGTTGTAATTTACCAGGATATCACTTAATCATGTTCTTAATTTGGATAACATAACGTCAATATGATCACTGAACACGGAGCTCAATGCATTACTTGTCAATTATATTATAGTTGGGTTTGGATATAGTGTCCAAACCTTTTATTCTTTTTTGTTTCTTCCGGTAAGAAACAGGGAAATGTTGTGAGTGTATTTTTGTTAGCATTTGCACTCTTGGAAAAATTCAGGTTTCTTCTACAATGTGAAATACTGTAATGATGTCATCCTTCAGTGTACGACCTGTCAATATTTGATGTGCGCTGCGCTGCACATCATCAGCGATTGACTCTGGTTTCAATATGTAATGATCAGTGGATCAATATATTGGGATTTCCCAGGCAGCGTTTTAACAAAGGCCAGGGAATGGCAGCAGGATTTTGTGTGGTCACTGCGTCTCAGCCTTCATTGTCACTAAGCAGAATTTGAAGCAGTAACGCTCCGCACCAGTAGGGACATTTTCCCCGAAAATGGGGAATGTTTGTAATCAATCAGTAAAGCCATCACAAGAAGCTCTGCTTTATAAATTACTGCAACATGTATTTTACTGTATGTGTATACAGAATTATATTGTATATGGAAAAGAAGTGAAGAAACACTGAATATGAAAAATTGGTATACGCAATACATTTGCTGCCTTGTAAACACCATGGCTACACTAACATATGTTTGAGAATGTTTAAACTTTGAACTATTAACACCCCTGAGCCTTACAGAAGTACATTACTGTTCAGCTTTAAAGCATCAACACATTTATATTCTGTTTTGCGTTTGTAACGGGAAGAGTACACATTTCCACCTGTCTGCAAAAGCCTGAATAAGAGGACACAATAATAAATGGGGGCAAAAATAAGCCTTTGCCTAACTCTGCAAAGGTCTGCTGTGATCCATTAGCACCCCCCATGGAATAAGCACCACAGCAGCATTTTCCCACATTGCCGCCCATCTAAATAACAAGCTAGTTGTGTCTGTGGGTTCGCTCACTGGGGAGAACAAAAGAAAAATGCTGCCGGTATAATTGCCTTTGATTGTATGGAAGACATCGCAACCTGGTCTCTCATTAGTTGAAAATAATTCTAATACGATTATGGGTGACAACAGTGCAGGTGATTTAGGGCCAGCCAATCCATACGACTGCATTTTAGTTTCCTATTAAGAAATGCAAAATTTATGAGCGCGCAACCCTCGGCTCCTTAAACCAACAAATAAATCATCACAACGAGAGAGGCTGCGGCGGCCCGATGCAAATTATGACCGTCACTTGTCTCCGTAAAGCGGTTAATGACCGAAATTCATCGCCTCCTTCCCCAGCATTGTTTCAAATTAAGCGGCGCTTTATAAATCACTGCGCTGTTATTTCATGCCTCCACCGTGTCCTTTCCCCACATCATAAATTTCCCTTTTCATTGCTGTGTCTTTATTTCTTCCTCCGTTTTCTTCTTGTTCAGCTCATGGTGTGCATTAGCCAGGCTTTAAAAGTTAAACAGGCACATCTCTATCTATCTATCTATCTATCTATCTGTCTGTCTAGTGTTTTAAAATGGTGAATGCGGAACATATCAGATCTATTTTCTTTCTAAATGGATTGTTCTCTAATTTAATGAGTGCTAATCAAGGCTTTAAAATATATCATCTTTTGGTTCTCTGCTTGGATATTTCAAATACAAAGCTATAGGTTCCTGCTGCTTTCTTGAAGCGAATAACTTCTTGTGCTGTTCAATGTTTGAATGTCTGTCTATAACATAATTAAAATAAAAATAGACGCATTTCCAAATAGTGGTGACTACACTGCATCGAAATCAAAGAGTCACATTTTATTGACATAGTGTCTTTCACATCCAGGGCATACACAAAGCACTTCACAAAAGAATAAAATCAAATGGAAATCATAAAATCACAGGTACATATACCCCTTAAAATCATTATGTACATTTATTAATTATATGTACTTTCAGTACTATTATACAATCGGGAATATAAGTCTGTTAAACACGTGCTGAATGTATAGCGTTGTCTCCTCACAATCACATATCATGTGTTAAGTGCATGTAGTAAATATTACTAAAGTATAAAATGTTAAAATCTGAAATGGTACCATTATTAAGATATCATCTTCTAAATAAATCTGCTGATATGAAATATGCAGAAATTTTAAAAGATAGAAGACATGTTAACACCATGTAGACCTCTGCAAATCTTCCAGTTGGTGGCCGTTTTCTTGCTTAATAAGGCAAACAATTATGGTTGCATGCCGTGAATCGATATAGAAAATACCAGATACAATGAACCCTAGAGACTGGGAAAGGGGCCTCATGCATTGGCATGGTGGGCCCCAAGGGAGAGGCCAGCAGAAATGACATTAGCCACCATGAAATATTACTAGCCAAGTGTTAAAACAGGTGTTATTATGAGCTAATATTGCAATTAGATCACACAGCTAGGATCCCGGCTGGCTCATAAATTCAGCTCACCTGTCAAGGCTTACGGTTGCCTTTGCCTAGTGGAGCTGTGTCTTAATGTGGCTGGGACAGGGCAGGGCAGGACAGGTGCAAGTTCATTTTAATCAGAGACGTTCGCTGGGATCAGAGGGGCTATTCTCTTCTTGCATCGTGATTCTAAGACTATCCTGGTTATTAGTGTCAGTCCTGAAGGTATGCAATTTGGTATTAATATTAGGCCAGGGAGTTTCATCATTTCACAAATGCAACATATTTAAAGAGCGAAGTGCTGCTAATAAATGTTGACAGGGAACTCTAGGGCCACATCCACAAAGCATTTTCTGCCATGCTGAGTTCCATGTTGATGTGAAAAAAAGGGATAAAATAAACAACTCTGGTTAAATTAGGAGCTCCTTTAATGCACCTTAGCTAGAAAAACAAAGGTGTAAACTAAGCATGGTGGGAAATGTTTTGTGAAACCAGCCCACTGTGTTTTTGTGTCTGATAGCCAGCATGATAGAAAAACTACAATTTAAACAATTAGATTTTTTTTTTTTTTTAATGAATAAAATAGTTTTGTTATTCATGGAACCAGTTTGTTTAAATAACTAATTATCTAAAGCAGGGGTGGCCAAAGCTGGCCCTTCTACTACTGGTCTTTGTTCCAACCCTGTTCTAAATTGTTTAATTGAACCAATTAAACCTCCATCCAGACCCTGAGTCGTTCATTACATCATTTTATATGTTAAACCTGGCGTGGAATGGCCCTCCAGCACTGTGATTGGACCCCTCAATCTAAAGCTTTGTGAAACCTCCACAAAACATATAACTGCACTAAACACACAAGAGGCCACGCTAACCTGCAGTGGCCCCTAATAAACTGTTAGAGGGGAGGATTAGGGGCTGACGCACACATGCTAGGTGCTAATGATGACCAGGCCTCCGTGTTAGCTGTTTTCAGACAGTCATAATTTTTGTTCATGCTGGCATGTACTTAAATACTGCAGGTTGTTCGGGAGCGAGTCCCCAGAATGTGGCTCATTTGTCTGCAAGCATGAACAGCTTTTTTTTTTCTTCCTGCCATTAGTTTGGCATTAGTTTAATCTTAAAATCAACTGCTGCATTTTCTTAATCAACATGTTTTCCGTATTACTGTTTCACTATCTCATCCACACGTACAACGTGCACATCTGACATCTGGCTGATGCAAACTTCACTAATTGATGATTCCATGTAATATCAATGGGGAATACAAAGATTAACAAGATTCTGGATTAACAAAATAAACCATAATACTGTTTTGTAGTATATATATATATATATATATATATATATATATATATATATATATATATATATATATATATATATTCTAAAATAATGTTGTCTCTGACAGATTTTTTCATTTGCCCACAGGTATTTTGTACATCCCTAAGATTCTCTTCTAGTCGGGTATTAGAAGTTCAAACTTGTGTTTAGCTATACAGCCACTGTCACTGGGTTTACTTCCATGTGCAATGGCAGAGTTGCTACACTATGTGCCCCACAATGTGCTTCTAGTCTCAGGCCCTTTCTTACGTGTATGGAGTTAAGAGGGAACAGGAAGGGGGAGGGAGGAGAGCACTGCTGGCAATCTCCCTCAGCTCTTCCCAGCAAGTTTATTGATCGGGAGGAGAGCAGATCGGAGCTGCCAGATTGAGAGTATAGATTAGCAATAAAAAGAGGACATTACTCCACTGCCAGGATATAACTGTAAAATGACAAGGTCCTGCTGCTGGTCTGTCTGTCAGGGAGTAGCATGCAGGGTTAATGCGGGAGAAGGGAGGTGGAGGTCAATGTTGGGGTGTTTCCATAGCAACCTACAAACCATGTAACATACCAGAGAACACTTGAACCATTTCTGATTGACGGAACATTTTGTAATATATTGTTCCTGGTTTATTCATTTTTAAAAAGATTTCAGTGCCAGATGTGCAAAAACAAATACGATCTGTATTTTTTTATGCTACAGTGCTGCAGCCTTTAAAAACTTTGCTCATTGCTTTGATTAGCGATTACTGTGTAAAAGGAGGTAGAACAGAGTGAGTAGGAAAGCTTCCTTTGGCGTGACCAGCACTTTGTGGGAGGATGTTATCTTTACAATTCTTAGTCTTATTTCTTATTGCCAATAGCAACATTATCACTGGTCCCCACTACTGGGCGGCAGTGTGGAGTAGTGGTTAGGTCTCGGGACTCTTGACTAGAGGGTCGTGGGTCCAGGTGGGGGACACTGCTGCTGTACTCTTCAGCAAGGTACTTTACCTAGATTGCTCCAGTAAAAACCCAGCTGTATAAATGGGTAATTGTATGTAAAAAATAATATAATTATATGTAAAAAATAATGTGATATCTTGTAACAATTGTAAGTCGCCCTGGATAAGGGCGTCTGCTAAGAAATAAATAATAATAATAATAATAATTTTACATATGTTAAAGGTTTTTTTGGTGCTTGTCTTGTCTGTTATGCTCTGGAATATGCAGATATTTTAAACCAGAACAGTTTAGATTGGAAGGGTGCTGCTCCTTTTAGTTTGTCTATTGTGTGCTTGGTTTGGCCTATTTTAGCACCTTGTGTCTTTGCTTAGGAATAATTCTCTTACCTGAAGGGCGTGTTAACCAAGGCATTACAATTCATTGTATCAACAAATAGATTTGCAATTCTTGGTTTATTGCCTTTAAGTAGCTTATAGACAGTAATTGTTACAATCTTCTATACATGAATCAAGACCAACATTTAGCCATGTTCCGAGGGACTGGTTTTGATGCTGGTATAGCGGTTGACTGACAAGAAAGGATAGTAATGACTTCAAGTCTGACAGTTTGTCATGAAGTAAGTCTGACAGTTTATGTTCGGTTTTGTTCAGTCAGGTCACTTTGTTTATATAAACAAAACGTATTTTACTGAATTGTTTTCACAATTTGTTTACAAACCTGTTATCAGCGTATGTCAGTGAGCTTTGAGAAGCAGGCCCTGAGTGTGCACTGACTTGCAGGAAAATGACAGCTTTCTTGTGACTCATTGGGTTATCTTTTAAAATGTGCTTCTCTTGCACTCTGGTGCCAAAAATAGAGTCCGAAATGGAGAAATGAGGCCAGTGACAGCACCTGGATATGTCTTCTCAGTCTCTACGCAGCTTCAAGCTGCATTTTGCACTACATATTATTATTATTATTTCTTAGCAGACGCCCTTGTCCAGGACGACTTACAGTCGTAAACAAAAATACATTTCAAGAATCACAGTACAAGTAATAATACAATTAAGAGCAAGATAAATACAATGACTTTGGTTGTAGCAAGTACAAGTATGTGAAACATGAAAATACAGCATCACAAATGTGTATTAAAGGGATTGTATGCAGGTGTTTTCATTTCAAAACATTTTATCCAGTACTACGTTTGGTTCTTCTCAGCTTCCATCTCATACTCTTAGGAAATACTGTATGTTTTACTTGCACTTCCTAGGCCATTTAAACCCAGCAGTCTTCTGGGATAAAGTATGTTACTCTCTAAAAGCATGTCAATCATTTGGGGAAGCAGCTGGTTGGTTAATGACAGCAAAGAAGCGGACGAATGGGTGGGTACAATTTCAACCTCCAGGTGTAATGATCGAGGAAGTGCAACCCTAACTAAAAGCATGGCTTGCAAACAGAGATTTCTTTAAACTAGTGTACTATCAGATATCATTTTTAAATACAAAAAATATAACATCACCTATAACTATTAAACACGCAGTAGTGATTAATTTAGAAATTAATCACTACTGCTTCTTGCAAACCTGCACATTTGAGACCTATATGACCAATGGAAGTGCACAGCAGGTCAGGTGTATTCCTTTATTCTGTTAGTTACAAGCACTTGAAAAGTCACTGCAGAAGAAGTGAAGCTGGGCTTATTGCCTTAGAAATGTCGTCTATTTCCAAAGCTGTGTGACTGGAACAAAATGAATCTATGAGTATGGTCAGACAGCCCAGATCCAGAGCAGTTTCTGGATTAATCACTGCTAGACACAAAGAGGGCGCTTTACATCATTTGGGAAAGGTATTTTGTTTTTATTAATGGCATGTGGCCCTGGAGTGATGTTCTTAAGCGTGTATTATTATTATTATTATTATTATTATTATTATTATTATTATTATTAATAATAATAATAATAATAATAATAATAATAATAATAATAATAATAATAATAATAATACATTCACTCTAAATTCACAATTTTAGTGCTTGAAATAACTTAAAACTGATATTATTGCAAAACTAGAAGTTCATAACTAGTTCGTTTCTAGATTCTGATGTTCCGTTCAGAAAAGCAAAGCAGTATAATGCAGATTGAACTGAAACGGAGAACAGCGCTCCCTCGATATTTCACACTTCGGTATTCACAGATCGGATCCACATTGACAGTAAATTGTACAAGTCCTATACATTCCTGGCCTGTGAGACTAGATATTGTATGCTGTGTGTTTTCACCCCTCGACCGACTTGTCAACAGTATCCCATTACAGCTTCTAACAAGAAAAGCAAAATTCAATCCATCAAATATCAATCCGTTCTATTCACCCTGCTGGATAACCCTGCGTTATCTGGAGTGAACAGTGAGACTCAGTGGCCGTCTTCATGGTGTGTATATACTTTATAGATATTTGGGATTCATAAACTTCCCTAATGGATATATGGAATTTAGCCACTATTTTGAAGTTTTTGTCTGGTGATACATGCAAAATCCTTAGTTTCTTACCTTATATGATGAACTCTACACACAAAGTGAACTCCCAATCTCTATGTTGCTTTGGTCATAGAACAAACCGATCTCTTACCTAGAGTTCATTGTGATGTAATCCTTTTTAGTGCCAAATTCAGTGTCCCTCCTCCATATAATTCCACATCATTTATTTAGAAAATAAGACGGAGGAGTCGGCCCTACGGCTAAAAGAAACCTCAGATATGAACCGTTCTAATTGGAACTTCTGTTGAAAGTCATTCCAGCCGTTGGCTGCTACAAACTGAAATGAGTGACGACCAAAACTGTTGATACTCTGCTTGGGAACAACCAGTTTAATACAATTAACAGATCTGAAGAAGAGAGCTCCAGTAATCCACGCAAGTAAGCAGGCGTTTTCCCAGTTAAGGTTAGGTAGATTGAAATATACCAGTGTTTCAGTCGCCTTGCATGTAGAGAGGTCCAGTTAATCAGGTTGTACAGGTCACAATGGGGAGTTCTGCAGGTGGCACCAGTGACACATTGTACAGGAGAACACAAGATAAAATCTGTGTCCTGAAGCATGTGAGCTGGTCTCCCCCAGGATCAGGATTCTATTCCCCTGCGTCTGTGCTCTCATCCCCCGGGATTACAGGACCCCGTTATCCAGGACAGATCGTGGACACGCTGCACTGTGCTTTCTCTCTGCGGGATATACCTGTAAAATTCACATGCTATGGTTATGTTGTTTTCTTTTTCTGCTGGATATTTTGTGGCAGTTACAGTATGGTAGAGGAGTAATTCTATTAATTTGGGCATACTTCATTTGCTGATGTGTTTTGAGTATTAAAAACTTGCTTCCTTACAAGACCGTTTTTTTGATAACATTTTAATGTTAAAAATTTCAGATATTAGAATAAAACATGTTTATACTTATATTGATACATAAAATACATCTCAAATAAAGCAAATGTCTGCTTCCTGATACAGGAATCACTTCCTGTGGGTCATATGGTCTGGTGTCAGCACTGCAGTCAAACTGACCTACAGCACTGGACGTGATTATTGGGTACTGGGAAACAGCTGTATAACATTCATAGCGTGGCATTTGAAAAGATCTTCATATCTGGAGTTAAAATTCATAAAAACATGAACCAAAAGACTAGCACAATGAAAGGGGCACCAGGCATGGATTTTAAAGCATTTGTTATGACTCCTGTACACTGCGCATGGTGATGAATATAATAGGAAAGAGAGTTCAGATGGCCCTGCTAAATGGTTTTGGGGTTTGGATTGGCAGGGACGGGTTGAGCCTCTGTCTGTGTCTCAGGCTAGCATGGTAAGTGGAGTGGCCAGGGGAGGGCAGATTAAGAAAGGACTGATTTTGATATGAAGATTCAGCAATATAGTATGAACCATGTCATAGAAGAGCTCATACCTAGGGACAATTGGGGCTCAATTACATCAGCAAAATCAATTAAGGAAATGTCCACTGATCGCTGCTGCCTGGGCTACAGGACCCATTGTTTGACTTTTGCGTTTTATAGTTGGATTCCATTTCAAGCAGATCTGAGCCCTTTCCCTCCCATCAGTGGTTATTTGTGGGTTAGGTTGCCTTTCCTCTCGGATGTATTTCCACTTTCATTTTAAAGTCAGAATTGCTGGTCACTAGAATGGTCTTTTAAGAAAGTATTGAGGGTGATTTAGATGGAACGTGCCAGTGCAGAAAAATGCTAAGAATAAACAAATAAGTAGGTAGGGGCAGATAATAGTCGTTGATAGATTTATAAATGGTAGATTTGGTGGACATACAAATATACGAATGTAAACATACAGATTTGTGTGTTTTTGTAGATAGATAGATATATAGATAGATAGATAGATAGATAGATAGATAGATAGATAGATAAGGGGACTGTTTTTATTGTTTGTTTTTGTTTTGTTTTTTCGTCAGGTTTTCTTTGGCGACTAATAATAAACCACTGTCTATGATTAAAGTGGAACACAGCTGCTATCTAACCCTATGTATTTGGGATGGGATTTGTATTTGCTGTTTCTTGGGCATGCTGGAGCACTTCTTTCTGAGGAGCCTGAACAATCCGCCCCCCCCCCCCCCCCCCCCTCTCTCTCTCTCTGTCTTGGCATTGATGTCTTTCCCCCCCTCTCTCTCCCTTGAAACCCTTCAACCCCCCCTATCACACAAACACACACACACACACACACACACACACACACAAATCAATACCAATTTATATTTCAGGATAGCTGGAGTTGGGTTTTAGGGCAGGCGGGCAGGCAGCCTTCATAAATATTAGAATGTTATTGACTGGATCTGAATGAACTGTAGATTTTTTTTCCTTCTTCTTTTTCTTGTTTCTGGGTTCAGAGCTTTATTTCATCTCTTAATGATAAGAAGCCTAACTGGGTACAACTGTGATCCCCTGAAATGACATAAACTGGATAATGAAAGTCAATATGCATACAGTAGACAAGTATCAAAGTATAGACTTGCCTGTCATTGTCTCAGTCAGTCTGCTATACTCTCTCTAGTGTTATGGTACTGTTGAAATATATCCTCAAGCATGTTAGTACAGTGCAGCTAATCCCTGGCAAGCACCAGATAACCCTAACTTCATGCTTTAGTAAGTTCCCTTGATTACAAAAGGAACGCCTGTGTGTCTTATAGACACCACAGGTTGTGTTTCTGCAAGTTTATTGATCTCAAGTCACATCTGGGGCAAGGCTTTAGCTTTTGGTAAATATGAGATATATATGTATTTAACAAATAGAGCAATAGAAGTAGTTGTATAAATATATAAAATCTATTGAACAAAAAAAATAATAATTATGTATTGGGATTCAGTCCCCTTGCTTACTAAATGGCCTGCCTGGTTTCCTAGAAAAACATACAAGTGTTTAAATCTGTCTCGCAAGTGCAGTCATACCCCAAGTATTATACACATTTGTTATTCATTTTGACCTCAAACAGGTTTCTGCAATAGTGTCTGCCAAAAGTGCAGCCTTCGAACCAGGATGACATTTTGGTGTACCGCCCTGCACATGGGAGACTGATTTGCATGGTTGTATTATTCAGTAAGCAATGGATCTAAGTGGTGAAATGCACATAAACACCCACCCCAGAAAAATAGTTGTTGGAGTGTGGTTATGATTTGTGATTTAATGTGGTTTTTAAGTTCAGTTAGTAAAATCAGTAAGTCAAATAAATAAATAAATTCATAAATAAACAACTGAGCAACCTCCCAAAAAAGGCTGCAAGAAAGTGGTCAGGATAACCCATTTACAGAGTTTACATGCCAAACTTAATGGAGTTTGGAACCTGTGTGCATTTGAATCCTATTAAACCCAGCTTGCAACTAGTTTAGTTGCAGAACATAGAAAAGGTTTTGGAATCCATTCCTCAAACAAGTAACTTGAATGCTTTAATACAGGGTGATTCATGCAGAGCCGTGTAGACTATATGGTGTGTTTGTCAATCCATCAAACCCCTTCTCTCCAGGATTCTTCAAACGCTCTTTAATACAGTACTGGTTAGTCACTGGAAATAAAACTGTATGGTGCTTTAGGAGATCCAGGCAAAGCAGTGCAGACAATCACAGGTGTCAAAAAATGGACCGGCAATGGGGGAGGTTAAGAGGGGAATAAGTGTATTAAATATTTAAGCTAATAGTCAGGTGTTTTTATATTAAGTGTCAGTGTGTTGAGCGAAGGATCTCCTGCACCTTTGATGTGGCTTGACATGCTAAGTCATTCCTTCCATGACTGGCAGCTCCTAAATTGCTTTGCTCTAGCTTTTCTCCTCTCCCTCCCTCTATCTCTCTCTGTCTCCTCTGGACAGAATCCATTTTCAGACCAAGAAAGAGAGAGAGAAAGAAAGAAAGAGAGAGCTCAGTGGTCTCCCCTCCCCCCACCCCTCCCCTCTCGTGACCCCCCTGGGAGATAACCTGGTGAAAGAAAATCAATCATGTCATAAACTAGACTGTCAAAATATTCCTCAGTGCCACTTTACGTTACACAGCACTGAGTTCACCCCCTTGCTAAAACAAAGCAAACCCTATATTGTGGCCAAAAAAAGGAATTTCAAAGCCAGAACCGCATTTCTTCACAATTTGTTGGTTGTTTTTTTCATTATGGGTCAGGTATGACAAATCACAGTTATCTCCTGACTAGAATAGCAGCTTTTGTTACGTATAAGAAGTTAATCTGGAGTGCGTAGGGTGTCTCTTATTATAAGGCCCATCATTTTGTATAGTTTGAGCAGACATCTGTACAGCTCACCTGGTTTGGTCCTACAATGATTATTGCTTTGAATAATCTATATGTAGGTGTGGCAAAGTGCGCACCCATTGGTATTTATTTATGTAGGTTTTCATTTATTATTACTGTTATTATTATTATTGTATTTGTATGCGGGCGGACAAAGCCGTCCATCCTAATCTTTATTATTGTGTTTATGTGTGGGCGGTCGAGCACCGTTCGTCTTTTATTATTTACTGTTTGAGGCAGGCGAGAGAGCCGGTCTTGTAATGTATAGTCGTGGGGATGGGATTAAAACCCCTTCTCTAGAACTCTCGTGGAAATGTGGCTGGAGCCTTAATAAGGTAATGTATTAATAAGTAATCGAGGCTCCAGCCACAGATATAAAAGGCCCCACTCTCGGCTCAGAAGGAGGAGTGTGTCAGAGGCGAGACGTGATTTTTGAAGTAAGAGAAAAACAATTGCTATATATCGATATACTTGTTTGCATTATTGTTTGTTTATTTGTTTGGACAATGTTCTCTGTTGTTTTGTAGAAGTGTTTTTGTTTTGTTTAAACTGTTTCTTTATTATTTTAATAAAACACTGAGTGCAGCCGTAGCGCTTCAGTTTCAGCGAATACTTTGTTTTTGACTGCTGCTTCCTGAACCTGACGTCACCACCCACAAGCCACACAAAACCATCGGTGACAGTAGGACATACCAACATCCCTTCGTATTGGGGTACGTAAATGTGACCTCTTCGGTACAATATGTGCATTACAGTGCGGTTCTTCATCCCATTCCCAGTGAAGTTACTGCATGTGATGTAAAGAAAACATTTATTTTGACTAATAGGTCTTGTTCCAAAGCTTTCTTGGGTAATTAAAAAGTCTGTTTTTATATTAAAATAGTAACCAAAATGATAACTTTAACAACACTGGATCAGGAGAGGAGTGCAATGATAACTTTAACAACACTGGATCAGGAGAGGAGTGCAATGGTAATAAAAGGATTCGATATCGGGATATGTGTATGTTTGATATATATATATATATAATTTTTTTTAATGCTTGCAAGTGAAGTCCAAAATTGTTTGCCAAGGAACAGCTGGGGGCATTAACTCCAGGGACCTAATTAGTTTCCTCCTGGAAGGTTTGTTCTTCATCCCAACAAGGTGACATACTATCCTACTCACATTCAGGTTCACAGGGCAGGGAGCACTGCTCGGGGAGCTTGTTAGTACAGTCCTGCTACACAAGCTGATAACATTCAAGATTCAAACTCACCACTCTGCACCTCTACTGCTGTCTGCCGTCTGCATTTGCTGTTCTGTGTCCTGGCGTTCCAGAGGACTGTGTCTATATTCACCTCTACAGTGTTCATTGTTTGTTTCTCACCTGGCGATGCTATTCAAAACAACTCTGACTCACATCCCAGCAACTTCTGACCTGCTGGAGGCGGGGCAGGTGACTACGTCATCAGGCCGTGGCTGGGAGGCTATTTACACCGAAGCTCGCCGCAAGAGCGACACTCGTCTGTGGCTGTCCGTGCCTTGTCCTGCCTTGTCCTCCACCACTCAGCTTTATTTCTGACTGTTTCTCTCCAATCTGGTCTGATAACTACCTGCTCCGCAACCACTGTACAACAACTAATTTATAGCACCCTACCTAAATTAATTCGACTCCCCTCACCCCCTGCTGTCAGTATAGACCCTCTAGCTAATTACCATGCTCAGTGTGAGTGAGTCTGTCTTAACCCTTCTCTTCCCACCCTCACCCCCTTTGGTATTCCCTCCCCCCTGTTTCCTGTGTAGGGGAGAGCATATGGATTTCACCAACTCCTCAGGCTCTAAAGTCCCTACCCCCCTCCCCCACCATGCGCCTTCCCTTTATCATTATACTCCTCGTCCAACTTCTCCTTGCCCCTGGCACATTGAGCCACTTTGATCACCATTCCTCCCTGGTCCCTACTCTAGACTCCTCCATGCCTCCCAGCACCCCCCTTACATTTCACGTGCCCCTCCTTCCAATCTCTCCCCGCTGCAAAGTGATCGACTTTTGTCGCTCCATTCCCTCCAACCTGATACTTGCAAGGCATCAGTCAGTACTCACAATAACCCAAACAGTGAAGCCAGGTAGGGAGCAAGAAGCTGTATGAACAGCCACCTGGTGTCCCCCAGGTGAATTTTAAACCAAGTGCAGAGGTCAGTTGTGGCTGCACACTTTCTCCAGCTTGGGAGATAAGTCAGCAACTTTAACAGTCATCTTAAAAATGGGAACTTCAGTTATGAAATGATTGGAAGGGGGTGAAAGTGGTGTTAAAACTCCTCTGTACTGCATTGAGGTTACGTATGGTTACAAGGGAATGGACTTGTATAGCAACTGCACTAACATTTAGAATGAGAGTTTTATCTGCAGGAATAGACCTGATTACAGGGGAGTTCAGCTAGCCAGTGGAAATATATTCTAAAACAAATGAACATCTTTGAAAAAAGGGCTCTAACAAACCTTTCACTTGTTAGCATGGCGCTTCAAACAGGCAGACAAGCACCGGCTATTATTGACGTTTTGAAATGTCTCTTGCCTGAGGCAAAGCACAGAGATTTATTTATTTATTATTTAATAAATTTTTTATTGTTTTGGTTGTCAGATAATCAGAGTTAACAAAATCACCTTGGATCTAATGAGAGAGGATATTTATTTATTTATTTATTTATTTATTTATTTTTTAAATGTAGTAATCACCAATTATTTTATTATTTTCTCCCAATTTGGCATATCCAATTATTTTTAGGCTCAGCTCACCGCTGCCACTCACGCGCTGACTCGGGAGCGGCGAAGACGAACACACGCTGTCCTCCGAAGCGTGTGCCGTCAGCCGACCGTTTTTTTTCACACTGCATGCTCACCATGCAGCCACCTCACAGTTACAGCGTCGGAGGACAATGTAGCTCTGGGCAGCTTACAGGCCGCTGGAGTGCGTTGAGCCGAGGACATTTGTGCAAAACTTACACGTAACAAACAAACCTCTTACCGTACTTTTTTTTTTTTTTTTTTTTTTACTGTGGTTTATAAAAGTCACTTATTTTAGACTGCGTCTAAAATAAGGTTAAACAAATTGACCCGTTCCATCAAGGTAAGCCATTTGTTTTTATCCATTACAATGTCTCCAATTGTCCTTTGATTAACAGTATGCCTCACTTTGGTGAGAAAACATTTGCGATGTCTTGCTTTCTTTTTTTCAAATGCATACATGCAGATTTGTTTCTTTTGCTCTGGTGTTAAATGTAGGGTCGACTCGCCATTTTGGGTGGCGATACAACAGGTAAAAATAGCACTGTTTTTATATTGGTGACATTTGTTCAGAGAGAATAGCTGGCGGTATAACGCGGAACAACTGTATTGGTAAATGAAGTAGGTAAATGATGAGGCAATGTGTTAAAAGGAAACATGTTGTCTTTTGTGATCAGTTGGGCCGAGTTATTTTGAAAGGGGCATGTTAGTGGTCTCCAAAATTCCATAGGCCAAACAGGAAACCAAGCACTCCTACTTCTAAGGAATGGCAAACTACTGATTGGTGTTCATTCCGTTGGAAATGGCAGATACTGTAAGGCTATGGCTGCAAAGACATGACAGGACTCTCTGTAAATGTATAGGAGTGGAGGCCATTTGAACCATTTATGCCTGTCTGGGTCCTAGTAGCAAAACTTATTTTTTAAGTTGGGTCCTTAAGGATCCCAGTGATTCAATACCAGCAATATGGCTAGGTAATCCGTTCTGTGTGAATAAGTGTCTCTAACCCTAACCCTACCCCTAACCCTAAGTCTAAGTCTAGCTCCACGTAATATCTAAACTGTTGTATGTTGTCTACACTAAGCAACTGCAGTGCCAATGCTGTGCAAACAATGTTGTTTTCATGTGAGGTGGCTGCTCAGCATACTGACAAGTAAACATTATGGGGATGTGGTTACAGTTTACAGCAGGGAAAATATGTTTTAATTCAGAGCTTAATAAACTTGGAGGTTTTAAAGAGAAATGGAAGTGACAGTGAGATGCCATATAAGCATGCGTGGCTAATAAGTATTTCACAATTGATTCATTATGTTCTATCACAGTTTTACTCAATGATAAACTGTTTTTTTTATGTTTCTTGCACAGCTAGCTAGGCCCAAATTGTGATACTGGGCTGCATTATCATCTTCGCCCTATTGAGCTGTATTGTGAAGGCTTCTTCATAAATGACTGGTTTGGACTGCACAAAATGATCAGATTCAAGCCTACGTGTATGCTATAGGAATTAAGACTGCCTCTGTATCGTATTCTAATGGACAGAAAGCAGTGAAATAACAGCCATTACTATATATGTCATTAACAGGTCAATATTATCAGTGGACAAAACACTTAGTCATATTGGGTCAATTGCAGCGAACAAAAGGAGCATACTAACGGGGGATGATCCAGTGGTTAGTACGGAGGATGATACTAACTGGGGATGATCCCGTGGTTAGTGAGGAGGACGGTACTAACTGGGGATGATCCCGTGGTTAGTACGGAGGACGGTACTAACTGGGGATGATCCCGTGGTTAGAACAGAGGACGGTCCTAACTGGGGATGATCCCACTGTTAGTGAGGAGGACGGTACTAACTGGGGATGATCCCGTGGGTTAGTACGGAGGACGGTACTAACTGGGGATGATCCCGTGGTTAGTACGGAGGACGGTCCTAACTGGGGATGATCCCACTGTTAGTGAGGAGGACGGTACTAACTGGGGATGATCCTGTGGTTAGTACGGAGGACGGTACTAACTGGGGATGATCCCGTGGTTAGTGAGGAGGACGGTACTAAGTGGGGATGATCCCGTGGTTAGTACGGAGGACGGTACTAACTGGGGATGATCCCGTGGTTAGTACGGAGGACGGTACTAACTGGGGATGATCCCGTGGTTAGTACGGAGGACGGTACTAACTTGGGATGATCCCGTGGTTAGTACGGAGGACGGTACTAACTGGGGATGATCCCGTGGTTAGTGAGGAGGACGGTACTAACTGGGGATGATCCCGTGGTTAGTGCGGAGGACGGTACTAACTGGGGATGATCCCGTGGTTAGTACGGAGGACGGTACTAACTGGGGATGATCCCGTAGTTAGTACGGAGGACAGTACTAACTGGGGATAATCCCGTGGTTAGTGAGGAGGACAGTCCTAACTGGGGATGATCCCGTGGTTAGTACGGAGGACGGTACTAACTGGGGATGATCCCGTGGTTAGTGAGGAGGACGGTCCTAACTGGGGATGATCCCGTGGTTAGTACGGAGGACGGTCCTAACTGGGGATGATCCCGTGGTTAGTGAGGAGGACGGTACTAACTGGGGATGATCCCGTGGTTAGTACGGAGGACGGTACTAACTGGGGATGATCCCGTGGTTAGTGAGGAGGACGGTACTAAGTGGGGATGATCCCGTGGTTAGTACGGAGGACGGTACTAACTGGGGATGATCCCGTGGTTAGTACGGAGGACGGTACTAACTGGGGATGATCCCGTGGTTAGTACGGAGGACGGTCCTACCTGGGGATGTTCCCGTTGTTAGTACGGAGGACGGTACTAACTGGGGATGATCCCGTGGTTATGGCAGGCAGCATTCAATCTGCTCACAGGTGGATTCCATGCAGTTTTTTTTCATTTGCTGCTGTACCTGTCCACCTCTCATGGAAGGCAGCATTCAATCTGCTCACAGGTGTATTCCATGCAGTTTTTTTTCATTTGCTGCTGTACCTGTCCACCTCTCATGGAAGGCAGCATTCAATCTGCTCACAGGTGTATTCCATGCAGTTGAGCGCTGCAGAATTGATGTGGAATCCTTTCAGCCGTGCTCCACAGTTTCAATAAAATCTTTTATACACTCTATGAAATAAAGTGTTTGCTCCATTGTATAATTTTGCACACGACTACTGGCCATGATCACCTTCGTATGGATGTACTGAGAAATGAAGTTTTATAGACTATATCTGAAAGATGTAATTGATTCGATTTACACCTTTGATTAGTCTACACCTTTGGTCCTATAAAATAATGCATTTGTTTTGTGTGTGAATTAAATAATGAGGACTAATAAAAGTTTTGTTTATCCTCTCACACAACTTCATTAATTTTGGTGGTGTTTTAGGAAAATTTGATTGTACAAATTAGAATTTGGTTTAAGAAAATAGAAAAATATTTAGCTTTAGTATTTACTCTTGTGCATAAATACATTTCTGTGCATAATTTTCTTAAGTTAAAAAAAATGTAACTTAAAAACCAATAATAATTAAGATGTTAGGTTTCTTAAAAAAGCAAAAAAAAACAAAACAAGATTTCAATCTTGTAACGAAAAATAACACTCTTAATTAGCTAGAACCAATCACACAGATTTTGAGCCCCCCCCCACAAATCTACAAGTTTGTTGCAATTGACCAAAAATTATTATGATTTATTTATTTATGTATTTCTTTATTTATTTTTTTATGTATTTCTTTCTTTATTTCTTTATGTATTTCTTTTGTAATTCGTATTGTTGAAGGTCATTTTTGGTTTAACGTTCCCAGTGTAGCTCACAAAATAAGCCCATAAGTCTTACGTGTTGTGCAATTCCACTCACTGTTAAAGAGGCCCATGTTACAGCAAACATGATGTCAGCTGCTACATTGGGCTAAACCAACCAGCTGCCTCCCATATTGACTGACAGGCTTTGTTTTGACCCCAAAGACACTACTGAGTTACAGACTTTCTGAATGTAAGAGAAGTCAACGGAGAACTTCCTCGTTTTAGTTTTACTGTCTAATGAAAAAGCATATTTGTTAAAACTTGGCTGTCTTTCAGCACATAAGGAACTTACAAAGCAAACAGATTTAATAAATGGCAAATGGCAGGTTTAGTATTTGTTACGACTGTCAATTAATCACAGTCAACTTCTGCGATTAACACGTTAATTTCTTTGGAGATTAATTTTTTTAACGCGTGTTAATCACACTCCTCTGTCATGACCCTCTTAGCATACCTTAATTCATTCCCTGTGACACAATTTTAATATACTTGAGCACATGCAATGCAATGAGTGTAGTCAGTATTTGCATCGAAAGTTTTAGCCATGTAACTGCATTATGGAGCAAAGTACTAAAAGTGAAGGACTTGTGAATGGGAAGTTTATTTTGACAAAACTTTCTGACATATCTACTGTCAAACTGAGTTTCAGTATCACAAGCGTAGGCTGCATCTAATCGGAAGTACCACCTGCATGCTAAACATGCTTTCACTTCTCAAAATACACTTCTTAGCAACAACACAACAACAAATAAAACCTGTCAGCTTCGACAGAGGACACTTTTAGAAATTCAGGATCGCTGCAAGCCCATGAATCAAGCTAAGTATGATAATATAACCAATGCTGTTGCAAGTGGACTGACTTTTAATTAACCCTTTCAAAGGAAACTGATAAGAAAATACAGTTTGAAATGCATTACACAAATAATAAACTTACTCCATTGTGATTTAGCAGTTGGTTCAAACGATTTAAAAGCAAATAGTTTTTCTGTATAATTCTGTGCAAATAAATATAAAACTATAAAGAAGGAGAAACAATAGTAATTTAGAAACAGGTTTTTTATGCTGTTTTTTTGGATAATAATAATAATAATAATAATAATAATAATAATAATAATAATAATAATAATAATAATAATAATAATAATGCAGTAGTGTGGAGTAGTGGTTAGGGCTCTGGACTCTTGACCGGAGGGTCGTGGGTTCAATCCCAGCTTGGGGACACTGCTGCTGTACCCTTGAGCAAGGTACTTTACCTAGATTGCTCCAGTAAAAACCCAACTGTATAAATGGGTAATTGTATTTAAAAAATAATGTGATATATGTATAATGTGAAATAATGTGATATCTTGTAACAATTGTAAGTCGCCCTGGATAAGGACGTCTGCTAAGAAATAAATAATAATAATAATACAATACAAATGCCACTTATAGCGCTCTTCATGCAAGCATTCCATGGCGCTTTACAAAAGAAATATAAAAAAGTCTGTGTTTAATATAATCCAACTACAAACAATCAGACCCAAACAAATAGTTTTTCAAACAGGATTTAAAAGATTCTATTGTGCTAGCATTCCTGATATGAATCGGGAGCAAGCTCCAGAGATGAGGGGCATTATAAGAACATAAGAAGAAGAACATAAGAACATAAGAAAGTTTACAAATAAGAGGAAGCCATACGGACCATCTTGCTCGTTTTGTTGTTAGCAGCTTATTGATCCCAGAATCTCATCAAGCAGCTTCTTGAAGGATCCCAGAGTTTCAGCTTCAACAACATTACTGGGGAGTTGGTTTGAGACCCTCACAATTTTAACTAAATGCTCTGGGTCCGACAGAGTTCAAAGAAATTTTAGGGACTGTCAGAGGATTAGCGTTTTCCGATCTCAGGGAATGACCAGGGACATGTGGGGTCAGCAGATCTTGAAGATAAGAAGGTCCATGTAAGGTCTTATAGGAAGAAGAACATAATAATAATAATAATAATAATAATAATAATAATAATAATAATAATAATAATAATATCAGTAACAAAACAAACTTGCATGGATGTAGTAATTGTATCAATTAAATATGCAATTAAAACCAAGATTAACTAAGATTAACATGTTTTATTTTTTGCAGTTTGATCCATTCCTGTTTTTAATGAGACACACCTGAGCTTGTTACCTATAATAGGAATGAACCTGGAGTTTCTTATTTGATCAATGAGGTTCTGAAGTTTCTAATTACCTCATCTCACCACTAGGGGCCAACAGTATGAAATTTCAGGAGTGGATCACATGGAATTGCAGCACTGGGTATTCAGGACCGGTGGTGACATGGTTGAAATGGCCGGCACTGCCCATATTGCATTAACTTGAAGATCAGTGTATCACTGTGGCATTTTTGTTAAAAAGAACCAGCAGCACTTAAAAAATAAATACATTAAAGGCTTACCTTCATTTTTGTAAGACTGATAGAAATGATGTAAGAGAGCCAGCTTTGGTTGAAAGAGATAGACCCCCCTTTCTTTTCCCTCCCTCCCCTCCTCTGCACAAACACACACACACATTTCCCATAGGCTCAGCTGAGCCGCAAGCAAAAGATGAGATTAGAAATTAATTTGGGGGTTTCATTAAATGTGTTTTTGGCCCATTTCCCTGAATATTCCCTAAGTACCCAATCTAGGCATCGCTGCACAATCGACTTGTACAGCTTCCGTTGAAAGGGAGCACCTGAGAATAAGTGCGGAGTCTGTACCAAACAGAAAAATACTCGTTTTGGGAGCCATTTCCATTTATGGAAATCCATCCTGCTGTTCTTGATAAAATGCATGTGAGCTGTAAATATTTATTCATTAAAATGGTTTCTAATAAAATAAAATACAAGCAAACTAAAACTAAACTAGGTTTTTATGTACTGTTAACATGGTGCTAATTGTACTGGCAGGCACCCAGGGCAGCCTGATAGATTAGGTCTTTCAATTGTTCTCTGATTTTCTGTGTCACAATCGTCAAATACGCAAAACTAAATCTGACAAACAACAATAAAAAAAGCAGTATTTGCGTTTCACCACTTGCCACCTTCCACTTTCACTGTTGTCCACTCTCTCTCTCTCTCTCTCTCTCTCTCTCTCTCTCTCTCTCTCTCTCTCTCTCTCTCTCTCTTCTTTTCGTTTTATAATTTTCTGTTGTTGTCCGTAGCTTGATTCCCAGGTACATTGAGTTTTCAAGGTGAACATCACATTACAGAAGAAGGTTGACACATTAATTTGGTGGGGGCCTTGTTGCAATGTGGGGAGTGATAGGGACCAGGCTGTCAATTTGAGAAATGAGCTTTGGCTCAGGGAGCCAGATGGGAGAGAAATTGAACAGCACATTAGCTAATTACTTATGGAAATCACTCCAGTCCTGCACCTCAACTTGAGCACTGTTGATGAGACCTGGGGAGAAGAAGAGGGGTTTTGAATAGAACCCCCCTCCCTAAAAACATGACATCAAACGCACACACGGTATATAATAAGGTGTTACTTTCCTACAGCTTGTACTGTGAAGTTCCTAGTAATTGTCTTGGCTACTAACAGTGCTGCTTTGGTAGATGTCAGGGATTTTGTAGCCTAGCCCCACATATTTGATTACAGATGTGAGGGACTGCTCAGTGTTATGACGGAGGGCTGAACCCGGTGTCCAGGCTTAAAGAGCAACACACTGACACTGTTGGCACAACCACACAGCATGTGTTGGATTGCTTACTGTGCTTATGTAACAGGGTGGAGGCTGGCCGCAAACCAGCAACCTCATCTCATCTCACTGTCAGCGGGACAGAATCCAAAACTGCCTTTTAAACCTACAGGGTCAAAAAAAATGTAAGTGTTAGAGAACCTTGCAAAGTTCCCAACAAACGCATTATGTTACCTTTGTTGTGTACCCTGTTTTCTGTATCGCAGTGTTCAGTTTGTAAACATTTTTAATTACGCATTCGCCAGGATAAAAAAATAAATCAAATAAAAAAGGATTGCCGTGTATCCAGTTCATGCTCCCTCCTGCAAAAAGCTGGTTTTCTGTACACCACTCATTTCAAACAGAGTGCCAGCATTCTTGCAGGATGGAGCATGATCTGAATACAGTGAGATATTTAAACAAATGTGTGTTTGTATAAATACCATTTTATATTTACAGTATCGTATTGCCATGAACTATATTTGGACTAATGATTTGTTGTGTAATGCTGTACACAGGCTTGTAACAAAATTGTTCCTAGTTTAATCACAGGACAGTTACTCAAAATCATCAGAGTTTTAGTCACAATGTGGAGACTAAGAGTGGTCCTTAATCACCATGAAATCCAATTTAAACCAATTAGTAACAACTGCAACCATGTAATCACTAAAATATACAACTGCATTATACAAGACTGCGCTGAACAAACAGGGAATCGGTATACATTGAAAAAAAATACTGGACAGTATTTAACACATGATTTATAAAACTACTGCCTGGTTATTTTACTGGCCAGTAATGTGTTTAATGTGATTTACCATCACGGATTGTTACCGAGAGATTTTATCTAACCAATTGTCAGAGGTATACAAATGACCCTTGTCCCCTACTTAAGACGTCAATGGAATACATTGTCTGTTTACACCGTCACATTATGGCTACGGGACACACACACACACACACACACACACAATCACACACACATATTTATAGTGCTTGGTTTAGTATAAATCATTGCTCTGAGATAACATTAGTCTATTCTCCGTACTTATTATATTAGCCTATGTAAAGATATAAATCAGGCATCTACAGCTCTGGCCAAAGGTTTTGCATCACCCAACAGAATGAACACATTTTGCTTCATAAAGTGGAATAAAACCTGCTGAAAAGTGTTACGTTAACACAGAATTACATACCACTTTGTAGTTTTCCATATACTTAACGTAAACCTGACAAAAATGAAAAAATGTGACATTTCAAAATCTAACATGAAATCCTGTACTACTATTATGGCTTCCAGTAGACTTTTGCGATATCATTTTGTAGTTTCTTTGATTACATGATGTTAAATAAAAGATCTAAATTATGTGCATATGTTTTTTTTTCTTTTCTTTTTATTATGTCTCAATCATAAAATTCTAGGTGATGCAAAACTTCTGGCTGTAGCTGCACAGCACAGCAGTAAAATAAAATGCTTTTGTTTTCTTTTCTTTTCAAAAATCAATTAAAGACTTCAAATTTAGAATAGTGTAGCCCACATCCTTCAAACCAGTGGAGTCCAGCAGTATTTCTGGAATCTTCCTATCCTTTCCCAGCCGATTGATCTCAGTTTGTTTAAACTCCGTAGAGTGGGTTTATTGCCTTCTTTTAATCATGTTCTTCATTGTAGTGATTCAGTAGCTACTTGTATCTGTTGTTGGGTTTATATTCATCCAGTCAGTATAACAGTCGTTTTTCTTTTCAATGGGTCTCTGGATAATGCAGTTCCTAGTGCCACACTAAATTGATTACGATAGGGGACATATCAGGCATATCAGAATGTACGGCATAACGGTGTCTGTATAGCAAGGGACTTGTGTACTAAATGGTGGGTTAATGTGGTTGGTACTGTAAAAGGATATGCCAGGAAATAGCTGATCGGGTTAATGGGCGATCATGTACTGCCAGAAATGCTGGCAAAATGAACATCAGGTTGTAAACAAAACTGCGGGGTCTTCTCACTCTTCTGGATCGTGTTCCAAAATATCTCCCTCCTCTTGATGTACAGTCCACACAAGCACACCAAGCCTGGCATTTTCTTAGAGCAGCAAATAAGCTACAACCATGATTTCCAACCAGTAAGAAGCCTATCCTGTTCAGACGATTTAACAACACAATTTAATGTATGCATTACAAATATAAAATACTTACGGAATTATTGGATAATTAAACATAGAGTTTGTTATTGTAGCTATTGGCTTAAATACATCACGCAGAAATGATGTTAGGAAATGACACAGTTAAGACATCTCATTCTCCGCCTGGTCTGAGGCACGTGTTAATTATGAAGCCGGTAAGGGTCAATTAATGGCACAATACAGATTTATGAATCGGAAGAATAATATGTTAATGAGAAAATTGGTCTCTGAGGGCACGTCACAATGAGTGAAGTTTTCTGATGGTAAATGCAATTTAAGCATCACCTGATGAAATACTGGCATGTTAAAGTTTACAAACGAGAGGAGGCCATTCGGCCCAAGACACTATTACTGGCACGATAAAGGTGATGGTAAGTTGTATGCATATGGTCCTATGTGTACTAAAGCAAACAAAATTGCATTGTCAAATTCAAAATGAATCACTTTCTCTAGTTATTATACGACAAATGTTCCTAAATATTGAAATGCTTATCTGAAAAACATTACTAAATTGTAGAATTGTTTTTTATGCCCATTTTTTAGACATTCTACTTTCACTATCAGTGAATTAACAAACAAAATACAAACATCAATTCATTTAAAAATAATAACAGACATGTGAAATGTCCCCTTCTTGTACTGGTAAGAGAGATCATTAGAATAAATATTTCCGATCTGTGATGCAGCTGGTGTCTTTTTCATTAACGAAATTTTAAAGAAATCATGTAAGCTCTATGCAGTGTGTTCAATCATTTACCAGAAGCAAACTAAACTGTCTGCCAGGTTCCTAAATGCAGTGTAAAGGCAATTCCACACTGGAGGTGAGCGACTGGAGCGAATTTTATATCTACATCAAAGGCAGAAACTGTCAAGTGACCCTGTCCTTATCCCTCCCGCCGTTCTCCCACCCAATCCCACACAAGACGGCCCATTCACAACACCACTCACACAGCACATAGACTACAGAACAAGCAAGTCAAGCCAACACACACCAAAGAGAGAGCGAAGTCGCCACACACCAGAGAGAAAGGACAGATGAAATCGCCACACACCCAGGAGAGAGAGAGGCCCCACTGACAGGGGGGAGAGGTCAAACACACACAATCATGCTCACAGTAATACAACACGATACACCCCCGGCGCCCACAAAACAAACAACTGTTTACATAATGTCCCCTTCTCGTCCACCCTCTCCCACAGTCCTAACAGTCCATACGGCATTAAAGCTGTTGCAGGTGGGGCTTATCCTGGAACTGGGGTTGGGGCAGAGGTTGGGGCAAGAATTGGAACTGACCCTGGGGCTGTGCCTGGTAATAGGGCTGAAGCTGATGCTGGATGTGGTTTTGTGAGTGGGTTGGGAACTGACTTTGCTTCTGATTGGTCTGTTTCACTCTAGTCACTCACAGCTGGCGGGAAAAATAGAACATATTTCTATTCCTGTGGAATTGCTTGCTTCACCCAGACTGGCCGCTCGCAGTCACTGCAGATGCACCCAATACATTCCAGTCACTTCTAAATCATTCGCTTGCGTCCAGTGTAGATCCACCTTTATAGGTAGTGCATCACTGTTCTTTCAGAAATGGGAATTTTCACTGTGAACTACATATTACATGGCAATGGGTAAATTTCACGGAAATCATGAAATCTGTCATAACCATAACAAAATACAGTTTAGCACTGCCTATAGCAAATACATAATTAACCAGAAGTGTATTTATACAGTGGTCAAGTTTTATGTCAAATGCACTCTGCCAATTCCTCTGGGAATAGATGTATAGATAAGCCAGCAGAGAAGACAGAGAGCAGACTTCAAAATGAGCTCTGTGGATTCTTTGGAGTAGTTGAGATGAGAAATGGAGGCCTTTGTTTCTGTTTCTGTTGGCTGCTTTAATTCACCCTTTTAGTACCTCTCAGTGAATATATTGAGACGTATTCCTTAACATCCCCCAGAAAACGTCTTATCTCTCCGCTTGATCTGAAGGTGGAAATACGTTGAGGCATATTGCAGATGTAGGGTCTTTCATACACTGCTTCTCAGAGCTTAAAAACATATGTTGGAAGTGAAGCCTTGCATGAAGAATTTAAAAGTGTGAGGTTAAATTAGCAAGTAGAGGAAAGAAATAATGTGGACTCAGGCAGTGCTGTTGATACATTTCCCAACCTAAATTGCTGATGTTTTCGTGCCTTCTGGGGTGTCAGGCTTTAGCTTTGTAGCTGTTTGTCTAACTAATTGCTGCAAAGGAGTTGGGTATTGCAAAGGATTACTGCAGGGCCAATGGCAGGGTTTTTGGTTTAAATGGAATCTGGATTGAATTTTGATGGCATGGAACTCAAAAATATTTAGTTTTTTCATTTGGTTCTAAGTTCTTTAGAATGCCTCAGTTTATTTTGTTGAATGGTTTTGTTTAGGAATGCATTGTGAATGCTAACACTTGCTTAGCACTTTTGCTACCACTGCAAATAGAATGTTACCTCTTCTACTGTGTAGAAAGGACAATGTTACTTTGTTTGAGCATTTTACAACCATGTAACATTCATGAATCAATATTATCTGTGAGAAAATGCTTCAGCACAGAGGTAAATATAGATTTCAAACGCTATATTGATATTTAGCTGCTGTATTCCCACTGGTTCTGCACCCAGTCATAGGTTTCACAACTCTCATTTGTTAAGGTATGTTATTGAAATGACCATATAGAGTAGGTGCCAGGCATTTGAGCTATCAGGCTTCTGTTAAAGCTGCTCTGAGCTGATCATACTTTTGACAGCATGAATTAGTCTGTACCATTTGCTCTTTCAGTTATAGAGGAGGAACAAATGACTGTTCAAACTCCTTGCTTCTGATAAATAAAATCATCTAGAGTCTAACACTGTGTTTCACATTGGAAAGCTTGGTTTGGGAGAAACAGAATCCAAAAATCGCTGGGCGTGGGTAGAGATTGAAACTCACTGCAGGAGGTTTTCTCTTGGCAAGCCTCAAACACTGAGCCCATTATGGATTCTTAAACCTATGAATGATAGAAACTATTTTTTTTTGTTAAGTTTGTGAACTCCCCGGGGAATGTGTTCCTAATTAAAAGTTACGGGGGAAAAAAGCAGCAAGGTGACACTGGGCTAATAAATGCGGGAAGCTACAATTCAAATGTAATAATTCCACAGCTTTGGCAAAGTTGAGAAGTCAGAAAACCTGGCAAGATAAAAAAACAAATATCATCTGGTAAAGAACAGTGCATCTTTCTGCCTGCTGCTTTTTGGCTTGTCAAGTGGATCAGGAAACGGTGATATTTATCCTTCATGTTGGGTTTTCACCCAGACTCCCCTTGCTGGTGCTCTGCAGTAACTCACCTTGACTTTGACTTTACTGGTAATGTCTAGGGGACTGTTCTTTAGAGTCACTGGTATTGAATCAGTACAGCTGCTGTGTGTTGAAGTAAGCCCTCTATACCTTGTTTCCATGCACCACTCTACCCTGGTTGAAACCCCTGCTGCCCCTGATGCTGCGTTTCCATGACAGCTGACCTGCATTGGCTGCCAATCCAAGCTGCCCCTCATTTTTTCGGACCTTTTCCCAAAGCGGTTCAAAGTGGGGTGGGTGGAAGTACGTCACAACACTGACCAATCACGTGATGAGTGGACATAAACAGTTTCTCTGTGCTTTAATATTCTTGTATCGTTTTTTTTTGTAAGAATTGTTAGGATTATCGAAAGCAAAGCAATAGCATCCATCCGTTCGGTTTTGTAAACAAATAAATGCAACCTTAACCACAAGGCTTGCTGGGAAAGAACTGCCAAACTCGTATTGCATGGAAAGAGAGTCTTTCCCTCAACTCGGGTAGACTATCAATGGGGGTGCAGGAGGAATGCGGGAGAACCCCGATCAGCTCGGATTGGCTGTCAACATGGAAACGGGGTAGTAGAAACATGCAGAAAAATATAACTACACTAAATATGGTTGTGTATCAGTTTTGTATAAGATTGAATACTGCTTTTGAGCCACTTTTACCCTGCATGTTGCTGCTAGCAAGATTTATCAACAACTGTAAACAACCATTGATTTGATCAACCACTAGCATAAATCAGAAATTGATTTTTTTTTAGAGCATTTTACAGTACTGAACAATTATTAACTATTATATTTTATTATTATTTATTTCTTAACAGACGCCCTTATCCAGGGCGACTTACAATTGTTACAAGATATCACATTACAGGTTATCACATTACAGAATATCATAATACTGATAAGAGCAGATATG
Source organism: Acipenser ruthenus (assembly GCF_902713425.1). Taxonomy (NCBI): domain Eukaryota; kingdom Metazoa; phylum Chordata; class Actinopteri; order Acipenseriformes; family Acipenseridae; genus Acipenser; species Acipenser ruthenus. The sequence goes on along the minus strand of NC_081189.1, from coordinate 117,009,344 downwards.
AAAGTACAATAAAATTAATTCAAGTAAGAGCAAAATAAAGCATACAGTAACTTATAAGTAAGAGCAAACTTGACTAAGTGCAGTTAAACCTTATAGTAACTATTTGCTTATATGAGTAAAGTCCAGTAAGAACACGTAGTAAGTATGATAAATGGATGAGAATGATTTCAAATAAGAGCAATTACAGAAAAGGTGAGTACAGATACCTATAAGAGTAAAATCAAATACAAGATATGGTAAGTAGTTATAGGCAGGAGCAGTAGTTGAATGCAGCAAGGTATGGAGCAGTTCAGTGCAAGTACAAGCCGCTGCAAGTACTGGTACCAGTGGGTGCCATATAGTCCAGCATGGACGAGAGTTGTAATGTATACAGCTGTGTCTTGAGGAGGCGCCGGAAGGTGGTCAGGGACTGAGCAGTCCTGAGATCCGTGGGCAGGTCGTTCCACCACTGAGGGGATCAACCCTAAAAATAAATGTGGTCCTGTAAAGTGCTCTAAAAATATGCAGTTATGGCTTATAGGTTGAGTGACCATTTACAAACAGTGTGGCTAGTAGTATTTGACATCATGAACTGAGGATTAATGTAAAAAAACTAATGCAAAAATACACTGATGTAGCGTAGCATTTAGTGACAATTATATTGGAAGATCTGATCTCCCAAAAAACAGGACTATCCTTATAGTATGTCCACATTACATGTTAGCAACAGTAATTGTTCCTTAATTTTTTCATATATCTTTAGCAAAAAAAGGTGTCTATTGTCTTACCCAATAGAGCTTGCAGGGCGCCTGGTATTTGTTCTATACTGGAACATTACCCAATAGAGCTTGCAGGGCGCCTGGTATTTGTTCTATACTGGAACATTACCCAATAGAGCTTGCAGGGCGCCTGGTATTTGTTCTATACTGGAACATTACCCAATAGAGCTTGCAGGGCGCCTGGTATTTGTTCTATACTGGAACATTACCCAATAGAGCTTGCAGGGCGCCTGGTATTTGTTCTATACTGGAACATTACCCAATAGAGCTTGCAGGGCGCCTGGTATTTGTTCTATACTGGAACATTACCCAATAGAGCTTGCAGGGCGCCTGGTATTTGTTCTATACTGGAACATTAGTTCTGGCCCTTTTTACATGCAATATATTTTTGAAAACACAGGTATAACTGCAGTGCAAAAAAATGAAGAAAAAAAACATGATACGTTGTTTTCTTTCGATGTACACAAAAAGTTTAGATTATTAAAAAAATCCTTTATTTTAGGACTTTTCAGACTAAAGCCTTTCTTCAGCTGTGTAGAAAGAAAAGGGAAGTAGTTTGCAGTGCACTGCGTTTGTTTACTTTCCTTTCTATATAGCTAAAGATGTATAGAGAGAGGTATACTATAGACAGATTGCCCTTTTATAAAGGTGGCCTTTAATACAGATTTTTTTGGTACTTTTTATTACCTTAGACCTCCCTTCTGAAAAGTCATGGGTAGTCAAATATAATGAAGTTTAATATTCATGGAAATATTCTGGACTGCTGCTAAAGAAATCAACTACAGATCAGAGCCAAAGTTATCAAATCAAACTGTATATTATTCATAAAACACACCCAGAAAAAAACAAACATTATTTTTAGTTAAAGCGTTTATGTTTAGGGTCCAACATCACATTGATCTAACAATAAATGTAGATGGATTTGAAGATTGTATATTGTTTGTTAGATTAACCGTGATATAAAATCAGTAGCTTTCAAGACAGCAATATTAATTTCTTCAAGTGGATTAAACAGCTGCTTACAGGTGACATGAAGCAGCAGCAGTGAGACACAAAGTAACTGTAGTAGAAAGAAAGAAGCAGTTCTACAACACACTTACCTTGACTATCACGGCAAGACCTGTAACACACTTCTGTATGTATGCATGTGGCCTCGTTAATAAAGTATGCTAACCTGCCACCAGGGATGTGAGACCTGGGGCTCCCTGCTCTCTCCCCCTGCCAGAAGCAGGCTGGCACAGCTGTTGCCCTTCTTCAGCTTTCTGCCTGGTTCCTGGCGCCGGATTCTGTTTCCTTCACCTCCGTGCTATTTACTATAAACACCCGTTAGCACCAGCAGGAGGGGTGAAGCGAGCGTGACAGCGATACCCTGACTGGCACTGCCAAGTACAGGTCTCCAAGCAGAGTGTCAAAGCCTCCTATTCCAGCACAGTCACAGGGGTATGCATTCCAAACAGGCGTGCATACTCTATACAGGTATGGCCAAAAGTTTTGCATCACTCTATAGAATGAACTCATTTTGCTTCATAAAGTCGAATGAAACCTGTTAAATAATGTTGCATATTGAATTACACACCGCTGTGTAGTTTTCCATATACTTAACGAAAAACTGACAAATTAAAAAATGTAACATTTCGAAATCTAACATGAAATACTGTACTAATATTATAGCTTCCGGTAGACTTTCGTGATATCGTTTTGTAGTTTCTTTGATTACATGATGTTAAATCAAATATATATATATATATATATTTTTTTAATTATGTCTCAATCCTAAAATTCTAGATCATGCAAAAATTTTGGTTGTAGCTATAGAGACATACACGTAGAATCTGTACAATTAGGTCATGTCAAAATCGTAATATCTTATGCAAATAATTTAAACAGCGGCAATAGCATCAGATCTAAATACTGCGACTGCTTAAATAATTAATAAAGGGATACATGTTTTGAAAGTCAGATATCTAACTTTCTCATGAAAGTTTGTATTTTAATGCTTTGAATTATTGGGGGAGGGGTTGTGTTTATTTTTTGTAACTGTAATTGTAATTATATTTTCCTTTCATTAAAGTTAAACATTTGAGAATTCTCTTTTCAGTGTCTTCAGATGAAACATGACCTAGTTTCTTTCAGTATTGCTGAGCGTCTGTAGAATTATTCTGAGAGTATTTGAATAGCTTGGTTCTATCAAATACCTACTTCAAAATTCCTGTAAATCCATTTAATTTCACTTAATGTGTAGTATTCTTTAGATTAAGTGAATCAATTTTGTGACAGTTTTCTGTATGTAAAGAGTTCCCAACGCATTGGCAGTGCCCTGTACTGGAGAACTCAGGCTAACCATTGCAGTCCCACATGCTTACCTACAGAAGTACAGTTACAGTGATGTAAATGTGTCAGTTAAAATGTAGCTAAACTGTAGTTTCAGACTACTATGATTAAAATTGAACTCCTTTCTATTGTCTACTTTTCTGTTGTACTTCTTAACACCGTACACCACAATAAAAACACTTCACATTTCATTTTTAAACCATGCAGATGGGAACAAGCACATTGACAAGGGCCCAGCTCCAGAAGAAGCTGATAAGCTAAATAATTAATGACACAGGTGCGTATTGACAGCTGCCACCAATCCTGAGAGGTAATGTGTGCAAGAGCCTTGACTACCAGGCATGGCATTGCAATGGGTGGTTATGGTCATTGGAGATTTTTATAATAAAACCAGAGTTTGGTAGTTAGGAATGTTAAAAAATAAAATAAAGAACTAAATATAGAGCACTGCTTGTGGGTTGTTGTAGTGAAAATGCATAGGACTTGTTACAAACTTGGTATTGATGTCTGTGCCAGTCGGTATTAACAGAAAGCAGTTCCAGGGTGTACTGCAAGTCTGTGCCAGGTTTACTTCTGTATTAATTCAGCCGAGAGCAGCACTGGAAAAAAACAATTTGGGGTTTTAAAATGAAAAACAAATGTGGATAATATTTGGGATACCATTGCAGATAATTATCCATTAAAGGGTATGAGAGAGGGATCTGAGAGGGGTAACACAATAAAAGCACCACCCCACACTACCGTCATCCTGCATTTATATATCTGTCCCAAAACAAAGGCCGATTCCTGATGACAAAAAACGGGCAGTTTGTTTACTATGGAAGGAGAAAAAGGCAGTTAAAGCAGTCTTGGCTATCATACAGATCAGTGGTAAGATAAGCACATTCCCTGCTGGCTGAGGAAAGGTAGCAATGGAATCTACCAGTGGTAATGCTCCCTCTGGTGACCTTGGGCAAGGGAAAGGGACTGGTGGCAGGTAGCTCGTAGCTTTACCTGTCCCATTATAGCAGTGCAGCTTAGGGTGGAGTGTAATCATGTTCAACATTGTAACGGCACTTTGATAGTCATGTCTGTCTAATTATGTAGCACTTGCTGTTTCATACTGCTATTTAAGTACAGTTAGAGCAGTATATCTTGTAACTGCAGTTTCACATCAGTAGATATATATATATATATATATAGTTTTAAATCACATTCAATATCAGTACTAGAGTTGCATTGCAGGGGCAACCAGCACCTTTAAATAAAGCATCAATAAAAAACAAACATAGATGCAAAATAAAGATTGACACAGACCATACAGCACTTGACAAGCCGCCTCGTCGCGTTTGTTCAGCAAAATTAAACACTTCGGACTTTTTTCACCTACTCAGGCGGCAGCCGCGCATATGGCCCGCAAGTTAAAAATAAAGACAACTCGCATACATTACCATACATAATGGAGAACGACCCCCATTTAATATGCAAATTTCTTGAAATATTACTGAACACCTTCTGTTCAGAGTGAATACATTTGAATTTGCAATTAGAATAATCCTGTATAATTAATGAAAAGAGTCAATTTTTGGCTGCTTTGTAATTTGATTAACAAAAAAATGGGAGACTTTTTTGTTTTTTTACTGTGTGTTCCCACCTGACCACGGCGGCGTTTCAATGCCGTGTCGCTGTCTCCGGCGAGCAGACGCAGGCTCGAGTGCCGGGACCCCATGACCCAGGGCATGGCACAGCCACCGCTGCGATGCTGTACAAATTGCTTGAATCGCAGAGTGACTTTCTGTACAAATCATCTCGGCATGTTTACATTTTTCTCTGTCAGCTTCTGATTCCTTTAACATATACCATTTGTGCATCTCTCTTTTGAATCCTCCTTCTGCTGTTTCTTCAAAGTGTTACATGCAGACAGCCTTTGGGACCGGGAATAATATCCAATGGTCTCTGAAATGGGGCTTTTCCTTTTGTCTTTAACTGTAATAGAGGATACATTTCAATGCTTTTGGCTACAGAGAAATATGTTTTACCTTTTGATTTTGAATTAGTGATCCCGTAAATGCATTATTACTGCTCTTTATGTACTGCATTTGCATGTTGTGGAAGTCTTTATGTAAACATTAGTCAACCACCTATATTGAAGGTCTGCTATATTAAGCACAGTGAATGAGTCCCTGCATACATATTTACTGAGAAATACCAGTTCTGGTATATCTGTTTCTTCCACAATTATTGGTTTGAATTTTGTGGCACTATTATTCTTGCAGAGCATTCATTTCTTTCCCAAGTTTTGAAATTTAAAGTTGCATAAATCCTATTAAGGGCGTGTTGCCAAAAGATTACCTCCTTCTAACTTGCACAATTTTGGCACAGTGCATAAAACCATATTTTCTGAAATGTTCTTGAATCATTTAGCATGAATAATGAATGATGATTGTTGTTGTTAGCTCACACATTTGGAACCAGTACTAAATTCTTTCATTTTGTGCATGTAGAGGGATGTCATGGAGTCACTTGCACACACTGCAATGAAGCTTGGCAAATGTGGACTGTCAGATTCGCACATACTCTTTATATATATATATATATATATATATATATATATATATATATATATATATACAGTATATATAGTGTGCTCTGAGCACACTCTTAAACTCAGGGGGAGATGTTTAAGGAGGACAGAGATGTTTTAAACTCCTGTAGTGGTTTTGTTCATGCACTGGGCGTGCTATATGTCCAGACAACTTTTTAATAACACTATGTAACACAATTTTTGTTCCTGGGTAGTAAGTGTTATTTCCTAATTGCTTATGCCTCAAAAGTATAGAAAAAGGCTATTATTCCCCACAAACTTTGCTTTTGTGACCAGGACAGTGATATTTTGAAATTTACCTATTTCCAATGAGAAAATGGGCGAATTTGTGTCTTTTCGTTCACATAAAGTCAGAAAAAAACAACATATGAATCCAAATTAACATGTATTTATACTAAAGTAATACAAAAATGTCTACAAAAGATTTAGAAGTGAGTAGTTTTTCGAGATTTATGATTATACTGTAAATCACTTTCACGAATCAGCCCCCAAATGTAGTCTCCCATCATGTTCTCATTATACCAGGGGTGGGCAAAGTTTTAGCACTGAGGGCCACATCAGGGTATGGAAATTGTATGGCAGGCCATATAAATGTGTACTTAACAAACAAACCAATCATGTTCAAACAGACACAATACAATTTTGTGGTAAAATCATCATAAAATGGCATCATTGAGTTGTCTTTTGATTTTACGTGCTCAGTTATGTTGCCCCTGTCTCAACACAAATTATGTGCTCACAATTCTCAGTGTACTGCACTACATACGTTTGGTAGTTTTCCTGTTTATTGCTATAATGAGCTTTTTTGAACCATCAATGTTTCTTTATTAAACTGTTGCAATGACCAAACATATTCAAACAATTTTAGCTTAAAAGTAAACCACAAAGCAATGTTGTTGTTAATTGATTTAACTCTGAAGAACAGGTATTAAAATAAAGATAGATATTGGGGGAAACATACAACCTTATTATTATTATAGATATATCATCATAAAAATGCATTACAAGAAAAAAGGAAACAAAACATACCCCCTTTTTTTCGCTCTCTTTGCTGTTAATGTGAACAATGCAGTTGGTCGCCCTTCTTTACGATAGCATCAAAGTCCGGTGCTGTCCTTGTTGTTGAAATCCGCAAAACAGAGCTGAGATGCTGGTCAGTTAACTGGGATCTGTAGCGAGATTTGTTGAAATTCAGTAGTGAAAATGTTTGTTCGCACACATAGGTGGAGGCGAACAACACAAGAATTGTCTGGGCTACGTTGCGGATATTTGGGAACTTTGTTTCATTCAAAGAGGCATAAAACTTGTCCAGTGTTTGTGAATGGTACTTTTCCTTCACAGTGGAGTCGCACTGGAGTTCGATGAGCTCCAGTTGTAATTCTTCTGGTGCTTTCTCGTAGTCAAATGAAAGTGGACATGACACCAGCTCCAGGGTCTACTCGATCTTCTCAAAGTCAGAGAATTGATGAGAAAATTCTCCATGCAGGCCACTCAGAATGTTGCTGTACCTGTCTGCCCGCTCCGACGACACTTCCAAACATTTAAGTGTTGGAAAGTGAGTGAACAGTTTGCTCTTCATTTGTTTTGAAAACAAAATGAGCTTGACTTTGAAAGCTTTCACATTGGAATACAATTCGTGAACAAACACATCCTTGCCCTGCAGCTTCACATTAAGTTCATTTAAATGTGCCATGATATCCACACCAAAAGGGAGGTCGCACACCCAGTTTGAATTCCTTAATTCAGGGAAATCGTTTTCTTTCCCCTGCATTTCCAAGAAAATGCTAATTTCATGTCTAAGCTCCCACACTCGCTGCAACACCTTTCCTAAACTGAGCCAGCGGACATTCGTATGATAAAGTAAGTCCTGGTGTTCAGCATCAGTGTCCTCAAGAAGGGAAATGAATTGCCGATGATTAAGCCCCCTTGCTCTAATGTAGTTCACTATTTTCACTGCTGTGTGAACAACATGATCTATGTCCAGAACATTTTTGCAGAGTGCCTCCTGATGTATGATGCAGTGCAGAAAAATGTTTTCTTTCTCAGAGTCTACATCTTTTACTTTGTCCTCAATTCTTTTTAAAAGTCCTACTTTTTTCCCAGTTAAATTTGGCGATCCATCTGTGGTCACATTTGCGAGTTTACTCCAGGGGAGCTTCAGACGTTCAAGGCAACCAGACACCCTCTCATACAAATCCAATCCCTTTGTTGTGCCTTTCATTGATTCCATAGATAAAAATTCCTCTGTGATTTCAAATTTGTTGTTAATTCCTCTCACAAAAATCAAGAGCTGCGCTGTGTCCTTTATGTCAGTACTATCATCGAGAGCTAATGAAAACAGCGTGAAGCACTGTGCTTTCCTGTTCAACTGAGAGGCCAAGTCTTCATCAATTACTTCAATACGGCGAGCAACAGTTCTTCGTGACAAACTAATGTTCTCAAACGTATTTTTGTATTCAGGACACAGCATGCCAGCAACATCGACCATGCATTGTTTCAAAAACTCCCCTTCAGCAAACGGCTTATTTTGTTTAGCTATCTTGAATGCCAAAACATAACTTGCCTTCGTAGTGGCTTCCTGAACCGCAGCTTGTCGCACAGAAATGCTTTGCTGAGATTTTAAATTAGAAGCGAGTTTCTGAGCTTTTCTTGACTTTTCTTCTGTTGTTAAGTTGCTGCCATAATTAGGATGTTTCGTTGTAAAATGGTGATTAAAATTGTACTCCTTGAACACAGCGATGCTCTCTTGGCAAATCAGGCATACAGCCTTCGAGTCGACGTTATATTTCTCAATCCACTCTTTTTTGAAAACTCGACACTCACTGTCCACTTTTCTTCTCTTTGAAGTGCTCATTTTTCTTCAGAAAGCATAAAAACAAAAACCTAGCTGCTGCAATTCAAACGGCTGTTTCGCAAGCTTGCATGCACTCTAGCAAAGATGAATAAACGTCATACAGATACTGCGCCCCACGTGAGACGTTGCAAAGCGCTTTATTTTTGGCAATGCAATCTCTGTCTGTGTCGGTCGTGAATTAGCCTAGTAAATTAGTTATTTCTAACCCAAATCAATCAATAACATGGATCGATTTAATGGATTTTTATATTTGTACTATTTATAATAATCTAGTACTTTTATTGTTAAAACACAAGGAAGCTCGCGGGCCGGATGAAAAGCTCTCGCGGGCCGGATTTGGCCCGCGGGCCGTAGTTTGCCCACCCCTGCATTATACTGTCCTTGGTAGCAGCGTTCAAAGTCCAGTATATCCTGGTGGAAGCGCCCGCCTTGCTCCTCCGAGTACGCTCCCATGTTCTCCTTGAATTTATCAAGATGAGCATCAAGGATATGGACTTTGAGGGACCTCCTACAGCCCATTGTGCCGTAGTTCTTCACCAGAGTCTCAACCAGCTCCACATAGTTTTCGGCCTTGTGATTGCCCAGGAAGCCCCGAACCACTGCGACAAAGCTGTTCCAAGCCGCTTTCTCCTTACTAGTGAGCTTCTTGGGGAATTCATTGCACTCCAGGATCTTCTTTATCTGTGGTCCGACGAAGACACCGGCTTTGACCTTTGCCTCAGACAGCTTAGGGAAGAAGTCTTGAAGGTACTTGAAGGCTGCCGACTCCTTATCTAGAGCTCTGACAAATTGTTTCATAAGGCCCAATTTGATGTGCAGTGGCGGCATCAGCACCTTCCGGGGGTCCACCAGTGGCTCCCACTTGACGTTGTTCCTCCCCACAGAGAACTCGGTCCGCTGTGGCCAGTCCTGCCTGTGGTAGTGCGCCTTGGTGTCCCTGCTGTCCCAAAGGCAAAGATAGCAGGGAAACTTGGTAAAACCGCCTTGGAGACCCATCAGGAATGCCACCATTTTGAAGTCTCCTATGACCTTGATGCCACCTCAGAAAAATGCAGATATGTATCCACTTAGGCAGCTGGAACTAAACTGAACTGGTGGGCTTAAGGCCCCTGTATTTATACTACTATTTATATTACTGGAAAGTTCTAGAAGTTACTCCAAGTTTACTCAGCACTGAATCTATGTGGAATGTCCTGGAAAATAGGTACATTTCAAAATATCACTGTCCTGGTCACAAAAGCAAAGTTTGTGGGGAATAATAGCCATTTTCTATACTTTTGAGGCATAAGCAATTAGGAAATAACACTTACTACCCAGGAACCAAAAAAAAAAAAAAAATTGTTACACGGTGTAATCAAGAAAATCACACAGACTCATTTAATTTGAAGTTTTAACGAATCAGAGCAGTATTAGAACTTCAATTTATTAAATGCTTATTAATGGATCGAGTGGTTGCAAGCCACTTTGGATCCCTGCTAATAGGCAGTCTGGGCGTATCCAGTGCCTTTACAGGTTTAACAGCATTAATACTTCAATACCGCAATACAAATATGATTATCATATGCTTAGCCTTCAGGCTATAAAATGCAAAAAGCTAAAGTGCCCACTGCTAAATCCTACAACATTCAATATATCACTCTCTTAAGACTAAAACATCATTTCTATACCTTATAGCAATGCATCCTATATAAACAAGATATAAATTCTAATATATGCTTACATTCCAGTATATGGAAGTGTAGTGTAAGATATATTGAAAAATAAGAACTGTCTTCAAAAGACTTCTGAATATGACCAAACAGCAATCAGTTTTTCAGAGACCCTCAGAGCATGGACCACATCAGCTTGCAAGATCAAGTTCAATGGTATCGAATGGGGTCTTGCTCTGAGCTTATATAAGATTTTCCCTCCATTGAATACATCAGGAAACCCAATTAAATCTGATCACAATCTGCCTTGACATTTCTTATCTTTGAGTTAGTAATATATTCTAGAAGGGACCGGTCAGCTCTTTTTAAAACTAATTGGAGTTATAGAAAAAAACATTCAAAATTAATTAATTAATATAACTCCAAAATAACCTTTCCAAAATATTGGAACATGATCTCATGGTTCTCATTTTCAACCCCTCCTTTCTCTAAAAGGTTAGGTGAACTGAAGTTCATAGGATCCTTACTACCAAGTACAATACAAGTGTATATGTGTATTAAAAGAGATGCTTTTTATATATGTATATCAACTTTTTGTTTGATTATATTAACCTGGGTCTACAATATAGTCCCTCTGAGCAGTGTTGTCAATGGTTGACACATGTGTTAACAGAATATTTAATAGGAATTGTAAGGTTTTTTTTTTTTTCCATAGGCTTTTGTTATGAAGTCAGTGGAAGGTCCAGTTATTTTCATCTAAATTCAGGTTACTGTTAACATATTAGAATGTAATAGTCTTATAGCAACTGAACTAAATCTGACCTCTTTCTCTGTTCATACAAAATCCAGTTGAAGCAGGTTTTAGACACCCTGTTTACCTTTCAGGGCTATTTTTTAATTAATATGAAACTCTACTGTAAGCACTTTTCCAAATTCACTGCATGAAGTCATTTTTGGCTCACAAACATCATCCCAATTAAAGTCGCTACCTTTCTGATAAGAAATGATACTGTAGACAACTAATTTAAATGGAATGCTTGCTTTGGCTGCCAAGTTTTCATTAATTTCAGTGTGGAGTAGTGGTTAGGGCTCTGGACTCTTGACCGGAGGGTTGTGGGTTCAATCCCCAGTGGGGGGCACTGCTGTTGTACCCTTGAGCAAGGTACTTTACCTAGATTGCTCCAGTAAAAAAAAAAAACAACTGTATAAATGGGTAATTGTATGTAAAATAATGTGATATCTGTATAATGTGAAATAATGTATAATGTGATATCTTGTAACAATTGTAAGTCGCCCTGGATAAAGGGCGTCTGCTAAGAAATAAATAATAATAATAATAATAATAATTTCTATAATATAATGAAGAGAATGGACATTACCCCATACACTTCCTTATTCTGGTACCTAAAGGTATTTTGTTCGTTAATATTAATGAGATTGCTCATTATAGAAAGGACCTTGGCTTCTAAATTGCTGATCACCAAAAAGTCCCGCTTCGTCAGCCAAAATCAATTAGTCATCTCCAACACTGCTTTTACTTTAGGCAGGTAAGGACGAGGTCAGAAAATTAGTTATTTTCCTTCAGTCGGTTTACTGTATACTAAAGTTATTAAATGCAGCGTACACTTTATTGTCTTAGATTCAAACTTAACAGTTCCTCTGTTTTTTTCAATGGCCGAGACTGATAGGAGCCGAGAGAAGCAGAAAAAGGGGGGGGGAGGGGGGAGGGGGGGGGGCAGAGGTGAGATTGGTGCTCTGCCCTCTACCAGGAATAATTAATAAACTCGTGCAGAAGGTGGCCATCTCCCAAATTAAGCGATTAATTTTGTTGCTAATTGGGAGATGGTCACCTGCATATAAGCCTGCAGCTCCCTGCGCTCTGGGTGGAGTACTGAGTGGGTGTATAAGAGGAGCGGAGAGGCGAGGAGAGAGAAAAACGAAGCCTAAAAAATATACAGGAACAGTGACAGCGACTGCCCAGCCTGACCTGTATTTATTATTTTGTGTTTGTGATTTGTTTTATTTAAACCCTTTTATGTTACTCTGCGAGCACAGTCTTTTTCTGTTTGAACTTTGTATTTATTTTTGTATTTAAGTAAAACGGCGCCTCCTTTAACTGCAGTGCTGTTGGTGTCAGTGTTTTCCCTTCCTGCATCTGTCCTGACATCACCGTCCAGCCACCCTGTCACAGTATAACACAGCTTTTTTAGTTTTAAACATTTTTTCTATCTAGAAAGGGTTCCTTTTTTTCTTTTTGTTAAGTTTCAATACCTAGCCTCTCTGTTTAGTTCCCCCAGATGCCTGCTTCTGCCAAGGTTACAGGCTTCTGCACCAGCAGCTCTTAAATAAGGAAAGCTCAGCTCAAGCTAGTGCGCTCTCTATACACAGAATTACACAGACTGTAATTCTGGATCCCTGAATCTCATCAAGCAGCTTCTTGAAGGATCCCAGGGTGTCGGCTTCAACAACATTACTGGGGAGTTGGTTCCATACCCTCACAATTCTCTGTGTAAAAAGTGCCTCCTATTTTCTGTTCTGAATGCCCCTTTATCTAATCTCCATTTGTGACCCCTGGTCCTTGTTTCTTTTTTCACGTCAAATCATATGTCAAGCAGATCAACTGTTCTGTTATAATAAACTTTTAATATGTTCTTTCAGCAATAATTATTTTGCTTGTATAACACTTAAACTTTAAATGATTTTAGAACATGTACAGTATTTCTAATTCGGATACTTCAATATAGCAATCTCTTATAAATTGTAATTTTATTTTACTTCATTGATATATACAGAAGGCAAGAGGTTAATTTTTAATTAGGCACCTGCTTGGCAGTAAATGCAGCCTTGAATATTAAAACTTAGGACTGCTCATACATTTACTTAATGTTATTATGTTAGGTTTCTTATTTATTTAAATACTTTTGTTTTTTCTTACTATAATCGAACCTAGTTTGATTGCTTCTGGCATATTAACTCTGTTCCATAGAGTTTGCCATTCTGCTCTCACTGGATCAGAATGTTTTAAGACTCTGAGTCTAATTAAAAAAGATGCTTTTGCCTGATAAGGGAGGCTTGGAACTTTCAGCAGGTCAGCCTGACCTTTTGATAGCAGAAGCTCTCTTTTTCAGACCTTACACAGACTTATTCAAAAGGGTAAAAAATACAGAATCCTACAACATTACTATTAGCAATTTATTTCATCCTATAGCATCCAATCCATATCTAATAAGTCAGCTTGTTCACAGCAAGATTCGAATTCTCCTCCTGGCTCAGCTTGAAGTGGTTCTGCGAACACGACGACAGGCCTGTGCATCCAGCGTTTTACATCACAGGTGTGGGCAACCAGGGCCTTTACTTGATACCTGCAAAAACTTAAATCTTGTTAGCTGGGCTCCCATCTCTACATTCTCATTCCCATCGTCAGTGTGCAAACACATTTCAACTGAATCTGGGTCCATCAAAGAACCGCACACCCTTGCAACCGAGGCCTTCCATGCAAAAGGATCTAATGACTTATAGCACAAAAGGGACGTGCCCGAACCGTCTGTGAAAGGACCAAAGAATGAGCAACAAGATTTTCAGGAATAGACTTTTTCACAGTTGCCCATCAAGCCCAACAGTTGTACCGTATAGAGTAATCACAGAAAGTTTTAGAGGTCGGTAATCCATTGTAATAACTAAATTAACTATCAAGGGAGAGGCACTTGTGTGCTCTGCTGGTTATAAACCTTACCCTGATGTCATCGGAAAATACAGGATCAGCCCTGGATTTGTTGTTGAATTAATGCCCAATTTATGATGACATAAAAATATTTACTGAGAATCACCCCTCCCTAGTTTTTTCAAAGCTATACTATCCAACTAATTTAACCATTTTGGTGTCTGATTTCTTATTGCACTGTAGTGTTTTGGTGTCTGATTTCTTACTGCACTGTAGTGTTTTTGCCGATGGAAAGTAGTTGCCGTAACCATTTATTTAAAGGATAATGGGCAGTTCTGAAATTTCAAACTAGCAGGAAAATACGGAACAGTGACAGTTTAGTAGTGGCTATGAGAAATACAGTGCCTGCTTGTTTTAAAATGTGCCCATTGCCTTGTTTAAAAAAAAAAAAAACAGTAACAATTGGGCCCTATACATGCTATTGCACCATCATCTTCACGGATGACATCCTTCATTGCAGTTAAATATAGTTTGGCCGTAGAATCAGTGCAAAAAGGACCAGTCACCCAGATAAGCATCACCCCTGCTGTGGTTGTGATTCCGTCTGCATCACTGCCACAGAGAGGTAACTCCAAAGTGTTTTCAGCATCTCCTGTGCTGTGTTATTAAGTCTGTGAGCTTTAAGACGCTGATTACACACCATCACACTCCACTGCGCGCTGGGATCACATTGAAATGGGACCATTTTATCCCTTTCGTCCCGTGCAATTGTGAATGAAACAGACCAGTTTAACAGAAGGGGATTGTCCCAGCATCTCCTCAGTGTACAATACAGGAATCTTTTTTTATTAAGCAAGAGTTAAAATGAAACACACAAACCAAAAGAATGGCATTCCAGCTTATACTGTTGAGGTCATTCTTGTGTTATTTAGTGGTTCAGTGGTGCTGGCTGAGATTGAGTTTGACTGCAACAAGGGAGGGCCCTTCACCAGCACCTGCACTGATCTCTGTGGACGGCTCGCAATGGCAGTGAGCCATTTCCTAATATCAGCTGCTATTGTATAAGGCTGTATCAATTACAACATGAATATTTAAAATATTTATAATAAAGTACTGCTTGCGAATGCGTTTTAGGGCAGTGATTTACATATGTCTTTCTATGGGTAGCAGATGCTCAGTAATGTAAAGTAAAAAAAAAAAAAAATCAGAAACAGCCCAACTTCCTATGTACTCTATGCATATTAAATAAAGTATGCAAAATGAAGCTTTTTCAAGCTGGAACTACATTTTTACATACTGCACAGTACCTATAGAGATAAGGACAAGCACAGAAACTTGTGTTCAGGCTAAATTAAATAATTTAAATATTTTATTCCAGTGTGTGTTTCCAATGATTCCTCTTTTAATGTAATGCGTTGAGTCGGTCTCTCTTTCTTTTGCTTGTAACATCAGTATGTTATGGATTTTTCCTTTCAATTAACTTTTCAAATTTAACTTATTAACTAACCCATCTTCTCCAAGCCTAGGTAACATCATCCATGGGAGTTTGACTCAACGCTGTACTCAAAATGCATACTGCCGACAGTGCTTCGGTTTCTTCTTTACATTTAATTCCAAACCAAAAGGGATCTTTAATTGGCAGGCCAATGTGAATTTCAATGAAGCCAGCTCACAGATTGTTTTGACATTAATATGAAGTGGCAGAATACAAATTAAAACTAAACATTCCTGTTAAAAACAAACCAAAAAAAAACAAACTGATTTTTGCTGAACAGTCAATTAATGAAAACGAGAATGTGTATGTTCATCCTTGTGATAACATTTTTATGATTTCTCATAAAAGTCATATAAAAATGCCGGTCATTAATATAATTCCAGCTATGTTTTCAAAACAGCGATGTGTCACATTGTTATGATTTGTTAGACACTTTGTGAAATAAAAACAACAACATATATAGAAACCTTGATATTATTATTATTTCATATATACAAACTTTGATATTATTATTATTTACTGTGATGGGTTGTACTTTGTTTAAAGAAACATACACAATAGCTGGAGTAGTTTAACACTGACGCTAGGGCTGTGTGACCTTGACTTAATTCCATTATCTTTTCCATTATTTTGTATTTATTCAAGTTAAAGTCTAATAAAAGTCTCAAACTAGTGAATAAATGCATTTTGGGAGTAAAATACAGTAGGATTACATCTCAGTGATGGCACTTTTAGAAAATACAAACAAGAGAAAAGTACAATAAGAACATAAGAACATAAGAAAGTTTACAAATGAGAGGAGGCCATTCAGCCCATCTTGCTCGTTTGGTTGTTAGTAGCTTATTGATCCGAGCATCTTGTTGGCCTTTTTTATAGCTTCCCCACATTGTCTAAATGAAGACCTTTGAGTCAACATAAACTCCTAGGTCTTTTTCATAGTTCCCTTCTTCAATTTCATTATCTCCCATATGATATTTATAATGCACATTTTTATTGCCTGCATGCAATACTTTACACTTTTCTCTATTAAATGTCATTTGCCATGTGTCTGCCCAGTTCCGAATGCTGTCTAGATCATTTTGAATGACCTTTTGCTGTTGCAACAGTGTTTGCCACTCCTCCTATTTTTGTGTCGTCTGCAAATTTAACAAGTTTGCTTACTATACCAGAATCTAAATCATTAATATAGCAGAGGACCTATTACTGATCCCTGTGGTACACCACTGGTTACCTCGCTCCTAGTATTAGCAATAGTAACTGTATTCAGTTACTATTGCTAATACTGTATACAATAAAAAAAGTATTGTTGGTAACAAAGTTTGTTTTTTTATTTTTATTATTTGATGCTTTTTAAAAGCTGCTGTAAGGTTAGTGTCACCATATTTAAAACCAAATGATTATTTTAAAAAAAGTGTTTACTCCATTCTTTAATAACTTATTTTTTTTTTGGAAAGGAGAAAAACATCTTTTCATACCAAACTAGAACTGAAAATACTGTAATACAAAGCAAGGTCTGTTCAGTACCTTTAAGTCGCTTTTTCCCCCCCATTTTGGAATGTAATGTGTAATTTAATAGAAGTTATTCAAAGACTAGTGTAAACATTTTGCCATGGTGAGTGGCGGGCCGACTAATTTGATGAACAGGAGCGACGACACTGCAAAGCATGTCAGTCAATAGGGGAAGCAGCTGGTTGGTTAATGACAGGAAAGAAGGCGTTGACGGGCTGGGGACAGTTTCATTCTCCTGGTGAAATATCCAAAGTGCAACACTGCTTTGACAGAGATTTAATTTTAGTTTAGCAGCCGACATCACCTTTTGAAATTAAAATACATTTAAAAAAACAAAAACATACCCGTTTATTTCATAACCGCACATTTGAGACCTATGTGGTGAATTGAAGTGGCTGACCAGTAAAGACATTGTTATCTTCAACCACTTTCAGGTGTGTACAGGAGTGATGGCTCAACACGAGCTGTGAACTGTGGTTTAGGGCCCAACACAGCCCATGACTGTTAACATCCCATTATGGGAAAAAAAACTTGGAAACTTCATGAATGAGACAGAAAACAGGACGCTTCATAGTACTTCTGTGTTCTAAAACTTGGTTTCCTAACCAGGTTAAACATTAATTTAAATTGTATTTTATTTAAGGAACAGTTATTGTGTGAATGTGGCAAAGTGGTTGCAGTGTACAGGTGCAGGAGTAATGAAGTGCATAATCAGGAGACAGACAGTTGTAATCCACTCAGAACAGGCTTTAACACTAGAACCGCCATGCGGGTCAATTTGACCCATTTTGGATTTAAAATGTTCATTACTCTTCCGTTGTAAATTGTATGTGTATGTCCGTTTTTGACTTTTCCTAAATATATGAATTAAATATCCAAACGGCGTTTGATAGCCAGAGTCGGAAAAATTATAAAGTTATAAACAGTTCTACTTAGAACCGCCATGTGGGTCAATGTGACCCATGCATTACAATACATGCCTTTTTTTAATATAACGTAAGATATTCCATTTTTTTTGTACATGCAGCAAACAAGACATGCCCCCTTCTCCTAGCACACGTGTATTTTTCTTCAAGCCTTTCTTTGTTTGTAGACTGACTACGAGACAGAGATTGCTATGATTGTGGATTTGTCAAGATGCAAACTCAGTGAAACCCTAGTTGCTTATTTTTCAATGTACCTGGGGACAACAATCCTTCATTTTGTTCCACAAATGCAACTGGGAATATATCAGAAGGCAATATTTAATCTTGAAAGTAGTCATTTTGATTGGAATACGGCAAGCTGCACTCAGACGCACACAGAAAACTGAAATGATAGCAACTTAGGTGCCTAATATGAAACGTATGTTATATATTATTTTTTTATACTACTATGAGAAAAAAAAAACATTTTGGTTCTACAGGTGTGTATGTACCAGTTTACACGTGTTTACACAATAGTGTTCAAAGGAACTGCGTCTGTGTTTATAACACAGCTCCTGGATGCAGGCAGTCAGCTGGCAGACACATACGCTCCTCCATAGAGTACAATGCATCCATCATACCGGAAGTACTGTTATATTTTCTTTTTATGTAGTATTAGAAACAATGATTTCGGTTTTATAGATTTGTGTGTACATGTACCAGTTTATACCTGTACATGAGTATATGTACATGCCCGTTTCTTTTAAAATGTATATTTTATTATATTTTTTCAACGTTTGTAGTCGTGCTGTATATGCGCTCATTTTAAAAATAAAGCCTTTATGTTTAATTTTTCAATTTAAATACGGTGTTTCTGCGATGCAAATGTTAGATATGATGTTCATGAATAAAACTTTTCAGTTGTATCCGATAGTCTTTAATTTTCATAATGAAACAGTTTAAAAATGTATGGGTCACAGTGACCCACGTGGCGGTTCTAGGTAGTTCGAAAATCCGGCGGTCTATTGTTAATTATAATCCTGGTCTGGTGACCAAACAATAAATCCAGGCAGTACAAAACAATTTATAATGCAATGGTATAAATAAACGGGTTGCAGTCCCAAATAATAACAGTTTCACACACAATACACCAACACGGTCACCAGTCCAGGGTGCGTGGCTGTAGTGCTCGTGGTGCAAATACAATTTGTGATACAGGTGCAGTGCTGTTCCGGGTTCGTGCTGGCCTCTGGCAACAGCTCCGAAACGTGTTAGCCGTCTGCTAATAACAATAACAAACAATTAGCAACAAACAAACAAAACACTCACAATGATGTTTGACACACGGGTCCTTCCGGGTCTTTCGTTAACCATAAACAAAGGAACAGATCACGTTACTCCGTCAGCTATTAGTGCTGTCACTCATGACCTCTTGGTTAACGATTGCAACCACTCATCCAATCCGCGGCTGCGACATTGTTTCCCTTCCGGCTCTTTGATTTAGTGTACTGGAGTTCCGCCCCCTTTCTAGATGACCGACTTCCTTTTAACCCGAGGAATGAATTGTCGGGGCATCCAGTCCAGGGTACTCTGTTCCCTTTACTTAGCGCCCTCACAGGTCAGGAGGGAAATTTACTACTAAGAATCATTCTGTTTCTATCAAAGTGAATAACAGTTGTGGTCAGTGTGGGTGGGCCTCTTTGCCAATCTTTGCCTACTTTACCAATCGGACGACCCACTATTGGAGAATTACCAAACCCTGTTCATATTGGATTCTGCTCCTGTGCCTGGTTTTGCACAGATAGCTGTCTTACTGAAGTAAATGGACACCACTTAGCTTAATTCACTTGCCACCCAAAAGTCACTTGTAATAAACATTTAGTAATTAACCTGAGTTATGACTCAAGGCTATACAGTAAAGTAGGCCTGGTCTCAGCTCAGAATCCTATCAGGCACCTCATCCTACCTGGCCAGCTTCTCTGTATGGGCTGGTGGGCAATAGCGTTTTAAATGGATACTTTATATCATCTACATTTTCCTAACATACATTTTCCTTTCCAATACCAATACATTCAGTTTCCAATCTGTTTAATGTCTTATTAAAGTCAGCGGTCATTAATAATGCGAATTTCAAGGGACCGGCAAAAAATGTGTCTTATCAGTAATTCTTATTATCGGGAGTCTAAGCCAAATGCAGACTGTCTTTTAAAAAGTACACTTTTAAAACGTATACATTGCAAATTAACTGTACTTGAAATATGCATGTCCCATTCTGATAACGGGCATTTTTAAACCACGAAAGTAAGGCGTCCTCAACATCAGGTATTGACCAAATCAGAAACACTGACAACTTGTGCATCCACAGTTTGCCTATAGGCCTGTTTTATCTAAGTTTGTTTTAATGAGAATTTACAGTATATGTGTTCTATATGATTCTTCACTGTTAGATTAACTTAGATCATTACTGGAATCACTGATAACACAGTTCGTTTGAATGAGGGCTTATACAGTACAGTAATTCAGTGACCATCTAAAAAATATATTTTTTAGAACCATACGGGACACTTTTTGAAATTAAATCAATACAACAAGCAGTGAGTTGGCATCGAGTGTGTGCTCATGGTACAGACTGGCTTGACTTCTTCCAGAACATACACCTTTTATTTAGTTTGTTTTACGAACAAACTGAATTGCGGGCATTTGTAAAAGGTTAAAGCAGCATGTGCAACATTAAAATGAAATAGCAGAGCGGCACCCCAAGGCATTATTCAAATTGAGGAAAGTTATTTTTAATTTTAGCTCAATAAAGCAAAACGCTTACCCATCTCTGCTGATCCTTAATTAAATACCTCACTCACTATATTAGTTTTCTGACGCTATCCACCGCTTTTGAATTCTAATAGCCATATAGAGAAGCATTTGTCTGACAGATAAAGTGAGGTATAAATCATAATTCCCCTGAAGTACAATTTAAAAATATTAAAATACTCATGCTTGCTACGATGAGAGCAATGATACCACTTAATTTTTAAAGGTGTAGTGTACTGATTTTATTTTTATTTGTATCTGTGTGTCGAGAGAGAGAGAGAGAGAGAGAGAGAGAGAGTTTTTATATATTTATACCACAAGCATGGGTATGTCTAGCGTAGGATACATTTTTGTTATTCCACTCGAGTGGGATAACATGGTTACTGGGACTAGCTTTGAATGTGTCTTTGTTTCCAGTCCAATCCAGTCGTGTGCTGCTGAAATTCAGGACGGAGCTGCACTTCAGTACTTCAAATAATACTGATACCAGTACATGTTTTATAACAACTTTCTGAAATTATTTCAATTGTCTATTGTTTTTTTTATTTAGACTCCTATTTAATTGATAACGAGTTCAGTCAAGAAATGCCAGTTACCGATCTGCCTGCGTCTGGCTTATCTGAACAGCCTGTGTAACCCCTTCATTAACATAGGTTGCGAAGAGGCCATAAACAGGGTTTGAAATTAATCAACACCAAACAGTCTGTTGACAATGAAAGTAAAGACCCACAAGGTGAAGTAGTGCCTGAATGAATTGATTTAATATAAAAAAAAATTACACATTTTATTTCTGTTTATTTCAAATATATACTTGTGGTATAAACAGAATACTGAATGTTTTTTTAGCAAGGCCTGTATGATTAAAAACTGTATACCATGAAGAGTCATTCAGTACCCTCTCTCTCTTGCTCTGTCTCTCTCTCTGTCTCTGTGGAGGCAGATTAATAATAATAATAATAATAATAATAATAATAATAATAATAATAATAATAATAATAATAATTATAATAATTTAAAATTCTCTTTTAATTCTGTTAAATAAAACAAAATAAAATGAATTTAAGAAACAATTACATTTTAACCTAAACCCTAGAGTCAACATGCCTATATTAACAGCAATTCTGGAGCACAGAGAGGAGGCAAGTCTCCATTATAAACTCCTATCTGCTGTCAAGCACAGGTTTTTAATTGGAGGAGCAACTCAAACCCTCCCGCCCCCTGCTGAAGCACGGCTACTATGTGCTTGATTTATGAGTAGTGTTGAAGAATGGAAATTGCATCATTTGGTTTCGCATTCAATTTTCTAAAGTTTTTAAAAAGGTACCAGAAAAAAAAAAAAAAAAAGAACAGTAGATAAAATTTGGCAGAAACTTAAATACGAAGCAGCAAGTTATTGACATGCATGGATGACAGGAGTTGTAGTTTTTCTCTGCATTTCTGCTGATTGGAAACACCTTTCAGTGTGTACCAGACAGACTACTATTCCCAGAAGACACTGCGTGCCCGTATGCCCACCGGTAGTGTCAGTAAAAAGATATATTTTCAAATATGATGATACCACTTCCTTTCTCTGGGAACAAATCTAGTTGTTGGTGTTGTTTTTTTCTGTTATTGTTTGTTGGAAGTCGTACTTATATTATTTTAGCCCTTCCCCAGCAGTCGTCGTATTTTTCCCCAGCGCAGGTAAACTCTTCCACTTGGTTTTGTCCTGTACGGTATTCATTATTTTGTTGGTCATTTATTTAAGTTTAGCAAATTAAATCTATAGTACAGGGTGTGCTTGATTTTTGTCTGCCTTTCTCGTGCCATAACAACTTTGTTATGCAGAGTATGTTAGTGTCTTTAAATCTAAATGGTATATCAATGTTCTTTCTATACAGTGCAGTTTTACACATATGCTGGCAGTGTGTAACAGTTAAGTATATTAGAATAAACTATGAAGGGCTACTGTTTTCTTTTCTCTGTTGGCTAGTGGAGAAAATGCATTTAACAGCCTAACTGGGGTAAACCTGTTTAGACTGCACTTGTAGATCTCTTGATCTGCCCCTTCTACTATACACTGGACTTCCCTGATCTATGCACCATGTTACTGGATCCTCAGCTAATGCACTATCCTTGCACTTTTGCACTGCTAATATGCCACTGTGGATATGATTTGTTGTAATCCTAACTTGTTGCATCCTATTCCATATTGTATTTTAGTAGTATTATTTGCACTTACTGTAAACTATACTGTATTTAAATATTAATTTTGCATTGTAACCCAGTACTGCCCTGTAACACTACTCGAGCAATAACTAAAAAACTGGAACCTAAACTATAAAACAGGACAGCTAAGCTGTTTACCTAATAAACAAAAATCAAACAAAAAACACAGTTTTTAAACAAATAACACAAAAAGGCTTTACACAGTACCTTTTTCTTTATACGCTCTCCACACAGCAGCACCTGAGAAGACTGGCTGCTTCCTTTAAATACCCTGCACCTGGCTCTAATTTACAATGGTAGCCAGGTGCAGTTGATAATTAAACAATTTAGTTTGGCAGGGAGATTTTAACCCTCTCCCTGTTGTCTACCACAATCAGGCATTCATTTTGACACAGCCATGTTCAATGCAATGCAGCAGACTGGAGCTATTGAGAGTATTTTGCTGTACTACTACTGTGTGGAAGCATGTGTTTTACATGTTTTGGTCCAAATTGGTACAATCAAGAAAAGTGGGTGAAGAAAGAGGGTAAGTTTATTGGGCTAGGGTGGTGAGATACAAATGTGTTACTTCAGGAGAGCAGAGGGCCAGAGGATAGGTCAGGGTCGGAGCAAGCAGGGTCATAACCGGAAGTCAGGGACCAGGAGTATCAGTAGAATGGGCTAGGGAGTAGAGATGAGTTTTGAGGGAGGAACGGAAACTATGTAGTGTAGGTGACTTTTATGGCAAGTGGGAGGGTGGGACCGAGAGGAACAACTGGGATTGGGAGCATAAGGAACGTTGGTAACATAGTCGGTGAGGTGGGGCAAGACCATGGAGAGATTTGTACACAAGGGTAAGAAATTTGAACAGGCAACGATAACAAGCAGGGAGCCAGAGTCGCTGGAGGAGGAGAGGGGAGGTGTGGAAGGAGTGGGGGAGGTTGAATATGATACGATGCAGAGGTGTTTTGAATTTGTTGTAATGGTACAAGTGCTGTACATGCAAAGTCAGCATCCACACATTCTTGTCATAGAGACTGAAATGTCTGTCTTGAATGTACACGTTTCTTTTAGTTTTTTTAACTTAACCATAACGGTACTGTTATTTAACTGTGTATATACTATATACAAAAATACATCCACAGCAGCTCCAAACTGTCCGCTGATCAGATTGTTACAAATGGTTTCCATGTTAGGCAATTTAGAAAAAGTAGCCAATTAAACTAGCCCTGGCACTTACAGATACACGAAAGCAGGCTGTTATTACATGCGGCTGGTACTGTAGAGCTGCTAGGGTAAGTGGTTTTCAAGGTGTATTAATGCTATTGTGCCGTTTCTAGCATCGGTATATACAAGAATCTCCCTCTGTGCTCCCAGTTTGACCATGCTGACTTCCAAACATCACCCACTTCCACTTTGCCATTAACCTTTTTTTATTGCTGTATCTCACAATTAAATTCCTTTAGCTGGCAGTCCATAGCTCCCTTAACATTGTTCGATGCTGTGTTTTATTGTTGTAATTAAGCCAAGACACTCATGGTTTAATACAATTGTTCTTGCTCAAAGTAACATGGTATAATTGCTGGAATTCAGATGCTAAGGGCCTTCCCACTTATTGCCGCAATACCTCTCCAAACATGCAGCTGTCTGTCTGTCCCTCTGTCCTTTGTAAAGAACCAATGGCAAGGGGCAACATATTCCTTGACTTATAGAGATGTTGACTAAGGCTCTAACCCCAGTTCAGAGACTCTCTACCTGTCTGCTGTGGCAATAGAACCGGGCTCAATATACAGGGCACATATATCATTCAACTTATGACCATGAGGGGTCGGGGGGGTCTGCTGGTAAAGTACATCAGTATCTTTAACGCAAGATTGTGAATCAGTCCCCAGGTTTAGAGCCCAACTATCACCATTTGCGGACAGACTTCTTATATTACACAGTGAGCTAGATAATTCATTAGACTGTGTTAGAATAAATGTACTTATCAGAACAGTTTTTTCTTGTACGTCTGTGTGTATATTGTACATATAAAACACAGGTATTAATACATCATACTGTATATGTAGATACATACATACAGTGTATGTAGACACCAGTGTCTTACTCCTTTACAAACAGCAGGAATCCACATGAAAAATGGGCCCAATGCTGCTTGTTTGTAATCCCTGTCAAGAAGCAGCACCTCTGGCCCACTGGTTAACACGATTGAATATTTAATCTGGTGACATTCCTATCTGGGCCAAGGGCTAATGTGTGTGTCTAAGAATAACCTGGTGCCTGGTGTGATAGATGGGGCACTGTTATAGGCGGTATTTAAATCTGAGAGGACAATGCCTCAGTCAGAGCGCTGGATGACAGCTTTATTTTAATACGGACCTCAATGGAGCTGTCACTGAGTGTGCTAGACAAGGTATTCGCATCCTTCTGCCAGGGCTTTGTGGCTGAATTGAAAGGCTACATATTGATGTTGAGGCGTGTGTCTTTAAGTCCAGCACTTCCCTGCGGTTTTATTTCTTTGAGACAGCAAGGCATTGCAAGTCATACAGCCTTGGATCTGGGTCTTGTCAGATGCAGTGGAGCACTGTTCGATTTGGGTAGTACTGCAAGAGGAGACCTCTGGGGAGAAGCAGCATCGATGGCTTAATAATTTCCCTACTGTTCTAACAAATCTCTCAGGATAAAAAATGTTTTTCCATGAAACTGTACTACTTGTGTACACTTTGCTGCTCTGTGTCCAAATATATTTGACATTGAGAAAATAGGCATTAAAAGGATTAACAAACCAAAGCGGAATCATTTGCAATACAATGGATGTGTAACCAGTAGAACCGTGTTCTTGATACACTGATCCCAAAGCACTGGATTTTTAATACAGTATTAGTATGTCAGTTCTGTTTGGAATTTGTCCGGCTTACTATTAATGTTAATCTTAAAAGTACTGCATAATGTGTTATTTCTGTCCTTCTGTCCTTTAACAAACGCTATTGTTAAACTTCCAGATAGTAACTCTACTGCAAAGCATCTTGTACAAGTCACTAACCATCTCCATGCACCTCCAATAACCAAATATCAAAACACCAAGAAACTTGGAACCGATTACCAAAATATCTTGAGCCAAAACATGGCCTTGCAAAAGCAACCAGCAGTGTTATACTGTCGCACTCTTAAATTGTACATTTTCTTGTATATATGTATTTAGGGTTAGGTTTGTATCCAAGCGGGTTGGATGGAAGGGTCTGCCCAGTACTTCTGAAAAAGAAAGTATTGCTTGTGATTCACTGGTTAAATGTTTCCAAGTACATGCTGGGGTTAAATGGAGATCACCGATGCAGTGAAGCGCTCAATCCTAATGACATGCTAATTGTTTCTGTGTGATGACTGTGTGTGGTATTAGAAAGGGTCTAGTGTACTTCCTGCACAAACATTACAAATGATATAAAAAAGAATTGCGCACAGGCTCCGCCACTGTAGTCATTGTTCTCTCTGCTGTTTCCAGTCAGTTATCACTATATCCTCGACACTGTGACCAACATTTTAAAAGCTTCCTTAGTGAGATGAATCTGGGAGAGCAGACCTGACCCTCTCCAGGATGAAATAAAAACACACAGGATCTGGCAGTTAGGAAATGGAAAATCTATATACAAAATAAGCAGTCATTTCTGTCCCCTCAGTTTCAGAGGGGACATGAATTACTGCTGCACAGCCCTAGTGGTCATTGTTCAAACCACTTTGCACTAAAACATATTTTACTGTATTTTAAAGTTGACACACATGCACTGAAACTGCAGTATGGCGATGGTATCCTACAGTCGCGTTTGAAAGTCCATTGCAGTGTTGTATATCACTTCCCAAAGTCATTTTAGGTGAATCAGTCTAAGGAAAAACAGACATTCTTTTTCCACACGTATACTGAAGTGTAGAACATAAAGGAAGTATGCAAGCAGGTAGTCCTCTTACAGTCGGGGATATAAGTGCAGAACTGAGGGTAACAGGGACTGAAGAGATGAGGTCAGAGAGAGACAGACAGAGAAAGGGATGAGAAAAGGAGACAAAGATCCATACCAGGGACTGTCTTAGTGCCTCATAAAATATTTAGTTTGATTGTACATGGTCCTGTAATTGCCATCTCTCTGTGTGAATTATTGATGTGCTGTAGCAGAGCTGAGGAACACTACTCACACTCTCTCTCTCTCTCTCTCTCTCTCTCTCTCTCTCTCTCTCTCTCTCTCTCTCTCTCTCTGCCCATCCTTATCATAACACAAATACAAACAAAGCAACGTTAGTTGAGTAACACACAGGGAAAGCATGAGTTTCTTGGCAGCTAGCTACATGAGGGGACCAAGGTGAATAATTCACTAAGGATCTCAAAAACAAAGCTGTGACAATCAATAATTGCTTAATTGATTAAATGTTGCATATCTTATAACATGTGTAGAAATACAAAAAAAGATATTAGTACAATTATTCATGCATACACGGCTGCCCCTTTACTCCCAGGAAACTTAGGACGGATCCACATTCTGCAGTGTGCCAGTTAACACTATGAATACTCGCACAACAGTGTCCCCATTCTGCAGTGTGCCAGTTAACACTATGAATACTTGTACAACAGTGTCCCCATTCTGCAGTGTGCCAGTTAACACTATGAATACTTGTACAACAGTGTCCCCATTCTGCAGTGTGCCAGTTAACACTATGAATACTTTTACAACAGTGTCCCCATTCTGCAGTGTGCCAGTTAACACTATGAATACTTTTACAACAGTGTTCCCATTCTGCAGTGCGCCAGTTACTGCTTCAGGACTTGCTGGCCCCTCCCTTTGTTTGGTTACTGCTGTAAGTAAGTGTTTTGAATTACAGTATATTATTTAGTGCCACTTTCTTTCATGTCTCACCCAAACAGCTTCCTTAATATACTGTTCCTAACAAAAGGTTTCTGAATGCATGTCAGTAAAATTCACTAAATACCAGAAGATATAAACCCTAGTAAACCTCTGTGGCAAAGTGGTTGCAGTGCGCAGGTACAGAGGTGATGCAGTGCTCAAGAGAATGACAACAACAAAGGTACAAGTGAAAGTCACTTGACAACAGTAAATAATAACGTTAACTGGCAATACACAACGATGCGTATTGCTCAGTAAAACCATGGGGTTATTGTACCATAGCTCCGCCCCCTTTCTAGATGGCCGACTTCCGCCTAACCCTGGGAATGAATTGTCTGGCCATCCAGTTCAGGGCACTCTGTTCCCTTTACACAGCGCCCTCACAGGTCAGGAGGGAGATCTATCACCAAGAATTATTCTGTCTCTGTCACAACCTCCTATACTACACAGCAGTTTGCTGAACTTTAGTTTCTGAGGCATATGTAAATGTGAGTTAATACAGTGTAAATTAAGGCCTCTTTGAAAAGTCCCATTTCAGTGTTACCCATTGTGTCAAGATCCAGCTCCTTGCCTTTGTCTTTAAGCCTGTCAGAGGTGTAACACCTGTGTTTGCTGATGGCCCTTCTGGTATCTTTCATAATAAGTGCTGGGGTTATCAGTCTTTCTCTGCCCGGCCCTGTTTCAGTGCCAGGGTTGTAGGAGCGCCGCTCTAATCAGCTGCAGGTGATAAAGAGCTCCCTCAGTAATGCAGACCCCTTAGAGTCACGGCACCACATTCATTTATATTGGTGGGCCTTCTGGATGGAGGGTTGTAAACCGTGACCCACTGTCTGCCGTGCATTAGATGATGACAGGGCCACCCATCCCTCTTGTAATTGATGACAGGATGGTGCAACGAGGTGACGGCTTACAACACACACGCAGGCTGCCCTCATTATCTGTTGCAACTTGCTTAAAAAAAAGATTAATTTTGCTCAAGACGGCCATTAATTATTTATAATGTTTTAATACGTTTTTGATCGTGAGGGATGGAGCTGTGCTGAACCATGCTTCCTTTCTTCCTTCCTGTCCTGGCGGTTTTTCTTAAGGTGAACTTAATTGGTCTTTGCAAATAATAATTTTCACTTAATGAAGGCAGTCCCGCCAATTATAATACTCTCTGCTGTTAAACTGCTCTGCCAAAGTGCTCCGCAACATTATATCCCATTAGAATCACCTTGTACCTCATTATGACAGGCTAACACACATGTCTGGTACCCAAGTACTGCTCTGCTACAAAGGTGGAGTGAGTGGAAAGAGATGGCAGCTTAAAACCTTCCAGGCAAGAAGAATTTGGAATTAATTATTTTTAAAACCTGAGTTGCCACACTCTTGTATTAGCACAGCGCTAAAGTTTCAACAGTAATTTTCAGGCCTGGCATGATAGTAGAGGAGGCTGTCTGGTCTAGTGGTTAAAGAAAAGGGCTTGTAACCAGGAGGTCCCCGGTTCAAATCCCACCTCAGCCACTGACTCATTGTGTGACCCTGAGCAAGTCACTTAACCTCCTTGTGCTCCGTCTTTCAGGTGAGATGTAATTGTAAGTGACTCTGCAGCTGATGCATAGTTCACACACCCTAGTCTCTGTAAGTCGCCTTGGAAAAAGGCGTCTGCTAAATAAACAAATAATAATAATATAATCAGCCTTAGCCAAAAAAAATCTGGAGCCAACACTGATAGTTAGATGATAATGATCACTTTTGGCTCCGAACAGTCTTTTTATTTGCTGTAGCTTTTTAGGTTTACCGCTTTAAGGGAATTAATACTACCATATTTTATTTTAAATCAGGAAGCCACTCTCAGCCAATCAAAACGCCAGATTTCAGAACATTCCAGCACATCTTTTTTTCCCACGTCGTCAGCACCCCTGGCGACAGCTTGGCTAAAATGTAGATTCCACGTCCTATCGATGTGATGGATAACATGCGGATTGGCTGGCCTTGTATACTGGGAATGCAGTCTGGGCTTCTCAGCCTGACATAATCACCTCACAAACTGGCACTGAAATCAAATGGTATCTGAAATGTCTCCAGTGTCCCACGTCGGTATATCTGATGTTCATCATGACTGCTGTGTTTGCCTGCTGCACTCACTGCTATATTTTCTTGTCATTTTACTTTCTAAAGCACTTTCTCAAGTGATGAAATACTATGTAAATATATTATTATTATTATTATTATTATTATTATTATTATTATTATTATTATTATTATTATTAATAATAGTAATATTAGTAGTCGTAGTAGTGCTAGCAAAAATATTCACTATTTGACATTTAAATTAACACCATGATGGATGTTTTACTATGGGTGGCTACCTACCTTCGCAGATGGTTGCAGCCAGCTGCTTGTGAATTAATCTCATGCAAGAGATGTGTGAGATATTAGCACACTCACTTACAAGCAAGGCATGTGAACATCTGAATGGATCGGCTTTGCCTGTCTCAAGCCTACAGTGGGGTATGCCCCCCTGTTCAGTGGCTGAGCCGAGTTCAATTGTATCCTTAATAAACACAACATTAATAATATCAGGCTGGGGCTCCAGGCACCAGCCCATGGCTCCTGCTGAGTTTTAATTCAAGCTGTATTGATCCATATTGGCCTCCTCCCAAGGTCTCCGGTATCATGCGAATGGGATCCAGACCCGGGTTCCCCGGATTATTGTATTCTAGAGCCGTAATGCACATTAGCTGCCTGTGGTGCAGCCCAGATCAAGTAACAATCAATACAGTCTGAATAGCCAAGCTTGTTTTCTCCATACAGTGATTATGAAATGTTCATATTGTTAAAGCTGTAGGGCACCACTATTATTATTATTATTATTATTATTATTATTATTATTATTATTATTATTTACTGTGATAATTCTGAAGGTAAAAAAGACTGTGTATATATATATATATATATATATATATACAGGGGTGTGCAATTTTTGAAAAAAAAAAACATGTCCTTAAAAATCTACTTGCCCCCTACCTGTCACGCAAAACACACATGAAAAAGTAGAATATAACTTGTAGGATTTTGTTTTTATTTAACAGTAAACACAATCAGTGAATTAGTGATTCACAGGGGCAGATCTAGCCTTGTAGTTTGATGGGTTCACTAATTCTTCAAGATAACAAAACATTCCCTGTGACCCCACGTCACCTCAACAAATGTATAACACACTTTAAGGAAATGTTCCTTTCAGTGCAGTTTGGGACACATTTGCTAGTAATTTAAGTAACATAGTAAGAGTACAACTATAATAAGCAATACTTGGGTGATATTAAAAATATAGCTTCCCCCCCCCCCCCACACACACTTTCTCTATAAGCTGTATCAAACTCCTGATGTGCAGGTGTTTTAGTTTGTTGCATCACAGATACAAAATCATTGCCAACTATTACTGCTGCTTTGTGGAATTCAGATTTTTCTTGACATTCTTTCAGTTTTGTAACTGCTGGACCCCAAGTTTTTAAAGGACTTGTGTATAACTTGTCAGGTTTCTCTGCATTTTGTACTGTTTTTCTACCAAAATGCACGCAATATTTACAGTAGGCTCCATCAAATTCTGCAAAGACAAAATATTTGTTTACTTTTGTTTTTATTTCTATTATATATATGGCTAACTGGAACACTGCTACAAGCAGGGTGATTCTGGTTCATACACTAATGGAATTAATATTATTATTATTATTATTATATTTATTTTTTTATTTTGGGAGAGCATCATTTTTTCCCTGCACTACTCTCACTGAAAAATAAATTCATGCATTAATTAATACATAAACACATTGCCATGAGATTTACAGTCCTGTATTTTATTTTAAAATAATAAAATATTGTACAGATAATCCCATATACAGTATAAGCATTTCATTTCTATCATTATAAACATATTTGTCACTCTTCATGTTTTAATAGTTTCACAAATCGATGGATTGTGCATGTCCAATAAATAACTAATATCGCTTGTGTTCAAATCTAGTAAAAAAAAAAAAAACGTTTAAAATGACGTTTAAATCTTAAATATATATATGGTAAATAGCAAACTAGGTTAGCAACACTAAAATTGGAAAAAATAAATAAATAATTTTTTTGCCACAGAAAGTTTGTTTTTTAATGCTTCTAAACAGTAAACTTCTTTTTTTAAACATCCCAACAAGTACATTGACCACGGAGTGTTATAAATTACATCACACATTTTTTTCTAATCTGCTAATACCTTATCCACTATGGTGTTTATTTATTTATTTACTTTACTAGATTGCAACATTTAAATGCCAGGTTCATGTATTAAGAAAGCAGCACCACTTGTTTTTCTAATTTACAAAAAACACAAATACCTTACATTTGAAAGAGTAGTCTGTGCATTTTCCAGAGGCTCTCTTGACACCCATTTTTTGGTTTCTTTGTAACCAATAGAAAATCATCTTCTTCCACAGCTAGCCAATCAGAAGTGATAGGGGTGGGACGTAAACACTTTTAAAAATGTGATGTTCTTTGGTGCTAGTCTGCTGCAATTCACTTTTCAGAAACTTGCGTGGCTCTCTAGAAATATACCCGGAGCGTTTTTCGAGCAACAGAACGAACATAAGACAAATAAATAAATAAAAACTACTTGTCTATACAAAGTATAACCACAAAACTTGTTGTCCGTCACACAAATCTTGCCCTGGGCTTTCGGGCGATACCAATTGCGCACCCCTCCATTCGGAATTAAATACAAATTCTAGGTACTGAAGCCACGTTGCATTTGTTCCAAATGCTGTATTTTATGCACCTTAAAATAGTGCATGCTACTTTGTTTGAGGCAAGGCACTGGTGTCATGACTCATGACAAACCAGACACAATAATACTGTTCTTTACCAAGAACATATTTAAGGAATACAATACCCTTTGGTCACTGCATGTATAATTGTACATCTTAAGTTTCCTATCTTTGCTAAACTTTATAATGCGTATATGCTTTTGTCTTGGCAGGGCAGCTTCTTGTATCCCATTCACATAAACAGTTTTGTTTATTTTTGCAGACATCCTTATCCAATGAGACTTACAGAGACTAGGGTGTGTGAACTAAGCATCAGCTGCAGAGCCACTTACAACAACGTCTCACCTGAAAGAGGAGGTTAAGTGACTTGCTCAAGGTCACACAGTGAGTCAGTGAGTGAGCCAGGATTTGAACTGGGGACCTCCTGGTTACAAGCCCTTTTCTTTAACCACCAGACCACACATTTAATTAAAATGGGTTATTTTAAGCATAAAAATAGGGTTTAAGAAAAATGTCATCTATCGTACTATAAAAGCTTTGTCGATAGGACCAGATTTGTTCAATAAAATACAATGTGCATTGTGGAGTTTTTGTAAACTTATGAAATTGTTTTTTTTAGTATCATAGGTTGTATATTCATCTGCATTGGAAAAAGTGTTTCAGCTAATAGTGCTTTTAACCTCGAGTAATGTGAGCAGAACATGTTGTGGGGTGCAGTTCATAAAAGCTCACAGGATGACATACTTTCTAAAATATGACAAACCCGGGCTGTATCATTAATTTCCCATCAATTTCCACCTTTGAATGTATTGGGATGTATTTTAATGATCTATACAGTGGCAGATTTTAATACCGCCACCCTAAATTCATAACCCTTTTTCGTGAGCCTCATTTCACTGTATTTTTATTGTATTTCTTAATGAGTCTATGAATAACTACTCGGGGGAAACCCCAACCGGATTATTACAGAGTAAAGGATTGGCGATATTTTGACCGGGCACAGTTTTGAACATTAAAACGAAGCCCATTGTGTTTCTCATTTACTAAGGGGACAGTCATTCAAATAATTTATCTTCAGTCGCTGCTGTTCTCAAGCAGTAAAGAAAAACAACGCTGTAGATCTTTATTAATTGAATCGTTTAACTCGCCGTTTGTCTTGCCTATTGATAAGTGTCAGGCATTACATGAAGGAGGTTGTTTGCGTTCTGCTGTCCGTGGTACCTCAGGGGTTAAACCCCCAGCGCTCTCATGCTCTTGCTTGGTGTCCGTCTATTTTCCTGGAATAGACACTTCAGGTCAGCTCCATTGCCGCTGCAGCTCATTGTCAGCACCAGTGACATTTCCAAATAATTGGCCATTAGCCTTCCCCGGATGCACTGTGCTACTGCCCTGTATCAGTCTGTATGTAGCCCTGCACATATTTTCTAGAACCAATGATATTTTTAGTGGAAGATGAGCTAATAAGAAGGAATTATTTAAAACGTTAGGCTAATATATTCAAAATCTGTTTTAATGAATAAACTATAGCTTGGTATATTTATTAAACCGTTCTAGCACATGTCCTGAACAGTCTTGAGCAAATGTCCTGGACAAAGTTTTGTGAATTGGTTCTTGTGTTGAGTTCACAAAACTATATGTTTTTTTTTTTTTTTTTTTAAATATCTTTTCAATGTGTTCCCCTTTTGTGATTTTTACAATATTAAGTATTGTAGCATCCAGATTGTAAACTCTCCTTTATTTTACTAGTTCTGTTCATCAGTAGCAAAGGCAGAACATTTTATTTAATACCATATAATGTAACAGGGAAAATAACAGCAGACTATCAAAATGTATATTTTGAATTAGTTGAATTAGTTGAAAAACAAATAATTTGTACCATATTACAGTAAAGACATTTCAGGGTAAAATAAGCCTGTAGCCCATCAAAAATACCCTTTAGAGAAAGACGGAAACACTCTTCTTTACAGTAGAATGTGTGTTATGTATTTCAGACGTCAATTATGCACTGGTTTCCATTACATGATAATATTTTGATAAATGTTGTTTTGTGAACGGATATGGACATGGTAAGTTTTTCCACTGCATACATAACAAGAAGTGTTTGTTTGAATATTGGAATATTGGAATGGTTGTCCCAGGACTAACCTCTGGAGGGTTTAAATCTGATACTGCATTTGATCTTGCAGACATGGATTACCAGCAGTGGTATCAAATGCCACTGAGATTCTACCACTGTCTCTAGACATGCCTTCCCCCCACCTATTCTCAGAGCAGTTTCTATTGTTCTGCCTCGTAATAATTACAGCTGTTGGTTTCATGACTTAGCAGTGGTAGGTGCTGCTCGCTCTTCATAGCCGCTGCTCTCAGACACACTCTCAGGCGCAGGGTTTCACAAAGTAAACTCCACCACCTGCCTATAGAGCGCGGGGTTTCACAAAGTAAACCCCACCCCCTGTACTAAGGACTGTTTAGAAACATTCTCTTAGCTAAACAGTGCTTTGAAAAGTGAAAATGAACCTCTCTAAATTCAGTTAAATTCAACTGGATTTAATTAATCATAATTACTTTTGAAAATAATTCAAACATTATTATATGAATATAAAACATTCACTCAAATATGTCCCTTGAATATTCAATAATAATAATAACTAGAACTACCAGGCAGTTTTACGGCTCTCAAGCCCCAGTACCAGTACCAAACACTTAACCAATTACTGGAATAAGTGGATTTAGTTATTGATATTTTACAAGTTTTAAATCAGTAACTTCACCAGTTCGCCACAAGAAGATTTAGAAAGCTTTTTTTTCCAAAAAATGTGTTGGGTGGCCATCTTGGTTCATGCACAAACACCATTTTTGAAAAAGTTAATTATACTGACACAGGCATGATGGTTTTCAGGTTTGGAGTTAATCAAGTAAACCGTTTTTAAACTGAAGCAGTTTTAAATTTAAAAAGAAAAAATAGGTCCGGCAGCCATCTTGTTTAAGAAAATAACACCATTTGCAATATCTGAATTCTGTTGTCACCGGGATGATGCCTACCGATTTGGGAGTAAGTTGGTTAAATGGTTTTCGAGCAGAAGTAGTTTGTTGTTTGGTGCGCTTTTCGGTAAAATTTGTGGCAGCCATTTTGATAGTAAACTTTATCGCAGCAACTTCTGCTTCACAAACTTGAAGCAGGTTTGGTTGCTGCTGATATATGCCAAGTGTCAGATCAATCACTTCACCGGTTCCCAAGAAGAAGATTTCGAAAGGTTTTTTCCAAACAATGCGTCAGGCGACCATCTTGGTTCACACACAAACACCATTTGTACTGATACAGACGTGATGGTTTTCAGGTTTGGAATTAATCAAGTAAACTGTTTTTAACTGAAGCAGTTTTAAATTTAAGACAATGTAGGTCCAGCAGCCATCTTGTTTTACAAAAGAACACCATTTTGACATATTTGAATTCCATTGTCCCGAGGATGATGCCTATCAAAGTTAAGAGTTAGTTGGTTAAATGGTTTGCAGACAGAAGCAGTTTGATGTTTGGGGCGCATTTTGGCGAATTTGGTGCCAACCATTTTGATAGTAAAATTTATTGCAGCAACTTCTGCTTCGCAAACTTGAAGCGGAATGCGAAGTTTCAGATCAAACGGTTCACTGCTTCCCAAGTGAAGTGGCTTTAAATTCAAGAATGAAACGTAGGTCTGGCTGCCATCTTGTTTTACAAAAGAACACCATTTTGCCATATTTGAATTCCACTGTCCCCAGGATGACGCCTACCAAGTTAGGAGTTTGCTGGTTAAACGGTTTGCAAAGGGAAGCAGTTGGATGTTTGGGTGCGTTTTGGCGAATTTGGTGCCAGCCATGTTGATAGTAAAATTTATCGCAGCAACTTCTGCTTCGCAAACTTGAAGCGTGTTTGGTTGCTGATGACATATGCGATCAATCGGTTCAGCTGTTCCCAAAAAGAAGATTTTGAAAGGTTTTTCCAAAAAAGGCGGCAGGCTGCCATCTTGGTTGATGCAGGAGTGGAATTTCTTTTTGCATCTGAACTGTAATCTACACCGGATGATACCTGCCAAGTTTCATGTTGATTGGTTACACTGTGTGTGAACAGGAGCAGTTTAAAGTTTTGGGAATAATAATAATAATAATAATAATAATAATAATAATAATAATAATAATAATAATAATAATAATAATGTGCTTGTTTTTTTTCCAGATTCTTTCTGAAATTCTTCCTCAAGTGCAATCAGAATTGTTTGAAAAATGCAGGGAACCCACGGGACATGCGCCGCTTTCAGGTAAAGACAGATTCAATGCATTTTCCCTTTCAAATGTACCAATAAGATGTCTCTTTTAATAATAAACACCCTACACACAACACATTAACTTGTAAATCACAAAAAACAAAGATTGCACTTGGGAACTACTATTAGATATAAAAGGTGTTGTTTTCTTAACACCCTGAATTTTCTTAGCATGGAAAGACATCTGTACCAGGATAAGATAACCTCTGTAACAGTAGATTTCTTATACGTGACTGATAATGTAAAGTAAAAACAATCACACAAAGTCATTTGTGCTATTGTAAAGATTCTTGAACACTAGTCTGCAGTTTGAAAGCATTGGCTGCCATGATTAATTGTATCTCATTGGAGAATCATGTTTACAGTCAAACCTTAGTAGGGACACTCTACAAGGTCCTATCCTTCACAAAAGACTGTCAGCGCTATCCACGTTAACGACCGCTAAAATATTTAAAGAAGAGCAGGGTTACTTCCCTGGTATCCTGGCTTGGAATCCGGGTCTTTCTGTGCATTCAAATCAGATAGCCACCTCTGGGATGGGTTTTGAAGATTTTTTTGTTTTGTTTTTCTGGTTGCCCTATTTTTAGCTTGGTATTATAACTCACTTTTGGGTGTCCCAGTAATGCCAATTGTGTGTGTGTGTGTCTCTCTATATATATATATACTGTATATATACTGTATATATATATGTATATGTACTTTACGGGCACTCATTCCCCGCTGATGGCTTCTACTTAGTAACAGTGTAGCATTCTCTGGTACCTTCCATCCTGACAGCCCTATTTATTTATTTATTCATTCAAGTCTTCTCATTTTCAAGGACAGCCTGAAACGTAGCCACGGAAGCAGGCCCAATGAAACGCAAGCACACAAACACACACATGCACACAGGTAGGGGTTTCAGGAGTCAAGCGGGCTTTTCAGAGCCCCATCAACAATTCAAGGTATATGGGGCTCCCGAGTGGCGCATCCAGTAAAAACACTCGCTAGAGTGCAGGATGCGCTCTATAGCCTGGACGTCGCGAGTTCGAGTCCAGGCTATTCCACAGCCGGGAGCTTCCAGGGGGCGGCGCTCAATTGGCCGAGCGTTGCCCGAGGGGAGGGAGGGTTAGGTCGGCCAGGGTGTCCTCGGCTCACCGCGCACCAGCGACCCCTGTAGTCTGGCCGGGCGCCTGCGGGCTTGCCTGTAAGCTGCCCAGAGCTGCGTTGTCCTCCGACGCTGTAGCTCTGAGGCGGCTGCACGGTGAGTTCGCAGTGTGTAAAGAAGCGGGCGGCTGACGGCACACGCTTCGGAGGACAGCGTGTGTTCATCTTCACCCCTCCCGAATCAGCGCAGGGGTGGTAGCGGTGAGCTGAGCATAATAAAATTATCGGGCATTTCAAATTGGGGAGAAAATAATAAAAACTAATTGGCAACGACTAAATTATTAAAAAAAAATATATATATATATTTCAAGGTATAGCAACATTCAGAAGTCCTTTAAACAGTGCTTTTTCAAGAGGTTAGTTGGAAAGCTGGGCTCACCATCACAGTGTAACAGTAACAGTAACACGCCTGCTTTGACTCTGTCAATAAGGTGTAGGGCCACCACGGGCCACCACAGCAGCACTGATTGGACGTGACAAGTTGTTTGAATTG
The DNA here is from genome assembly GCF_902713425.1 of Acipenser ruthenus. Classification (NCBI taxonomy): domain Eukaryota; kingdom Metazoa; phylum Chordata; class Actinopteri; order Acipenseriformes; family Acipenseridae; genus Acipenser; species Acipenser ruthenus. Next base: position 116,970,987 of record NC_081189.1, on the reverse strand, counting down.
TTCTGGAGGCATGCTTATTCCACAGCGATTTCCTCCAGGGTCACTGTTAGAGGAAATCAGCAGATACGTCTGTCCCCTAGTGTCGGGACTGAAACTGACAAGCAACAGGGAGATGCAGCTTTTATCTAATACAGAACATCAGGGATTCCATTTGCACAGCAAATTAATAAACCATGCGAGGGACAGTTCATTTACATATGTGCTTCAGGCTTCTTTTATTTTGTCCAGTGGTGTGTACCCTGAATTCTTTGCTCAGCCTTGCTTAGAGGCTGGGGTTTGAATGAGAGGTGATAGGAGGCACACAAATTAAAATTCATAATGGACTGACAAGAGTACGTGGCATTGTAAATAACATTTACAGCTATAGACACTGATAGCTGTCTCTAATACAGTCAGTTAAAGGCAGATATACTGAAACACAATCTCATCTATAGTCAGAGTGGATCTACTGAAAAGGGAAGCTACATAAACACATGGTTATCTCATATATGGAGTCATATCTCAGATAACACCAGCTTTTCTGATTTGATTTTTATTACATGACAGTATCTGTTATTCACTTCATGCTAATATTGGACTCGGCTTTCTCCCAGATAAAATTAGGTAATAGTGCTGAGAACCAACCAAGCCGTAGCTTCACTGTAATATATCAGCCTTCAGCGCTTTTCCTCCAGGTAATGTGGATTTCCTATTGGCCTGGTGTTGATGGCCGAAGTGTAATGCTGGCTGCAGGGATCAGCCAATTTGCGGTCTCTGTCTCAAATTAGCATACACGAGGTGGCGAGGCTGGCTCCAGTGATCAACCAAAGGGTGGCCTCCCGGCACCATGGCACAGGCCCACCGAGAGGGCGGGGAGGACGGGGACATTTCCCCGGGGCCCAACGCCTTGAAGGGGGTCCAACGCCCCGAAGGGGGGCCCTGATGAAGGGGGAACTTTTTTTAAAAAATTTTAATTTTTTTTTTAATATATATAAAATATTTCAAAACAGCTAGCCCTGCACAAGACCCTTTGCGTTCCCACCACCACATTAAAAAGAAAAACTGCCGTACTGCACACCGAGCCGATGTGCTTCTGTGGTGTAATGATTGTGTATCCAGGCACTGTCAAACACTTCCTTTCACACAATGATTTGAACTTTCGCATTTCATATTTTACTACACCAAAAAGCTGAAAAAAGGCATAGCAATTTTATGTATATTTTTAAAGACTTTTAAAAACTTTAAAATAACTCTAAAGTTGCACAATATATACCACAGTATGAATTATTCCATTATTAAGATCTATAATTTGCTCAAAACAACGTGTTGTAGCAGTTTGTTAGAAAAATTGTATCACGTAAAATAAATAAAGTACTTTCTTCAGCTGGTGGTAAACACAATTAGAGAATGATCCGTAATATTGCTTAAAATATTTACCAATACTAGCTATTAGTTAAGAGCAGAGATGTGTGGTTTATTTTTGGCACTGGATCAATAAAATAGTGTATAGCAACACCATTAAAATGTAGTTTATGCTAAAAACGTATTTATTTGATGTTAAGTAAGCTTCCAATTACTGACTATTACATGTGAAGTTTGTACAAAAAATATATTTATTCACTTACCTAAAAAAAAAAGTTTTGAATACTGTAAATAACTTAAACATAACTACTTTGAGAAAGAGTAAACTATCCTGCTGCAGATTTTAATTGAGATATTGAAACTTCTAGGCATCGTTGACAGTTTCCTTCAAACCCATTATCGAAATAATGTATTGGTTGAAATGATCTTCCTCAGACACTGCTAAGATTGCAAGTATCATTGCTTATTTTAGAAGCTTGGTTTAGACTACAGTATACTACAAAGTTGGATGAATGTAGTACCATGGGGGGTTAGGACGGGACATACCAATCCTTCCCCAGGGCCCATGGCGGCTCTCGGAGGCCCTGCCAAGGCAGCTGGGTGGGGTCATCAGGTGCAGTGGTATCTGGGAAGGAATATCTGACTTACAGAACAGCATGGTTGAGCAGTGAAAACTGAAACACCTGCCATATACAGCACATCCTCCTCACATGACTGATTTATTATGTTAGCAAACATGACATATATTCTGTAACATATAAAAGCTCCCTGTTGCAAGTCAGGTACGATCGGAAAGACAACAGGTCTGCGTTGGTAGGTGCTTCCCTATCCATTACTGCACACATTACTTCTGTTTCACATGGGACTGTCAAAGGTGGTGACTATCGACTCTATTGAGAATAAGGGCAAAATTGAAAACAAATATGATTAAAACCATTGTATAAAACTTGAGCCTAGTTTGCTGGCTTTATACTGTTCAAATGATTTTATTCCTCTCTGTAATTGTGACTTTGTGCCTCCTTCTAGGGTTGTTCCTCACTGCAGATTTCCACCATGAACTACCCAGCAGAAATTAGAATGAGTGGCCTTACACCCACCCTTGTGAAATTGTTCTGGCCATTGTTTCTGTGAATAGTCTTGTTTGCAGATTTCTCTTGTCTAGGTGCTAATGCTTATCTATTGCTTCCCCTTCCAGGTGGTTGTGGCCACAACAATCAATGTGGATGGCCACGTGCTGGCAGTCTCGGATAATATGTTTGTTCACAACAACTCCAAGCATGGCAGGAAAGCCCGTCGTCTCGACCCTTTAGAAGGTAGGACATGTTCAGAGTGTGTTCTACTGCAATGCAGTCCCTGGGAATGGATTGGGCCAGCACTCAATGAAAATCAATGTACACAGCGTCTAAGCAAACCATGAGACAAGCTTAAAAAGACACCCAAATATCAAGTGCTAAATACCAGTTCATCTGAAGCACTGGGTGTTTCAGATCTAATTCCAGACAGCACTAGAAAACAGACCCTACTTCAATAAGTGCATGGTAGAAATCTAGGCTGATAACAGAATTGTTGGCTACTATTGGTTACTGACCATTACTGAACACCCTTATTAAACACAAGGAATATTCGTCACCTATTTTGGCAGCTTGCTTTCTACCAAAAAATGTTTCTGTTTAAATACAGGTCTACTCAGTGGTGTAGTCCTAAATCTGAAGGTATCGGAACACCGAAAGTAGTTTGCAGTAGAAACAGTTTTTAATTATCTTTTCATTGCATCAAGAGGACTACTGACTGAATGGGACAGTTGTGCGGGAGATGTGAGTCATGTGATTTAGCTTGCCTATCATGTGAGTTACAGCGCGACTGCACCACTGTCTGCTGCCTATAGGAAATAGCACTGGAACAGCTTAGCAGCTCATTCCGGTTTGTCTACACCACTGGGTTAAATGGGAACATGCAGTGTAGCTTAAGACATATTGAAGAGGAACCTAGCAACAGCCTTGTGTTCAGGTCTCTCATTTTGGAAGTTTGCGGAGGAAATACCTAGCCATGTTGTTGATGCCGAATCACTTGGATCCTTTAAGACGCTACTTGACTAAGTTTTGAGATCAATCAGCTGCGAGGATCCGGACAAACATAGACGGGTCGAATAGCCTTGTCTTGTTCATAATTTTCTTATGTTCTTCTTATGTTCTTAAGTCATACCTCGGTTGCAACGTTCCCATTTACTACAAGCTTTCATTAACTGACAGCAGATCCGGTGAATGGATATCACAGCTTGTCATCAGGACAGTCAGATTGTATTGCCTGCTTACGAGACAAATAACATACTGTATATCTTTTTTTTCCTAAAGATTAATGTACATTTTTTAATCCTGATTTTGCATCTTACAATCAGGTTTACTGATGCAACAGAAGAGCAATAATCGTTTTCTAAAAGGATTACAAGAGAGTTTTCTCAAACTAGAAATCTATGGTAATACTTTGAGAGATCAGGGATTAAATCAAATGAGATTGTGTTGCTCATATGCTACAAAATGTAGCTTCCATGCTGTTATTGTATGCGTTGTATGCGTGACAGACAGACAGATGCACACAGTGCTTAATGGTCCACTTTTAACAACCCTACAAATATGCTTTTTACAGGAAGAAAATACACTGAAGAGTTTTCATTGCACACTAGCAGGTGTTTTTAAAACATTGTACACAATGTGCCCCCCTATTGTCACAGCATTCATCAGTATAAGCAGAGGTTAAACTATAACAAACCATGGGCCACAAGTTTTAACAGAGTAAATGCAAACAACTAAGCAGTGTAACTAAAGGTCTCTTAAGCACTGTCTTTCTCATTTCACTAACAATGATTTATTTTTTCCTTTAAAAAAAAAACTTGTGAACGCTTTGAAAATACAGCCCTAGGTCAAGTAGACAAATGTTTATACTGACAGCCAGTTGAAACTCTTAACTATGACCCTTCGGGTTTATTTTCATTGGCATTTCCGTTCCAGTCAGAAAGAAGTGTAGTGTATAAACTTCATTGAACATACTATGCTGTACAGATTCGTAGTTTAGATCCGTTTTTTTTTTTTTTGGAAGAAATTCCAACTGTTGCCTGCCAAATAAAACTGGATTCAAATGTACTGGTCAAACCAAAATGGTAAGACAGCTCTCTTAAATGTTTTTATTTCTTTTAACCAATGTGATTGAACTTATCACTGTGTATGCAGTGTAACCCCTCCATTCAGTCAAGCTGTGAAACATGTGCCTACAGAAGTTAGAAATCATATTAATTATGGTACCATCTCTTATAATTAAGGAAGAGGGTTAGCGCTTTGGTTTCTTGGTCTTGATTTGCAGCAGCTCTCATATATGCTTCAAGTTCTCTGCTTGTAGTTTTTGTTCCTTATTGCTAGTCTTGGTAGCTGCATGCTGACCTTTGCCTCGCTGTGTTTTAACATGATCTTCAAGTTTGAATGATACCAGTGGTGAGCCGACTAATCTGATGAACAGGAGCGATGATGCTGTTGTTGTTAAGAGCGCTCGTTTTTTAGCATGTCATTTGGGTTGTTAAAAAAATAATAGTAATTTTCTTACTCACATCCTAAAATATATCATTACAGTATACTTTTGTCATTCTATTCATGGAACAGGGAAGTGTTTTATTATTGTACATGCACAAAAAAAAAATAATTGTATAATTCTCGCCTTATTGTTGAGACTACTGGAACTACACATTCAAGTATATTTAGTATGTTAGAGAAACACACACACAAATAAAGCCGTGCTTTAGGATGAGAAGCGGCTATATAATTCCGTTCTCATCTGGTTTTTCTTTTTCTGCAGTATCAATGGCTATTGATATTTGTGATACTACCAGCCAACGTAGAGAGAAATCGATTGTTGAAATATCAAGAGAATCTTGATCGTGGCTCGCTTCGGGGGGTATTGGATTGTGGGGATCAAAGGTTGGATTGTCAGACAGTACTAGATCAATCCAGATTTAAATGTGAATCAATCAGTCTGGCTCTGGTCCCCTGCCATCACAAACTGAGGAGGCATTCCCTTGGCAGCCTATCTTGTTGTGTGCAGTGCTCTTCTGCCCTTAAGATAACTGTTTTTTTTTGTATTGTATGCAATGTCAGCATTAAATAATTGGACACAGTTATAGTTTTTGTTATTTGGTCATTTTAAAAAAGACGCTATAAGGATACCGATGGCATATTTCCAATGGAATACAAGGGTAGGAGATTTGTACTTCCAAAGAGAAGAATCTTAGAGTTGCACATGCTTCTGATTATTATGTGTGTATGATTGTGTGCGTGCCTATGTGCTTGTGTGTCTATGTGTGTGAGATTGTAGCCTGACGTTCCTCTCTGTGTTTCCGAAGCAGCCACCCCCTGCATCAAAGCCATCAGCCCGAGCGAGGGCTGGACCACTGGAGGTGCTACCGTCATCGTTATCGGCGATAACTTCTTCGACGGGCTGCAGGTGGTCTTCGGCACCATGCTGGTCTGGAGTGAGGTAGGTAGGGCCTGGGGGTCTGCCAGGGACTGGAAAACTGATAAGCTCAGATTTCAGGATTAAACAGCTCCCCACCCCTTCAGAATGTGCTGTTCAGTGACACAAACAACAGCAGTGTTTAAACTACAGTTAATGACGCTGTACTGCAGCAGTAATCTTTGTTGCCGGTCTGGGTGGGTGGAAGATGTTTGTGATGTTTTATGTAATTATGTATGATGATGTTCCTGTCCTCCTGTGTTCAGTGACTCACAAACTTATTTAACCTCCCCTGCTGGTATATGGGGCTCACTAAGACTGTTTGCTCACTAAATATCCTGCAATCGCTGAATAGATGTCCCTTAAGTATATGCAAATTAGTCTTAAAACGAGTCATCTCTCAAGAGCAGAGGTGCCTCAAAATGCTAATGTTATCCACTGTCAATGCCTGGGTGAGATATCTGTGGAACCAGGAAGCTTGTTCTGTCAATTGACCAGAACAAATCCAGCAGTGATTTTCTCTGTCGTACTCCATTAGCAATACCACCACAGCAGGTTAGTTGGGTTTTAAATTAGGAAGACATGTTTGTTTTTTCTGTTCCTCTCAGCTCATCACGCCTCATGCCATCCGCGTGCAGACGCCACCGCGACACATCCCTGGCGTGGTGGAGGTCACGCTCTCATACAAGTCCAAGCAGTTCTGCAAGGGGGCGCCAGGACGCTTCGTCTATACAGGTTAGACAGCCGGACCACTGGGGCTCCTGACCTCTTCCTCCCTTCTGGGTCATTTCCTAATCGAATAGCCATTTTAAACAACCAAAGACCTGATTGCATTGGTTTCCTGTAAACAGAACATCATTTTTCTTTCTTAAGGGGGACACTTTTTATTTTGTTAGAAGCAGAAGCAAAATAATTACATAGCAAACTGTCATTGATATCGTCCTAAATTACATTCCTTCACTCCATGTCCCTGTAGGTACAGCACAGCCCCACAATTGGAATACAGAGGTTTTAAGGTTATTCTACACTAATGGCACACACAGTCTTTAGTCAGTTGTGACTAGGGTTATATATGCATCAGCAGCATATTCATACAATCAATACAAAAACAAATACATTATATATACATCTTCAAATGTTCTCTACATTTGGGCCTATTTTCCTATAAAAACAATGTTAAAGCAAAGCCACCTTGACAAGTTTATGAGACTTCATTACAGATAATATGTAGACATGCATTTGTATCAATTGGCATGTAATGTATAAGAGCATTTCTTCAAATATAATTTTATTTACGTTCACTCTTTCATGATTTTTGAGGTTGTTTGCAATTGTGTTGAGTGGCGGTAGGGGTCGGCGCTCCAATATTGACTTAACATTGTTTCTCTTTATCAGTCTTTACCTGTCTGTGAGCTTGTCTGGAAATGTCTCTAAGCCTGGGACTGCACAGACTTCCTCATTTCATTCAAATCATTTGACAAAATTGTCTTTCAACTTTCCCACCTCTTCCCCCTCTCTGTTCATTTATGTAGGGTAGGTTGAGCCAGTAGAGTTCAAAGGTCACACTGGCACATGATTTTGAAGGGAATGAGCAAGTCTGTTAGTGCTTGGCAGTTCAAAGCCAGGGAAAGACAGATAGAAATCCAAATGATAATGACGTAGTACTGGAGTATCTGAATGAATCTCAATGATGGTAAACATAAATAAAAGACAAATAGCAAAGGCAGAACAAATACCGTAAACGCAGAACAGAAACCAGGCCCAGAGGACAGTTGGAAAGTAAATGGAGATAGGAGCGAGGTGTAGGAGACACTTCTTCAAACAGAGAGTGGTCAGGGAATGGAATGATGTTGCTGCTGAATCACTTGGATCATTTAAGGCCCAACTTGACAAAGTTTTGAGATCAATCTGCTGCAAGGAACCGGATGCGTATTGATGGGCCAAATAGCCTCCACTTGTTCTTAAATTTTCTTATGTTCTTAAAATAAACCGCCCATAAACAGCTTTTGGGGAATTTCCTACAGTTTCTACAGCACTGTGAGCGTGCAGGATAAAATTGTGTCTGAGATGTTTTTTATTCAAGTGTCTGTTATTTGAATTGATTGGATTCTGTAATTGCATCAGGTGTAATTGTGTAAGCAGCAAGTATTCCTTTCAGCCCAAATGGCATTATGAATCTTAATGTCTGCCTGTGTTGCTTTCTGCGGGGGGCCCCTGGGACGCCTTTGCAAGCAAGATGTTTTATCTGCAATGCTGTCTCACAGTACAACATTTTAAACACAGAAATAAGGAACACAAGTCCTGGGGGAAGGACAGGGGCCCTTTAGGATATTCAATAGCTTCCGATCCGGTGGCGCTCGGAGTGAGGAATATGAAGTTGTGGGAGTTAAGTAGAAGGCTGTAAGCTGTAAGTAAAACTGGAGGTGATGGTTCATTACATGCTGGATAAAAACAAAAAAATGTTGGCTCCATTTTTGGGGTTTCTATGTAGTGCAATAATGAATTCTCAGATTATCTGTCACATGGGGAATGTGCGTTTCTGTAATTTGAATATCTTAAATTGAATGAGCAGTGTGTTTGTTTTATAACTCGGAGATTATCACCCCAATGCGTTTATGAAAAAGGAAGAACTAGGAAGCAGATAAAAATGAGGAAGTCTTTTCTGCTGACCTAGGCCCAGACCAAATCAAAACTTTGACAACCCGTTAATCGCACTTAACAAAACTGTATTAAATATATATATATATTTTTTTGTAAGTATCTTATGTCGTCTACTCATAAAAAGAAAACGCTATTAAACACAGTTTTGTTAAGTGCGATTAGCGGGTTGTCAAAGTTTGATTTGGTCCCAGCCCTAGTTTAGGAATACTTTACTACTTGTTGAGCCTTTTAATGGTCACTTCACACTCATAATCACAAAGTGTCTGTAAATGACTGACTGGACATGCAGTAATTGCCTTCATTTAGTTAAAGTATTTATTTTTTATTTTTTATTTTTATTATATTTAGCTGTTTGGAGTTGTAAGACCCCAACAGTAGAAACAGTGTACAGATCCTACGGGAGTTAAAAGGTCTAGGTTTTTGTTTTAAAATGATTATTTGTATGAATAAAAGATAAAATAATGTAATATAATTCAGTGGAATCAAGTAATATAGGATACTAGACTCCTATTGCATAGCAGTTTGACCTATTCCAGGTTTTAATTTGATCTTAATTCGACCCAGTTGATTGGTAACAAGCACAGGCATATTTTATTAAACTCATAGTAAAACCAGGAATGGATCAGACTGCTATGCAAAGGGAGTCTAGTATCCTATATTACTTGATTTCCATCCCTGGGAAATACTTGTGTACATTTTATTTTTCTTAGTTACAAATACTTATTTTTCATTGAAGATTTTGGAAAATAAGGTGAGAAATGAAAATAAATTCTTTGTCTTTAATTTTGTATTTTATTATTATTATTATTATTATTATTATTATTATTATTATTATTATTATTATTATTATTATTATTATTAAGCGACCTCATGCTTTATGAATATGACCTACAGAAGTGTAACCTTTTATATTCCTGAGTGTTTAAGAATCTCTGTAAGACAGAGGATACCTACAATAATTGTTTGTAACTGATAAATGTTAAATACAAATGTTGTACCCATGGCTTTGTTCTGACACTCTTCAGATCGCCAGGGTTCTGCCCCCTTGCGGTTATATTGATGCAGCAATAACAGAATGGTATCGCTTTGTGCAATCAGTCTTTTCTAAGGAAGATTGGGACTCTTTAGTGTTGAGGGTTCACTGCATTCATATAGAAGAAAGGTCAGATTGAGAACAGTTTTACATAATAAAAAATCCCATTGTGATAAAAATGAAAGGATTTGTTTTGTTAAGATTTTCTTTTAAATGTAAAATGTATCATATAAAAAAGTGCCATGTGAACTTTTGTAATCCAAGCATGTATCATACAGTATATGAACACATTGAGATTCCAAACTCATACTCAGTACTACTACTGACTGAAGCAATATGCATCTAAGCAGTGCATTGTGTAGAGCTCAGTAATGGGGCGGCCATACAGTTTGTATTATAGACCTCTCTCTTAATTCTTATACGAGGCCAGCCCCTTCCCCTGCCAGGCTCCGTCTCTCTCTCTCTATGCTCCCTCTTTCGTGTGTCCCTGCTGCTCAAATTTATGGGCAAATTAATGAGAGGAGCCGGGAGGGATTGACTTTCCTGGGAGAACACTGCTCTCTCCGGGAATTAGAGGCAGAATGCGGCAATAATTCAGCCAGGATCGATCTCTCATCCTTGTAGCCACATTGATCCTCATATTACAACCTAAAAATCCTTCCAGATACAATCAAAGACTGGACGGGCTATTATTAGGCTTCCAGGTCACAGGCTGGGAAGCCTATTGTTATTATTATTATTATTATTATTATTATTATTATTATTATTATTAGGCTTCCAGGCCCATAGGCTGGGAAGCCTATTGTTATTGCTGGGATTATTATTATTATTTTTTTTTATTTCTGCCAGAGTTGCTCGAAAACTCACCAGATGCGGTAGGTTGGTAGATGCTTATGGGAAGATGGAAAATGCTAAAGAACTTATGTCATAAATCACATGGTTTGGCCACCATTTTGGATTGAAAAACATTTTTTTTGCCTAAATGTAAGAATTCGTCTTTCGAAAACGCCTTATTGCAGAGTGCTGAAAGTTGGTATAGTTGTTGAGGGATAGTCTAGGATTAACTGGTGTTCGTAAGAAGCTAATAGATTGTGTTGTATGACTGCCATGCTGCATGACATAAAAATCGCACAGTACAGACGTCATAATCACAAACTACAAAGATCTTCTTCTCCCAAACCGCTAGTCCGATTGAAACAAACCGAATGGCACACATGATCCTAGTGTTGTTGTCTTTAAAGGTTTTTCAAGGGAAGTTGCTACAATAAAAAAAACATGGCGGCCACATTCGATTACATCATCAACATACAAAACTGGCTTTTAACTCATTATAGAGTGCAGATAGGGTCATGGTCACTATGGAACACATATAGGAACCCATGTATGCTCTACAAAAAAAAAAATGCCCGTGACCTTTGACCTTTGACCTTTGACCAGTTTTTACCTTTGTAAAACTGGCTTCTAACTCATTATAGAGTGCAGATATGGTCATGGTTACTATGTAAAAATGGTGTTTGGTACTGGCATTCTGCACTGTTTTCTAAAGTGTTTGGTACTGGTACCGTTACTGGCCGTTGCTGGTAACTCTAGTTATTATTATTATTATTATTATTATTATTATTATTATTATTATTATTATTAAACGTGTACTTGCTGCCTTTTAAACCCATTTTGATACAGTAGTTTTCATGATTCAGGACACCTCACTTGTACATTGTGTACTTAAAGTACATCATTAAGGTTTCCAACATTTTTTAACACATTTTTAAACATGGTGTGGTTCTGGACAGACAGAGAGGTTAAGGGATCAATGCATGACTCCAGCAACTTTCATAGGCATTATGCAGAGAAAGAACATTTCTTAGGTTTTACTCAAACCACAATAACTCAGGTTACCTCCAGTCTCTACTGGATTTCTGAAAATTCAAGCCCTGCTGATTCAAATCCAGACTGGTCAATACAAGTGTAAAACCCAAAAGGGTCTTTTCAAAAAGAATGCACTGTTCCCTTTCAAGTCATGAATTAAAAATAAGCAGCCTAACTGTACTTAAAGTGCCTCAAATGAAATGCCAGCTGTGTTTATCACTCCTTTTCTAACGTAAACAGGTGTTTTTCTCCCTTTGAAACAGTAGAAGAAAAGTCTTTGAAAGGGGTTTAGAAATATGAACCAGCCAGGACTTTAAACCCCAAACCCCAGTGCATCTTTCGAGCTGCTATCCAGGCAGTAATGCTCTGCTAGTGTGCACTGCTGTTTGTTCTCTGCTGGAATGGATTGGGAGTGATTTACTATAGTCTCTGCTGCTTGCGCTCGTCGTGGGATCATATAATCTCTTGATTAGGACCATCATCATTTGTGTTGTGTAATGCAGTTATTCATTTTATTTATTTCTCAATTAATTGTATGTGGTGGATCTTGATTAAGCTGAGCGACAAATCTAGGGTTCTTGCTCCAGCTGATGATCTCGAAATGGAACACTGCACTGACAGATGCCTTTATTCAAAGCATAAGAACATAAGAACATAAGAAAGTTTACAAACGAGAGGAGGCCATTCAGCCCATCTTGCTCGTTTGGTTGTTAGTAGCTTATTGATCCCAGAATCTCATCAAACAGCTTCTTGAAGATCCCAGGGTGTCAGCTTCAACAACATTACTGGGGAGTTGGTTCCAGACCCTCACAATTCTCTGTGTAAAAAAGTGCCTCCTATTTTCTGTTCTGAATGCCCCTTTATCTAATCTCCATTTGTGACCCCTGGGTCGACATTGTCTATACCTTTTAGGATTTTGAATGCTTGAATCAGATCACCGTGTAGTCTTCATTGTTCAAGACTGAAAAGATTCAATTCTTTTAGCCTGTCTGCATACGACATGCGTTTTATTTATTTATTTTTTATTTATTTATTTTTTTTAAATTTAGTCATCGGCAATTATTTTACCCCAGTTTTCACCCCAATTTTAGCATGCCCAATTATTATCTGTATCCTCGGCTCACCGCTCGCAACCCCACCGCCGACTCGGGAAACAGAGGCTGGAACGTGCGAAACGTGCTCCTGCCAAGCCGTCATTTTTCGCACTGCAGATCCACAGCAATGCCACCAGACCTATAGTGCCGGAGGACAACACAGATCTGGTGGCTCCACTGCAGAGCCACAAGCACCCTATCGGCCACAGGGGTCGCTGATGCGCGGTGAGCCGTGGATTCCCCTGCCGACCTAAGCCCTCCCCACCCGGGCAGCGCTCAGCCAATTGTGCGCCACCCCCTAGGAACTCCCAGTCACGGTCGGCTGTGACATAGCCTGGATTCGAACCTGCGATCTCCAGGCTATAGAGCACATCCTGCACTCTGCGCAGAGCGCCTTTACTGGATGCGCCACTCGGGAGCCCCCACGACATGCCGTTTAAACCCGGGATAATTCTGGTTGCTCTTCTTTGCACTCTTTCTAGAGCAGCAATATCCTTTTTGTAACGAGGTGACCAGAACTGAACACAATATTCTAGATTAGGTCTTACTAATGCATTGTAAAGTTTTAACATTACTTCCCTTGATTTAAATTCAACACTTCTCACAATATATCCGATCATCTTGTTGGCCTTTTTTATAGCTTCCCCACATTGTCTAGATGAAGACATTTCTGAGTCAACGTAAATTCCTAGGTCTTTTTCATAGTTCCCTTCTTCAATTTCACTATCTCCCATATGATATTTATAATGCAAAATGTTATTGCCTGCATGCAATACTTTACACTTTTCTCTATTAAATGTCATTTGCCATGTGTCTGCCCAGTTCTGAATGCTGTCTAGATCATTTTGAATGACCTTTGCTGTTGCAACAGTGTTTGCCACTCCTCCTATTTTTGTGTTGTCTGCAAATTTAACAAGTTTGCTTACTATATCAGAATCTAAATCATTAATGTAGATTAGGAGTAGCAGAGGACCTAATACTGATTGATCCCTGTGGTACACCACTGGTTACCTCGCTCCATTTTGAGGTTTCTCCTCTAATCAGTACTTTCTGTTTTCTACATGTTAACCACTCCCTAATCCATGCATGCATGCATTTCCTTGAATCCCTACTACATTCAGTTTGTGAATTAATCTTTTATGCGGGACTTTGTCAAAAGCTTTATGGAAATCTAAATAAACCATGTCGTATGCTTTGCAATTATCCATTGTCAATGTTGGATCCTCAAAAAAGTCAAGCAGGTTAGTTAGACACGATCTCCCTTTCCTAAAACCATGCTGACTTTCTCCCAGGATATTGTTACCATATAGGTAATTTTCCGTTTTAGATCTTATTATAGTTTCCATAAGTTTACATATAATAGAAGTCAGACTTATTGGTCTGTAGTTACCTGGTTCGGTTTTGTCTCCCTTTTTGTGGATCGGTATTACGTTTGCTATTTTCCAGTCTGTCGGTACAACCCCTGTGTCAAGAGACTGTTGCATGATCTTGGTTAGTGGTTTGTAAATAATTTCTTTGAGTACCATTGGGAGGATCTCATCCGGCCCAGGGGATTTGTTTATTTTAAGAACTCCTAGTCCCTTTAACACTTCTGCCTCAGTTATGCTGAAGTTATTTAAAATTGGATAGGAACAGGTCGAGATGTGGGGCATGTTGTTCGTGTCCTCCTTTGTAAAAACCTGTGAAAAGTAATCATTTATTTATTATTATTATTTTATTTATTTAGCAGACACCTTTATCCAAGGTGACTTACAGAGACTAGGGTGTGTGAACTATGCATCAGCTGCAGAGTCACTTACAACTACGTCTCACCCGAAAGACGGAGCACAAGGAGGTTAAGTGACTTGCTCAGGGTCACACAACGAGTCAGTGGCTGAGGTGGGATTTGAACCGGGGACCTCCTGGTTACAAGCCCTTTTCTTTAACCACTGGACTAGACAGCCTCCTTAATATATTTAATATATTTGCTATTTCTTTTTCTTCATCTATGATTTTGCCATTTGTGTCAGACATTTAACCTCCTCTTTGAATGTTCTCTTGCTGTTATAATATTGGGAAAACATTTTGGAATTGGTTTTAGCCCCCTTAGCAATATTGATTTTTATCTCTCTCTTGGCCTTTCTAACTTCTTTTTTGACTTGTGTTTGCAGTTCCAAGTACTCTTTCTTTGTTTTTGATCCCTTTTAAACGCTCTATAAAGTGCCTTTTTTCACTGAATATTTTTTTTAATTGATCTATTAAACCATTTTGGCCATTTTGTTTTAGATTTAGATTTGTCTACTTTTGGGATGTAATTGTTTTGCGCTTCTAATACTACATTTTTAAAAAACAGCCATCCTTTTTCTGTGGATGTTTTCTCTATTTTACTCCAATCTACTTCTGTTAGTCTCTGTTTCATACCTTCATAGTTTGCTTTTCTAAAATTGTAAACCTTAGCTTTAGTCATTACTATTGGAACAACCATTGTTTGGACGACTAATGGCAAACTACAAGGGGGCTGTTATCATAGTGTGCAGGTATTTTCTCTCCCCAGGAATCCAAGGAGAGGTACTTTAAGGTGCCTAGGGGCTTAAAGGTCACTGTTACCTTGGTAACAAAATAGAATTATCTGTAGTCGACACTGTAAACAAACAAGAGCACCCAGAGTAGATTGTAAAACAAAACCCTGTCAATTTACTATTCAGTGTTGTTAGAATTACAAGCAAAGAGGTCAGTGGCAATATTCCAATACTTCAGTACAACAGGAATGTCCCTCAAGTTGAAAGATTCAGCTGTACTGACAATTATTCCAGTCATAATTCGATTGTAGAAAATTCATCAAGATAAATCAGTTTTACAAAGAAATTGTGCTTCTTTGTAGTTTAATAATTTTATATGAAACAGTATACAAAATTAATGAAAACTGAACTTTGTGTTTTGAAATAAATAAATATTAATTTGGTAAAAAAAAATATAAAAAAAAAACATTCATAAATGGTGTTCAAGAACAAATCTGAATAAATATATTTTCAAAACATTCTTTACATTAAAGTAGATAATGGGAATTACAATTGAGTGGTGTCCTAGGGAAAAAAAAAGAAAATAGAAAAGAAACCAGGATAGATTATCTAAAGAAAATGAAACTGTGGATTATCAAGTTTTTCCAGGTCACACAGCAGATAGCCAGGCCGCACCATACCGAGTCAGAGATACTGGGTATCACAGCTGTGCTGCTAAAGGAGTCACTGTTAATGGTTCAGAATAAAGTATATTTACGATTTTGACCAAACAGCTTGTTAATTTATTAGTAATACCTTTCATCAAAATCAATATAGTTACAATTGCTCTTCAATAGACTTTGTATTAGATGTGCTCTATCTGCTGGAGTACTTACACACGCACACACACACAACCCAACCCCAAGCCCAACCCAGGAGAAATAAGTGAATTGTATTGATCCAGCCTCTGAACTCTCAATATTTTGCTCTAGTAACACACACATATTAGCTCTATTTTCTATCAGACTCATCAGACAGTATAAAAGGCACAAGTGATGTTGATCACAAATAAATTAAAAATAGCAAGAAACAACTCGGAGCAAAAATCGAACTAGTTTAACCCCGTTACTGCAGTTATTCTCGCTCAAAATCAGCCTTTTGCACCTGCTTCAAAACGAGGCCCCAGGAGTTCCTTTTTCCTGCGCTCTCATACCATCATAAGCAGGCAATAAAAGCTGCTGTATGTTTCCATGTGAGGCAGAGAGATTTCCCATGGAGATGCTTTACAACCAGAATCCCCCAAACTCATAACAACAAATTACTTTACATCTTTAATGTTTGAAAACATATTGCTTACTGCAGTTGGACAGGGTTTTGCTTCCAGCACTGACTTCTGTTTTTCTGTTTAGTCTAGGTTTCTTTAGAGCTCTTTAAGCTATTAGTATGTACCATGTGTAACAGGACAGAGGCTGGGCATGAACTGACGACCCCACACACTGGAAGCAATCGTCTTTAACCACAATGTAAAAGAGCCGAGCTCGGCTGCATTCCTGATTATATAGCTTTTAACCTCATCTCACTGACAGGGGGAAGAATCCGTAACGGCGGTGTATCACACAACACTGCTTCTTACACATGCTTTGTCATTTTGTGAATAGAACCCTATGTCCCCACAGCTGCTGTTACATGGACTGTAAATACACAAACATGGACTGTAAATACATAAACATTGCATGTCTCACATTTAAAAAAGAGAGAGAGAGAGAGAGAGAGAGAGAGAGAGAGAGAGAGAGAGAGAGAGAGAGAGAGAGAGAGAGAGATTAGAATAACTTGGCTCTGTTGGCAAATGTATATTGCATATAAGTTTGTACTCTGGGAACTTTTTGCCAGTAACTTGGAATACTGTTGCACAGAGTGTTTACCAAACCACAGGCAAAACAGATTCACAGATGGAAATAGATTCCCTTATACTTTCCTTCAGCAGCTATTTCCAGAATCAGAAACCAACATGCTGCTTGCTGTGACAAAAGAAACCGGTTCCATTTACAGAGCTGACTTAAACTGTGTCAGCGGTGCTCCGACTGAGAAATTGTTTATGCTGGCTCCAGACTTCTGCATTTTTGGGGGTAAAAATGACTCTGGTTAAGCTTTATGTATTTCTCCTTGTCTCAAGGAACATGAAGTTGACTATTCATCAATACAAAACTATGGAGTAGAGCAAGGCTGTTTAGAACTTGCATTTGGAAACTGCAGCTTCACACATCCTTGAGCCAGGGAAGAAGTGACCCAAACCATTCAGACAATCTTGAAAGTCATTCACTGTTGTTTGAACTACATAGTTATCAGGAGAGGGGAAAACAGTACTAAAAGGTAATGAAAGATGGGAGTGCTTACATGTTTTTTAAGTTTAGCCAGAACACATTAGAGAGAAAGATAGCTAACAATAAAGTGGTTTGAACTTGCTATGTCTGCTGTTACATACATGATTTCAAAGGGCTACAGTGTGTTGTCCTGGCTAGACCAATGGGTTAACTGTAGTCATATTTCACATATTTATATGGGAAGGTGGCTTGTTTTTTCAGTAAAATAGGCAACTGTTTGACAAGATATCTTTGACTTTAATTATTTTGTCACAGTTTTTTTTTCTTTCTTTTAAATAAACAAAAGCAAATCAGCAAGCTTTGGATCCAACCTTTTCTCTGAGCCCTCCTGTAGTTGTGTTTATCATCAGTGTACTGATAAAATACCACACTTGCCAGTGACACTATCCCCAACCCCCCTCCTTTCTAGTCATAGGTATTCCATTTGTAACAGTATACCCAAGGAGCCTGTGTAATCGCCTTGGTAGAAAAGAAACCCATCCAGTCACGCACACACACTCCAAGTGAACTACATTATCTTCCTCCGTCTAATCACAAGTTCAGCAGAATGCGAAGATGGATGAAAATCAATACAAATTACGATGGAGAAAGTGGCGCTGATGGCTGGAATTGGAGCATATGTTTACACTAAATCAGGCAATCTATCTTCATATCAGCTGTGAAATGCATCGGGGGGTCAGGGTTCAGCCGCACACTCCCATTCTCCAATTACCCGGGCTCTTTAGGAGGAAAGTGCGTATTGATTGGTGCACAGCTGGGCTGCCGTCAGCCAATCAGGAGCTGGGGTCAGGGTTCAGGCGGGTTTTAATAAGGAGAAGTAATGGGTTTAATTTAAAGTGCAAGGCCTGCTGCAGCAATTTGCAAAATGACTGTGAACACACCCTGTGGCGAGGTTTATTAAAATAAAAGCATATGCTCTCTGGCAACTGCGTCTTTTTTTTTTTTTTTTTTGTAAAATGATGAAATTATTCAACTGGGAAGTAGTTCAACACTGTTCAGTAATCAACAGCCCTGCTCTGAGTAGCACAGGAAGTTAACTCTCACACTGCCTCTTAGAACCAAGCAGAAAGAGTGATTCACTCCTCTTCCATGCCTTTCACCTCTGGAGACCAGGGTTCGAATCCGACCCAGGTCACAAGTGAAGTCTTGAATAAGCCCATTTATCCACATCATGAAATCTCGGTGCACCGATCGAGAAAGGTTCTTGTTTTCTAGACACTGGAAATAATAATGAGTAGAGCAACCATTGATCAGGGCAGCACTAATTTGATATGATAAGATTACAAGGTGTTTTAATTGTTCTGAACGGATAGCCATGCCTCAATGATTACTGCCTTTAATTCTCTCTCAAAAGCTGGGGGGTAGAGAAAACAAAGACTGTTCCCTTCGGATGCCCAAAGAGTCATCACTTTTACTATTTGCATAACAAAAGGTTTTAAAAAATGACAAATTGGAATATGTACCAAGCCATTGTCAGTTTTGGATTGGATCAGTTTTGAAAGGCTGTCACATTGCTGATCCAAAAAACACAGAATAACTCCTTCGACATCCGGGCTAAACGCTTTAATAAAATGTCATAGGGAGCAGCTTGTTGCTGTATCACCCCACTGAACCTTCATGAGGGGTAGGTGCTAAAGTGATCCAGGCAGCTTAATAAGGCCAGTGGACATGGAAACAGCCAAGCCTGGCCCCCACTAAACCCTGCTTCAAAACAGTTAACCTACAAGGACCCTCTCCATTGTACAAGAGCATTTTACAAGACGCAGGGATGCGTTTGGAATGCACAAGGAGACTCAAAACCCGGTTCTTCTCCTCTGTACAAATGAACTTAAACAAATTCAATTTAGCAGCTCGAAGGCCCATTTCGGGAAAGAAAACAAATATTGTTATAGCAGTAATAACATCTATTTGCCGCAGCGAAACACAGCCGTCTGCTTTCAAAAGGCAGATTTGCCGGTGCGGCCTTATTCTTATTCATGAAACCGCCAGTTATGCATATTAGCGTAAACTAGCTATTCTACTGCCCGGTATTTGGAGTGTCAATCATCCTTATAAAATACAAGAGGCGCGTGTGACAAAAGCAGAGTGGGCAAGCTGGCTGACAAATTGTCCCCAAAGTCAAATTTGACAGCCTTTTATGATTAATGGGCTTGATTATGGAAAAATGTCTTTAACACATTTCCTTTTTTTTTCTTTTTTTTCTTTTGCATAAAAAGGTGGAAATTGGAAGCTTGCTATTGCAGTGCGTTCAGGGGAATGGAAATAAAGGGGGAGGAAAAAAATGGAATCAAATCAGTCTGAAACAATTTCTGAAAGTGATACTGTTGGGCGCCTTTAAGGTGGCACGCTAAAGTCCTCGCCACACAGTTAATAAAGGGAAAGAGGCTTACAGGAGCTGCAACAGACACACAAACATGGCAGCTGAAGTTGCAATTATATCAGGATTTAACCTTTGGTCTGTCTACATTTGGTGAAGCAGGGTCTGACTTGTGGGAGGTGTGTTGTGGGTAGAAAGGGTACAAGATATCAGAGAAAAAAGACAATTATGTATAATATATTGAGGTGCATCCTAGGACCTTAAAAATGAAAATTGTTAAGATTTAAGCTTTCTTTTTCATACAAATGCATTTGCACCTTCATACAAAATAACAATTTAACAATATGTAGGTAGGAGTCTGTTCTTGCATGCTTACCTACAGATAATCTTAATATGACAAAGCAACTCTCCAATAGCAATACGATAGTAAACACATCGTAAAGTGTAATACAGCCTATTAAAGGCAAGATAAGTAAGCATATGTAACTATTGTAAAGCTCAGAGAGGTATGGTAAAGTGTATTAAAAGCACATTAAAAAAATATGCTTATAACCAAGGGAAAGACATTGACAAACTGTAAAATTACCAAGAACATTTTATGTGGTAAACTTTTATAAGGATTACCATTTATCCTTTTAGTTTTCTTGAATCATCGAATTCCTAATTCGCTTTAAAACCACCACACCCAGCTCTCTCATGCAGTTATTGATTGTTTAAAATCTTCAATGTATTTCTTTTGTTTTCAGCATTGAATGAACCTACTATTGATTATGGATTCCAGCGACTACAAAAGGTGATTCCCAGACATCCAGGAGATCCAGAGAGGCTACCTAAGGTAAGACTATGAGGAATGATGAAGGTATGCATCTGTAACAGAGCAGAGGCTGGGAGGAAACCAGGGACCTTGCACATTGCAAGCGAACATCGTAGGCACTGTGCACTGCCTGTTACTCTTCCCTTTGTAAACAACGATAAACTAAAGCCATTCTGTGAGAGGCTGAGCACTAACCAATGAGGAGGCATCTTAATCACTTTGCATAAGAGCCAGGGTCATCTGAATGCATGGTCATGGAGCTTTTAACCTCATCTCACCATCAGGAGTCAAGAGACCGTAACGGTAGTGCATGAAACAACACTACCTGTTACACATCCTTTTTATGTTATTAGCATCAACTTAAAATATATATATATATATATATATATATATATATATATATATTGTAGCTCAAAAAAATGCCCTTCAATATCTACACTGTGAGTATGATCGGTGGGAATCCATTCCTAATTGAGTTCATTCATTATAAACATGTCCCGGACATGAGCTCATACTGAGCAATTCAAAACAGGCAAACAAGCACAAGCCTCTGTCACCCATACTGGGCATGCTCCAGGTTCCTTCCCTCTTCAAGTGCCCATTGACCACTCCCCACTTGCTGTATTGTTTGCTGTGGAGCTCAGTGATATCCTGGCCTAGCTACCCTACCTTCACGTGTTCCTTGAATTAGGGATCTGAAGCAAATCTGCAGAAATAATCTGCATACGTTGCACACCCTGTTGTGTGATGCACTGCCAATGAAGACAGGTGTCTTTTGTAGAGTGGTTGAGTTGCCGGATGATACCCAGCCTCCCCCTTTCACAAACACAGCATGACACCCTTTCCGTTCATGTATTGACCCCTTCTCTGCCACAGTCTTCACCTGGTCCACTTCATGTTTTATTGGCTAGTCCTCTCACTATGCATTTGTGTAGATGTTGTTTACTATTCTTTTTCTCTTTTTAATTTTTTTTTAGTTTTTGTGCATCTGGTTAAATGTGCAGGTTGCAGAACAAAAAAATATATTGCATTGACACAAACAATACAAACACACACACACACACGTTTGCATTCCTGTATTTGTGTGGACTTCTCATTGACTGTAAGTATATTTGTATTTACTATTTCTAACTCCAGTCAGACAAAACTCCACACAGGGTGAAAGTCAACAACAAACTAAATATTTTGGCACTTTTTTTTTTTTTTTAAGGCATATTTAGCTCTAAAAACGTGCTTTACAAAGGGGACATCCCCACAACGTCATTTATTCAGGAGTTACTATCTTTGTGGGGACATTTTCTCAAATTGATAGTCTGCACATTGATAGTAATACATGCCCCCACACACACACCAACAATACAGACACACAGTACAGACGCACACGTACACATTCACAGCAGGTACAAACAAAATCTTTCAAGTTTTGCCCACGGCACTTTGATGCCTAGTTAGTATGAAAAGATTATTTTCACCAAAAACGTGCCTCCTAAGTGAGTGTAATTCCTTTGGGCAGAAAGCTGCTGTAGGAGGGGATACAATGAGATGGGGACTGGCAGTTTAAAACAGCTGCCAAATTGAACCCATTTATCAAAATCTGACATCTGAGATCCATCCACCAAAAAAAAGCAGTTTATTTGTAAATTGATACTAATAGTGAACATACATTGTTTGGCCTCTTTGATGCTTTTCCTTGTGGTAGGCAAATGTATTCTTATCAGATTTTCATTATTCAAAAAACAAAAAGACAAAGCTAACAAAATAAAAAGGAATTGCACAGGGCACCTGACTTTGTTTGTATTAAAAAGGTAAAAAATACAAAACAATGCTGACATATGTATTTTTTTTCTTTCTTCTTGCTTGTGTAGCAGTAAGAAACAGGTATGGTGTATGTAGCTTGTATTTCTTAGTTACAATGGGGTAGCGTGTAGAGGAAATGGGTCCAAGTCAGTGGGTAGACTACACTAGGCTACACTTGCAAAACATAGCAAGCAGTTGTGTTCCTTTCTGAAACTGAAGCTCAAAATTGGGGTTAAATAAAATATTAATGAAAACCACCACAGAAGAGACCATGTTTACAATGGCCGTCAACATTCTCAACAATGAAAAGGCATTTATTGTAAATGTACAAAATTCTGGTTATTTTTGATGACACCAAACTGTCCAGTAGTACATTTCATCCATAACTATAAAATGCTGAATAGATATAAAAAAAATAAGTAAATACAAATAAAAAAAATAATAAATTTGTAAATTCAATGACCATTCTCAATGTCTTCAATTGAAGGTTTTGTTTCATTTTTGGTATTTTTAAATTATCCACAGAATTAAAAGTTTATGGCAGCAATCCACCCTGCACACACACTCGGTCCCACCACACACACACAGACACTGCCAGCGTGCCATTGTGCCAATGTGCCTGAAGCCTGCCCTGGAGGGAGCAGACTGTAGTCTCCATCGCCAGTATCTGGAGACTTCCTGGAAAGGTGCCAGTTTGCCCCATTTGTGAGAATGTATTTGTCAGGTGGCCAGCTGTTCATGAGAAGCTGAGCTGAAACCTGTCAAAATGAATTCGATCGTTTGAGGGGACTCACTGTAATGGCCAGCCACAGCTAGACCCGCGGCCAAGGGGAGAAGTGTTGCCAATCCGCTGAGCCTCACAGCTTCCCTTTCCAGTGTGTAGTGTTTGAACTAGCAATTACAGAACCATGAGTTATCCCCACCTAGTTATTTAAAAATGTATAACCCTGCTGGATTTAGTTCTAGTATGCTTTAAATTTCTTAAAGAGTAAGATGAAGGTGTTTGCAATCACCCTGGGTGGTTATGGGTTCTGTTGTTGTATAGAGTTATTGTCACTTTTCTGTAAATCTGCCTTCATCTGGCATTGAGCTGCTTTGAGCTTGTCTGGAGAATCCTAAGTGCCAGGACTGAACAGTCGTCCTCATTTCATTAAAAATCATTTGACTGTGACCTTTCAACTCTGTCAGCCCATCTACTCACGGAGTAGAGCGAGTACCATACCTCTCGTTTTTATCAAGATTAGCCGTATTTGCTTTTACCAGTGCACACCACAATAGATTTTGTTAAGGATCTGCATAGGCAATGCAAAGTCAGGCCAGTTTAGACATGTTTAATCCGATCTGAGTACAAAAGGTCCCGTTTTTTGGAATGGCTATTTAAGGTTTATACACATTCAGTTTGCCTTTGATGCAGTTGGAAAGGCATGCTGGGATTCTTACTAAACCCCAGAAAAGACTAGCTTTGCGAAACTTTATTCTAATGAAGCATGGGGCTCCCTCGATGAGCGTTTATTAAATATGACAGGCCTATGGTTGCCTGAAAGTGGAGATTGTTTGGACTATTGAAACCTAACCTGGAGTTTAGTTGACGTATATATATTTATTTTTCCCCCTTAGCCCGAGAGAAGAATTTAGTTTTTTGGCAGCTGATTGTAGTCAGGGGCTGGGGAGGGAGCGATTCATCATTGTTAAGAGACCTGTCGGAGGGTTCGTTTGCTGAGGTCAGCTGATCCGGCCCCTTTGGTGTTGGAATGGGAGCAGGGGAGAGCTCGTACTCCAGTAATTGAGGCTCTGAAAAATGATGGGAGGAAAAAAGCTATCTTCTCTGGCTGGCCGTAAGGGCTGCCATCGCTGCCTGGGAGAAGTTATTATGTTAAGGCTGAAGATGCCTCTTTCCTATTTTTATCAGCAGCTTTCTTAACTCATTCCACTCCAACACAGAACGATGCCATCGTAGGATTTTCCAAAAGCATCTATGGTTCAAACAAGGGTAAAAACAAAACACACAATGGCATAACTTTGTCTACGTGACTTTTTCTTATAAGTTTTACCTCAGAATCTATAATTGAGTGTTTTGCAAGCTGTAGGTGGTGTATGAAAATTCTGTTTAACACTAGAACCGCTACGGTAGTCATTTTGACGGGTTTGGATTTAAAATTTAAACAAATCTGCGTTTGTTAATGCAATGCGGTTGTCCTTTTTTTCTTTCGTTTTTTTTAACGGACAACCGCATTGCATTGACAGTACGCAGATTAGTTTACATTTTAAATCTCATTAATCCTGCGGCGGTTCTAGTGTTAAGCTGCAATGGTTTTATTTAAACCTTGACCTGCTGTATACAGCTTGACAAATCAGTAAAAACATCCCCAAAAAGCATTCCCAGACATCATGAAATATCAATATCCAGATGGCCTCGTATTTGCTATCACCTAAACGCAATCAGCTTGTCAGAAAACTGACACATGAACTTTATGATTGAGAAATCATACGCTGGTGATTTTAACGCTGCTGGTCACAACATTGCAGATAAGACACTGTATATAAGTATTGTTAATGAAATGTATTTTTAAAAGTTGTAACAGAATCGGCAGAATAAAGACAGTCTGAATGAGCAGCCGAAGGGAAGTGGTAGGTAACTGATTCCTTCTAAAGTGCTGCATTAATCCGAATTTGAATTTGACAATTTTATTATCAAGACCTGACATCTTGTTCCTGTCTGAGCCGTAAAAATAGGATAATGAGCATCTGTGAGTTTGCATTGGAAGGCTTCTGCACACATATATGGAAAAGTCTCCCCTAGTGTTCCCTGCCATGTGTAGTATTGTAGCACAGGATTGTGACTGTGTTGACTGCCCTGTTTAATATCGCATTACTGTGTATGATTCTGTATTCTTGTTCCTGTGTGGGTCATTATTTGCCTTGCTGAAAAGATATACAAAGTGAGGTGGGGAAGGATGTCAGTGCTGCACAGACTTCAGTACACAATGCTTCACCTACGGGCTTCAAAGCACAGAAAAACCCTAATACTGTTCCCTACTTCCCTACAATCAGCCTTAAGGCTTTATTTGTTCAGAACCAATGTGTCCCGTAATAGTAAGCCTGCTAAATAATGATCTAACAGAAAAAACAAAGAATGACAGAGAGCATCCATAACACCATAAGTAAGACACTGAATATTTGGAACATGATAAAAAGTATCCCTTTAAATGGGTTTGTACTGCATTAACCGTGTTAAAATTAGAAAATAAATATTAAAAAAGCATGGGAACACACCCAGGACATTAAAGGGTATTTTTGTTCTCTACTACTGTATGTATAAAAAGGTTCAACAAAAAAAAAAAATGGGTACAAACAACATTTTCATAACCCTTTGTTTTTGAAAGCCCTTCCCTTTGTAAACGATGCTGCAGTGTGTACTGTTCCATCCTCCTCAGACAACGTGCTTTCAGAGGCTAATTCCACCCTGGCTCTCCTATAAGAGATTATAATGATAACTGGGAGTCACTATATTACAGTATTGATTGCGTTTGCTTTCAGTGATGTTAAAGCATAACACTCTGATTGCTGGCACTTAACCTGACAGGAAGCCGATACTCCCTTCCCCCTGGTAAATGTGGGTAGAGGAAAGAACTAATTTGACACCCTTCTTTGAAAGAATCATCTCCCCTTTGTTAACCTTGTCTATGACTACTGGAGACTAAGGCAAGAGGCATTGGGTATAAGTTTACTGGGTATCTGTATTAGGGTTTGTTCGTCTAAAGCAGTGTGCATGTGTGTTTTAAAAATAAAAAGGGGGTACTAAACACTCACGTACAAATTTCTACAAGACTTCACAAATCTAGGCACACAAAGACGAATACTATGGAAGGAAAGCTATTTAAAACAGTATAATAATAATAATAATAATAATAATAATAATAATAATAATAATAATAATAATAATAATAATTGTTATTATTAGACATTCCATTCGAAATAAATATGTAAATTAGAGATGTGTTTAAAATAACAATAAAGTTAATGTGTACCCATTTATAATCTCAATAAACACATATTTATCAGTAATTACCTTAGTATTTAACATTGTCTGTATGGTAGCATTTATTGCTTAATTATAATCATGTCCTTCCCATAGTAATCACAACACCTCCATTGTTGGGATTATAATCAAAAAGAATAGTTTCCTTCCTAAAGCATACAGTACTTTAGAGTCGATCTCTGACATAATGATACAACTCTTCTATTAATATGTGGATTGGTTTTTAATATGCATGCAACATTTCAATGTACAGCTCTGGCCAAAAGTTTTGCATCACCCTTCATAAAGTCAAATGAAACCTACTGAAAATGTTACATTACCATATTGAATTATCGCTTTGTAGTTTTCCATAATAATTGAAAAATGTGACATTTTGAAATTTAACATGAAACACTATACTGCCATTATGGCTTCTGGTAGACTGCGATATCATTTTACAGTTTCTTAGATTACATGATAAAATATTTAAATTATGTGCATATGTTTTTTTTTTTGTTTTTTTTTTAATTATGTCTCAATCCAAACATTTTAGGTGATGCAAAACTTTTGGCTAGAGCTGTACAGTTACACAGCAGGCCATTCTCCATCTGGGCAAATAACTTGTGCATTTATTATATTTACTAAACTTAAATATAAATATATTTATTTATTTATTTATTTATTTTGCTTTTATAGCTATCCCAGAGTAAACTCTCCACCCTTTAGATCCGTGTCTGTCCGTTCACAATTAGGGCCTTTGATCCAGAGCTGCGTCTGTCACACAGAAGGCCGGTATTGTTTTATTTAATTTTGGGCTCCACAGGGCCACACAGTACCTTTTGTTTGCAGGTTAGGCAGAAGCATTCTCTCAGCAGCATTGGTGGCTGGCTGCCGTCTTGGAAAGAAAGCAGAGCGATTTGGCAATAAAATGGGCATCGTTACTTTAAAGACACTCAGCATTATTGCGTCTGCCACGTCTGTCATTGTCTAATGAAAATAAAATAAGAGGCGGCCGTTGTGATAATATAAACATGCCATCAGTGGTCGGCACAGAGACTGCCAGAGGGCCCAAGGCGGGGTGTCACAGGAGCAGCAGCGAGACATTAAGTAACTTCTGTTTCCTAATGGAGATTAATGAATTCTGTGCTAGCCAGAGGCAGAGGGGGAGCTGCATTGCCTATGGAAGCTTGTGCATAGAGGGAAGACGTTGGCAGCACCAGGCCGTGACAGATTGCCTGCTCCATGTGGATGGCAGAGCTCTTCATAACGTCTCTTTCCAGAGGGGACTGTGATGATCCAGACTGTGCACCGTTGCTATGTAAACCCCCGTTTACAAGCACACACCAAAAGCATGGCGGTACAGTACTTGCCAACAGAGTAGCACTGAGAAGGCATTAGCACCAAAGGAAACACTTTCAATTGTCTCTTTTAAGCTTCGGCACTGGATTAGTTTTGCTTTCGAGTCCCAGGCAACTTCACTGTGTAAGTCAAGCACAGCTGTATAATTAGCTACAAACCCCTTAAAATAAAATGTGCCTTTTTTTGTCTGGACCATCTCGTATGACAAATTCATTAAAACCGTAGCATAACTTCTGATTCCGAAATGAATTTCCTTTTTAGTTTTGTTCCTATATATTCCCCAACTATTCCTAGATTTCTTCAAAGCTACATCATGAGAAGTGTTGTTGTTTAATAACCAGGAATAAACCCATTAAGACCGAAGCCTCATTAACAAGAGAGAGAGCAGTCATTTCACATCATAATAATAAAAAAAACATCATCACTCTAAAAAACAGCATCATACATTCAATCGGGGATCAGAAACATTTGATAATTCTTGGCACCGACTCATTAAAATAAATGTAATGTTTTAGCTGATCCATTTGCGCTATTTATCTGATGCACTATCATAACCCGGATACTCCAGACTATTCCATCTGTAACTAAATGCTGATCAGCCAACACAGGACTTTTAAACTTTCCCTGGCCACACCAAGGCTCCCAGATGATACCCCTCAGGTGAATGTTGAGTGGCAAGCCTATGTGCTTATTATGTTAATACGGGTTTGCATGTGTTGTCGCATTACAACGAAGCGTAAGCGAGCCCCTTAACAGAAGAAGAATTGAAGCAGAGCACCAGGTCTTACTCTGCTCCTTTGTTCATTGAAGTAGATGCAGTGTCAAAGCAGCAGCTGTTTGAGAAACCCTGTTACAAAGGCTGAGCCAGAGCTCTTAGCCAGGCCCAGCTATTAGTAGTAGAATTCCTTACTTACCATTTTCTTTCGTTAAGATTCTCTTCAGGACTGAGGCGGTGATTCAATCAAAATGTGCAGCAAAAGGGTGCATTTTCAATCATGTACTCATGTTCTAGATGTGTCCTCCTACAGGTCAATTTGAGTAACGCCATAAAACAGCATTAATAACACAGGTATATTTTGATTGACTGTAGCCCTACATATCTTCAATCGTGATGTTTTAACTACTGTGTTTTTGGAATGCATATATATATAGTAAATATGGACTGAAGAGGAGGGCTATAGTTGAAAATTTTTGACCCGAGGGAAGACTATTGTTACCGACAGGGGTCTATAATGCCAGAAGCTGCAGACTGAGAGCATTGCTCCCTGGAGGTAACGATAGTCTTCCCGAGGGGCATGTCATTTTCCACTATGAGTCTGCAGTACATATTTAATATATGAATCAGTCAAAATAATAAGCGAGGCAATGTTGGATAGTAAATATGACCAGGGTTGGATTAACGCATAGGCAAACTAGGCATGTGCCTAGGGCCCGAACTCAAGGGGGTTAAAAAACGGTTGTTTTTACATACAGATTTGTGCCTAAACTGGAAAATACTTCACTCACTGACATTCGAACCGAGGCATCTACCTCAAAATCAAATTGTTCTGACAGGTGATACTCAGATTTCTGTACTCCATAGAATTCTGTATGCCCACATGATTTCCTGCCTTTGCAGATACAGTTTTTCAAAGATCGCTGGACGCGCAATATTTCTAAGCCTTGCTGTGTTCTCAAGCACTACCATTGAGTTCTGCTGCAGATTGCAACAAATATATATTAAGGAGGCTGTGTGGTCCAGTGGTTAACGTAAAGGGCTTGTAACCAGGAGGTTCGCGGTTCAAATCCCACCTCAGCCACTGACTCATTGTGTGAACCTGAGCAAATCACTTAACCTCCTTGTGCTCCGTCTTTCGGGTGAGACATAATTGTAAGTGACTCTGCAGCTGATGCATAGTTCACACCCACTAGTCTCTGTAAGTCACCTTGGATAAAGGCGTCTGCTAAATAAACTAATAATAATTGTAAACAAGACAAAAATTAATTCTGTGGCAAAATAAACCAGCACATAACACCACTGATTGTCTAGATACCCTTGATTAAAGTAACCCTATAAAACATAATTATTCTTTTAAAACACTTTTTTTTTTTTTTTTTTACATGTAAATACTATTCAGAAACATCAAGCATTCACGTCCAGCGATCTTTGACAAAAATGCAGTTCTGTCGGTGTGGAATAAAGGGTACAGAATTCTATAATGTACAGAAATCTACCATACATAACACCTGAACTTGTATGCCAAAACATTAGTGATTTCTCTGCTCTTCTGGAGAAAAGAGCATTTTATTTAATGAAGCGAGTCAAAACCCACCGGATCAACAACAAAAAAAAAACAAGGACACAATATTGACGATTTTGCATGCAGTAAACTGTAACATATTTGACTACACAACAATGTACAGGTATGTTTGTTTTTTTACTATTTATTTTCGTGGACTATTATGGAGCTGCCATTAGTGAGCAAAAGTTTGAGCACCCTTCTATATATTACCCTTTTCAACTTCATATGGTGTTCCTTGTTTGTTTGAACGGTTGCCTTTTTATTCACTAAATCAGGAAACGTCATTATCGAGCTGTGATACATGATTTAACGCAGACTTCAGTTTTTTTCAGGTTTTATTCTGAAATGTATTTAGCACATCCCCTACAGTTTAATTTTCTGTCGGATTCATTAATTCGTTCATAATAACACTGATAATTATACCTGTTGTAAAAGGGTGGAGCTGGGGTTGCCACCTGTCCAGGTCCAGTTTTGACCCACACAGTCCAGGAATTAGCGTCTGTGTCTGAGTGGCAGGAATTTGCAACCATAGAGCACACTTCTTACCTTCATACTTCATACTTCAACAATTTGAATTTAAGTCAGTTGTCAGGTACAAAACAGTACTGTATCAGTTGTGAACGAATCACTATCAGTGCCAAAAAGGTGTTCTTTTAAGCGAAGTTCCTGTTCCTTTAGGTGGAACATTTACAGTGGGGAAAATCAGTTTCACCATAAGATTGTTCTCTTACATATTACATATGTGTTACATTCAATATGTGTCTATTTGAGCCAGATTCTGAAAGCTTTTGGTTCTAAATCATTACTAGCACTTTTTATAGGAACAAAACCAATAGCAATTCTTAAAAAAATATTTATAAAAAGACTTATAGGCATGTATTCTTTCAGATTTTTTACCTATACCTATTTATCATTCACAGGTTGTCAGTTTGTCCGGTTCTAAATGCTTCTGGAGTGTCCACACTTTCAATAGCACCTGTGGTGCGGTTAGGATTAGGGTTATGTGTAGAGGCTCAGGAAATTGTTCTGAAAAAGCTCCAAGTGTTCTATGGTATCTAGAATGCATCAGGGGATACAAGCCACAGGATTGACCCTCGAGATGCAACATCTCTCCCAATTAACGCTTTAGTAAACCCTATCATTCTTTTATACAGTTCTCATTCTCCATGATCGGTAAAATAAACTACATTGCTAAATGATTATTCTATTCTGTATGTACATTTTTAACTTTTGACCCCCACATGCAGTATATGGCTTCACAGAGTATCTTTCTGCAACCCCCACTGCAGTACAGTATACAGTGCATCCCATAGGCACACAGAGGTATATGAGCTGTGGGATCATGGTCTTTGATTAAAAGCCTTGTCATTTTCCTTGTCCGTCCATAACAAAATGTATAATGTAATATGTTCCCAACAGCCCTAATTATTTATATCCTGCTGTATCTTTGCAGTGTGTCTTTCCTAGTTGATCAGCATCATTAAGATGTTGTGGTAACACTTAAATAACGTTAAGGCTGACACTCTGCTTGTATTTTCAAGACTAACTGCTTCCTAACCAATTTCAGACACTGCCGTATAATAAAGGGTTTAGATGCTGGTGAATTCAGGAACCATTCATCTTTCTGTACAGCACCTTGTAATTAAACACCCAGCTGCATATTAATTTGTGCATGCATCATGGATGACTTTTTCCATAAGGGAGGAATATTAATGGTTGCTTTTTGTTTTAAATAACAAGGAGAATATCCTGTTATGACATATCTCATTTAACACAGCTCTAGTGAGCTGTAAGCTGCATATGAATAATAAAAAACAACAGTAGCAGCAGGCAGCAGTGATGGTAAAACAGACAATTGAGTGGAATGATAAAGCTGGGATAAAACTGTAGGCACTGCTGTGTAATTCACAAGCCCGCTCAATTCAGCAAATAGGAAAATTAGAGATAATCAGGGTTTTTTTTCATGAGATGGGTGTCACGCTCGGGGAAGCCTGTAATTTTCACAATGCAATAATGATGGGGTAGCGCTCTCCCCAGTTGCTAGCAGCCTGCTGTTCAGCAACCTTCCCCCTTCACAGCCAGTCTCCACAGACTCTCACACTGTGCAATACACCAGAGAATTCCAGCAGGGGCTCCCATAGCATCAGAACCATGCCTAATAGGAACTCGCACTGCACCATATTAATGCATGCTTCTGAACTGTATTTGAAAAATAAACGTGGGGTTGGATCACTCTTATACTGGCTTATACAAATATTGTTTCACTTTTTAAATATCTAAAGATGTCCTATATGCTATTAAACAAAACAAAACAAAACAAAACAAAAACAGGCCATGCTGAATATATCATCTATGTTGTAAAAAGTTGTCCAGTATTTTTTGCATTTTTCTTTTTTATAACCTATATCTCAGGATGTCATGTATAACCTCCTAGTAATGCAAGTAGTACCAGGAGAGCACTGTTTGAAGGGGGAGTACACAATTAAAAACAACTGCTGTGTCTCTTATGTATCACATGATTCCCCCATTATTGATCTAATATCTCAGGAGGGGGGCTCCAAAATAATTCACACTAACAGAGAATATATATATATACACAGTATATATATATATATATATATATATATATATATATATATATATATATATAACAACAGAAATGGGTGAATCAGGTGCAGAGCTTGGTCGAAGATAATTCTCAGATTTCAGATGTCTAATTTAAGTTGAAACATTTGTTTTCCATTCATTGGCGTATAAACAGAATACTTCTTAAATGTAATGGAGTGCTGTGGTTATTTGTGCATCTGTGAAATAACGACAGTACTCCTTAACTTTCAGGGTGGATGTTATTATATTTCAGAAATGATTAGGGTGTATTATTCACTAGTGAACCACCTTGTAACTCTATTGGTGCGGCATTGCCAACAGCAACTCAGTATTATAAAAACAATTCGGTGCCTCCATGACAGTGGAAGTAATCCCCTATCTGGGTCTGTGCTGCTTGACACACCTGTGTGCGGTATATGTAGTGCCACACAATGTCTTGCTCAGAAGTAAAAGGGATATCTATTAGGAGGGAGTCTATCACATCACAAAGGTCACCAGCAACATTCATCAGCTATAGTGATTGTGTCACAGCTGAGACAGTTCAGCGATGCTCTTCCCTGCTTGCTATAGCACTCTGTACAGAACAGGCTGTCAAAGTGCGTTAAAGCAAGGAGGGCTTCAAATAAAAAAAGCATTGTTAATATAAGATTCTTGTAAAGCCCTGACAGAAATGCTGGCATGACACGGCTATCGTGCTGGCATTTGTGCCAGTATGAACGGCCAGTGCCAGCATTGATACCTGCAATTGAGCTAGCATTTCCCGAAGCGAATGCCGGCATTCGATATTCAAGTTGGCCTATACAAAATGAACCTAAAAATTAACCAAAAAAATAAATTCTATATATATAAGTACATGATGATAACACAATCAACACATGACTAAAATTAGTTTATAATTTTACAGCAATAATTTTATTTTTGTATATGACACGGAACAAGCAGCGTGTTGTAGAAGTAATAATTAAGTCAGCCACGTACCCACAGTCCAGTGTGCCCACATCTGTGGTTGCACCACTCAACGACTCTGCACAACACCTCCCCCCTGGCACACGTCACACTGCACAACTTCATGTTGTGTACAAAGAAAGGGGGAGGAGAAAAGTCGGTTGCTAACATAGCGAGAACAAGAACAGGCACACGCAGTACTCTCGTACAGTAGCTTATATTTTTGACTTAAGTATTGTCATAATTGATTTTTAATAATAAAGCTTTTAAAAGCTTCAAACATTCAAAATCCTAAAAGGTATAGACAATGTCAACCCAGGGGACTTCTTTGACCTGAAAAAAGAAACAAGGACCAGGGGAGATTAGATAAAGGGGCATTCAGAACAGAAAATAGGAGGCACTTTTTTACACAGAGAATTGTGAGGGTCTGGAACCAACTGCCCAGTAATGTTGTTGAAGCTGACACCCTGGGATCCTTCAAGAAGCTGCTTGATGAGATTCTGGGATCAATAAGCTGCTAACAACCAAATGAGCAAGATGGGCTGAATGGCCTCCTCTCGTTTGTAAACTTTCTTATGTTCTTATGTTCTTATGTTCTTAAAACATATTCCTGAATGTTTCATACATCCGTTTTAGCTATGTAGACCTACTGTGTGTATGTATAAAGAAAACAGAACAAAGCCAGCACTATTTTTATTTTATTGAACATTGCCGTGTGGTCTATACACCCGCCAGACCAATCGCTCACTTGAATATCCGTGAGGGTTTTAAAAATTATTTTTTCACGAAACCTTGAAAACCTTGTTCTTCTAGCTTACTCAAAACAACGCCGACTTCCCATAATTTGAAGTCGACGCATTCTCTGCATACATGACAGTCATGTCAAAAACTGATGACTATATATTATAAGTGCTCAACATAGCCAAATCATCATTAGGTGCCATATTTACATGTATGACAACAAAGAAACAGTTTGTTTCCATAGAAATAGAGTTTTAAGGTATGTCTCGAGCGAGAATGCCGGCATGTATATGAACGATGTATTGCCGTGTTTTACCTGCCCTAATGCTGGCATTTGCGCTTGATGTGAACTGTCTGTTGTGACTAAAAATACCAGCTTTGATGCGGGGTAAAGACCCGACATTTTAATATGAACAGCCTTAAGATGTCGACTGTTTCTGATGGAGAGCTTCTTCTTTATCGTTGCAATCTATGTGTCCTGCTTTTCTGTACCATGCTTTTGTCTTCTGGGTGTCTTTCACCTACAACAAATATAACGATTGTTGTATTGGCATCATGCTTATATGGCACTAGTAGCATTTGTTTTTTGTTTGTTTACAGTGTTGCATGATTTATGTGTGCAACTTTTGTGTAGCCAAGTTTTTTTGGTTACTTGGTCATTAAAACAATATACTTGTTTTCTGCTATTATGGCTTCTGGTAGACTTTTTCTATATCATGTCGTAGTTTATTTGATTACATGCTGTTAAATAAAACATCTAAATTATGTTCATATAGTTTATTTTTATTATGTTTCAGTCTTAAAATTCAAGGTGATGCAAAACTTTTGGCCATAGCTGTGCTGTACAGTACAGTAGATCTGAGGAACTGCAGTGGGAGTGATACCGGTCTCACTAATGATTTCATTTGTGTTGTTCTGCAGGAGGTCTTGTTGAAGAGAGCAGCAGATCTGGTCGAAGCCCTGTACGGCATGCCTCACAATAACCAGGTGCGTTCTGTTCTCAGCACAATCGCATAGACAGAATATTATTATTCTGTGAAAGTGTTCTTCATGGAAACGCAGCTGTTCTGCTGGGTGTGGCTCAATGCACAGAACACCATTAGCTCTGAAACTGACTGTTAAGAAACTGCTCTAATGCTGTAAATATCACACTATCATAGCCTTCACAGTTCTGGCCAATGCACATTAGTTGAACATTATTCATAAGGCAAGATTACACCATGTTATCATGGGGGAGCCCAATAAACACAGAGTACAGTTCATCCCAGGGTTTAAGATTAGTTGAGCTAATTCATTTTGATAAGGGGGAAGCCATCTGATTTTGTGTTTTTTTAAATGAACACGTCATGTGTATGTGCAGCCAGAACGGAAACTGCACGAGACGACGTCTCTTATAACAATAAGGGACACCCTACATATAACAGCATTTTAACTTACATACTTGAATATTTAAATATCAAATTGAAACTGTCACCCCAGTTGCTTGTCCATAGTGCTCTATACATCTCATATTATATGTGAATCAATAGCCCCTTTGTTTTCCTTGCAGGAGATCATCTTGAAGCGAGCAGCGGACCTGACTGAGGCCCTGTACAGTGTCCCACGCAACCACAACCAGCTGCCTTCCCTCACAGGCTCCTCCGCCCACTCAGGAATGATGGGAGTCAACTCCTTCAGCAGCCAGCTCGCCGTCAACATCTCTGAGACATCCCAGGGCAATGATCAAGGTAGGCTGTCCAACATAGCGGCAATAAACAGCTCAACATTACATTTGTATAGAGCATTTCAGACAAAAGTCTTCCCAAAGTGCTTAACTTCAGGCTCATCAAACATTTTGACCCAGCAAACTTGAGTCTGCTGTCCAGGAACAAGTATGACTGCAGACGAGGTTCAAAAACCAATAAAATACTGCGTGAGAACAGCATGGTCCCAAAAATAAATATATAACAATACATATATAACAAATGAAGCAGACATCATGGAGCAGGCTTGCAGCCCCCCCCCCCTTTCATATTTAAGTGTTATACATGCTGTCATCAATGCTTTCTGAAGCAGACATCATGGAGCAGGTTGCAGTCCCCCCTTACATATTTGTAACCTGCAAAATCTCACGAGACGAGAAAACGGGATCCCACACAAACACGCTTTTACAACTTATATTTTCAACAATATAAATTGTATTTATTTTATATGCATTTCTTGGAACTCATTTAGCTTTATTCACAGTTAACAGTTTTTGCCAGTACTGTAACCCTTTCACACACCTAGCATCAGCTAAAGCCTGTTAAACATTTCTAAATGAGCTGTTGCCATCTGGTCACGATTGATAATCCATCATGAAACAGGTGCTTATTTTAAAGCAGCACCTCATTTATTAAAATGTCCCAGCAGCATCTGTATTGTGCAATCTCAGTGGGAGAGCATGTGTTTTATTATGACACAGCTGGAAAGCAGCAGCAGTGGTCAGACCGAAATCAGACTTGCTTCTGACACTGGTGTAAATCACGCATAGTCAAGCACGTCTGCTTTTTTCCGGATGTGTGTGTGTGTGTGTGTGTGTGTGTGTGTGTGTGTGTGTGTGTGTGTGTGTGTAGGTTGAGGAGGAGGAGGAGGAATCTTCAGTCAGAGAAATAGGACAATTTGATGCAGCCTCCCCGAAAGAGGCAGACAATTCAGCCTGTAAATAAAGAGACGTGTCTAGGTGAAGGTTTGCTCTGATAGCCGGGCCACTTAAACCTGTCTTCCTTAATATGTCCTGGCTCTGCTGGAGTGTCAGATAAGGCAGCCAGGCACGCGGCAAATGCAGGCTCCTGCAAACCTAAGCACTGAGACAAAACATATATGTCTAGTTTCTCTGTATTTTTTTGCTTTAACTTTCCACTCTGCCGTCGGGGCCCCTGATTGGAGCCGCATGTTATCAAACTTGGTCCAATTACAGGGGAGCTGGGATGAGAGATGGTCTAATCAAGCGGATGTGCCCTGGCAACCCTGATAAGCAATCAGAGAGACGGGAGGCCCGTAGCTTCATCCAGCAGTGGATGTGTCCATCCCCCACACACATACACTCACTCTCTGCATATGCGCAGCAGATCTTCTTCTGATTGTTTCCTCCCTTACTTTCAGTTGTTGTTTTGAACTCGGATGAACTTACTTACACACTCAGCTTGGGGAGGGGGAGGGGGGCGGGGCGACTCAAAGATCCCTCTGTCCATCTACTGGTCTGATGTATATGCAGCCTACAGTAAGTGTAGGTGCCCAGGAAAATCTGAACCAGGGGTTGCCACAAGTAAAATAAAGTACTGTTTAATCTGATCAGCTCTAGCTATTATTTAATTGTCCTGTTTTACACAGAGCTGTTCGACTTTAGAAGCTTTATAGATCCAGCTTTATAAAACAGTGGATCATTCAGTTTTTACACTAAAACATGATTCCTGGGTGAATATGTTTTGCATTCTTCTGTATTTTAAGCTCCTGTGCTGTCTGCCACTTACTCCCTGCCTTGAAGGGTTCTGGCCACTTTGTCACTGTGAATTAAACAATTACTAACTGCAGCAGCAGGGGTTACGAAGGACATATTCAAGCTCTGTTTTTGGGGAAGAACCTTTGAAGCAAAACTAGAATACAATCAGAATGTACTTCAAAACACCAAGCACCAAAAACACAACCACCTCCACAATCCAACACAATGCAAACTTGTTAAAGCCAGTACGCAAACAAGACCGAAATAGGAGGAGTGGCAAACACCGTTGCAGCAGCAAAGGTCATTAAAAATGATCTAGACAGCATTCAGAACTAGGCAGACACATGGCAAATGACATTTAATATAGAAAAGTGTAAGGTATTGCACACAGGCAATAAAAAGTCCATTATAAATACTATTATATTATACTATTATAAATACTATATGGGAGACAAATCTATGAAAAAGACCAAGGAGTTTATGTTGACTCAGAAATGTCTTCATTTAGACAATGTGAGGAAGCTATAAAAAGGCCAACAAGATGCTCGGATATATAGTGAAAAGTGTTGAATTTAAATGAAGGGAAGTAATGTTAAAACTTTTCAATGCATTAGTATAACCTCAACTAGAATATTGTTCAGTTCTGGTCACCTCACTACAAAAAGGATATTGCTGCTCTAGAAAGAGTGCAAAGAAGAGCGACCAGAATTATTCTGGGTTTAAAAGGCATGTCATATGCAGACAGGCTAAAAGAATTGAATCTATTCAGTCTTGAACAAAGAAGACTACACTGCGATCTGATTCAAGCATTACAAATTCTAAAAGGTATTGACAATGTCGACCCAAGGGACTTTTTCGACCTGAAAAAAGAAACAAGGACCAGGGGTCACAAATGGAGATTAGATAAAGGGGCATTCAAAACAGAAAATAGGAGTCACTTTTTTACACAGAGAATTGTGGGAGTCTGGAACCAGTAATGTTGTTGAAGCTGACACCCTGGGATCCTTCAAGAAGCTGCTTGATGAGATTC
This sequence comes from Acipenser ruthenus, assembly GCF_902713425.1. NCBI lineage: Eukaryota > Metazoa > Chordata > Actinopteri > Acipenseriformes > Acipenseridae > Acipenser > Acipenser ruthenus. The sequence continues at coordinate 116,932,270 of NC_081189.1, read as the reverse complement.
TAGGAACAATATGCTACTAACAACCAAACGAGCAAGATGGGCCGAATGGGGCCTCCTCTCATTTGTAACCTTTCTTATGTTCTTATGTAAGATCCCAGTCTTTATTGCCCAGAATGAGATGTAAAATACAAGAGATCTTTATTTTAAAGCAAGTCCAAACTACTGCTAAATTACTCAGAACAATTTAGCAGTAGCTGTACTGAGTTGTTTTTGCTTTTATTTTTACTAAACCTAATTTTTGCCTTTGCACTAAAAGAAACATGCTATGTGGCCTCTGCCACGTATGCTGTTGAGATTCGAAACTATCGGATATTTGAACCATGGGTAGAGAGACAATCATACTGACAATATCTCAGAAACATTAGGTAGTAACTGCTGTGCCTTGCTCCTGACAATCGTTTGAACTTCTCTGTGCGTTCACAAGAAATCTCTGTATAGACTATCATGTGGCGCCCCACAACAAAGATATAATACTTTCTTGTTTCTGTCTCAGCTCTGATCATACATGTTGGTTTTGGCACAGCTGTCAGTGGCAGGACTTATAACTGTCATTCATATGCAGAAAGCAGTGCAAAAACATCTGCTGACAGAAAACGGGATACGAAAATATTCAAACAAATACTCTAAAAAGATGTAGAAAATGCCAATCCACACAACAGCACGCTGTGGCTTCATACAAATGTTCAGCACAGCACTAGAACTGCTGCTTAGCAAAACAAACAGACTTGCTTTCTCTTTGACAGCTACTACAGGAAATACAATTTAAAAAGTACCACGCTGTTAATATTGACAAGATTGGAAATTATTCTATGACATTGTATTTAACTAATTAGTTTAAGGTGTAAGCATATGCACACTCAAAAACGCCACAAACATCTAGCCAGCCAAGCAAATTTTAACCTGTTTGCAAATCTAACCAAAACATTATAATGTTCCAGATAATTTGTTTGCCATAACCACTGTGGGTAAAACAAAACGAGCTGTTCTTTAGAAATAAAATGAATTATTCTTTTTCGAGAAAACTTCCATTTGTAAAGTTTTTATGACAGCCGTCAGATGCCAGGGAGCCAGTTGAGATGTAGATGTTTAGGTTTCTTGAAAGCAGTTGTGTAACACATGCTGTGGATCTCTCCTCCCACAGGTTACTCCCGTAACTCCAACAGCGTGTCTCCCCGCGGCTACGCCCCCAGCTCCACCCCCCAGCAGTCCAACTACAACACCATCACCTCCACCATGAACGGCTACGGCAGCGGCATGACCGGTCTGGGGGTGCCGGGCTCCCCCAGCTTCCTCAACGGATCCACAGCCAACTCCCCCTACGCAAGTAAGTCCACTGGTACTGAACACAGGAGGTGGTTCAAAGGCAACACCCCTGATCGAATATCGGACAGCTAATTATCCACACTATTCAGTGCATTGAGAATTATTATTCACATGCAATGCATTGAGAATTATTATTAAAATGCAAAGAAGCATGTGTAGACTCTGCACAAAGGCCTTCAGCTACAACTGAAAAAAAATGCAAGTGTTAGGAATATAATATATTGATGAGACTTCAAGCAGGGCTCTAGTGTGGACCTGTTTTCCTATGGTGTGTTGTTCTTAAATCACCTAGCAGCAATGAGTTAGGAAAAGAAAAGGACATACAGCTCCTAACAATGATAATAATAAAGGTTTGATTGCTACTGGTATTAGTTTTTACTGTTTATTATTATTATTATTATTATTATTATTATTATTATTATTATTATTATTATTATTATTTATTAGCATACAAATATCACAGTATAAAGTATTGCATTATAAAATATCACATTATAAAATATCACATTACAGAATATCATAACATAGACAGAGCAGTTATGAAAGTACAATAAGATCAAATTTAAGTACAAGCAATATAAAGACTACAGTAAGGTATAAGTAAGAGCAAGTTTGACTAAGAGCAGTTATAACATAGTAAATATTTGCTTATATGTGTAAAGTCCAGTAAGAACATGCAGTAAGTATGATAAATGGATGAGAATGATTTCCCAATAAGAACAAATACAAAAAACATGAGTACGGTTACCTATAAGAGTAAAATCAAAGATACAGTTATAGGCAGGAGCAGTAGTTGAATGCGGCAAGGTATGGAGCAGTTCAGTGCAGATACAAGCTGATGCAAGAACTGTTACAATTGGGTGCCATATAGTTCAGTGCAGTCGAGAGTTGAGGTTTACAGATGCTGTCTATACAGGTGTGTCTTGAGGAGGTGCCAGAAGGTGGGGAATAACAGTGGGGGCAACTGAAAGTGGTGAATACAGTATGATATATAACCCTCGTAAGAATAAAATATATGAAACAGGCTGTAAATCTATTTTTTTAAAGAATAAATGGCAAACAGCTTGCTATTTAAACTATAATTTATCATTTTTGTTAAAAAAAAAGTATGCTGTTCACTTGTATTACTTTTGCTTGTACTTGAAACATTACGCACATTTTTTTATACAGCATTAAAGTACAGTGGTCTACAGTGTGTCATTTGCTGCGTGCTTTATAAACTGCTCAGATTTGTTTATGCTTTAAAACTTTTACAGCCTTTACTAAAATGTACAGTGTTGTGTTATTAACAAACCACATCATTTTGAAAAAAGAAAATCAACTTTGATTCCATTGTGTCTGTGTCTTACATCCCCTATAACAGCTTCTTTAACGTCATCCTTTTACCTCTTCATCAGGGTTCTAGCCAGACCACTAGCATAACTGAAGCACATTCATGCTTTTAATAAGTGCACATTTAACCAACTGGACACAGAATTTCACAAAAATATTTGTTTCCCCCTCTTTGAATATGGAATGAAACACTGTGTGTCTCAATAACAGGGTAGCACTCATCTCACATCAGTACTATATAGACACAGTGAGACAGATAAAGTCAGTCTCTGGGCACGGGTGGACACTAGTCCCTCGGATTGATTACATTCTGTGTTCCTAGGGCTAGGCGGTACAGCAGGCTAATTTTACCAGCTGTTCATGCCTTTCACCTCTGTCTGAGTTTGAATCTGGCTCTGGTCCCAAGTGAAATAAGTTTGGAGGTTTCAACCTAGCCCCCAGTGGACATTAGTCCATCAAACAACCACACTATCTGGCACAATGAACCAAGATTTTAAGATCTGGGTTAAGACAGACTCGTAGAGCTGTGAGGGGATACTTTTTGGCACATGTGCCTTACTGTAGCCATTGTCCTGCATCCTTAAGTAGCACTTAGTTCACAAAATGATGGCGATAAAGTTACATGGACCAGTTTCATAAGGTTGTACCTGTCCTTGTAGAGCTGGGACAGATTTGCAAAGCTATTTTTGCAAAGCTATTTATTCCAAATAGTTATTGGCACTTTTTATTTAAAGGACAAAATACCCTCACTAATAACAGCAACTAACAGCCACCTAAATTATACGTCTCAGTTGTTTATTTCTGATTGTATAACTTTATTTGGTGCATTTTTACTTTATAAAAAATAAACTTGCAAATGATGATTTGAAGTAAATAGCTGGGAGAATCTGTCCCCCTGTGTGTGTTCCTTGAAGAAGCAGTCAGAAATATTTCAGTATATTCAACTACTTTTGTGTGAGATAAAATATTAAAATGTAGGTAGCCATGATTCATGCAATGTCTAAAAACGTAGATTAGTATATACATCAGATATAACAGGAAAACTTTATCTGGATAGAGCTCTGCTCCATGTGTATTTATGTCTTTGTCTGTTGTTGTTGTTGTTGTTGTTTCAGTCATGCCTTCCAGCCCTCCGTTGGGGGCTTCCTCCATCACTCTCCCCTCCAGCGTTAACTCCTCCTCCTCCACCACCCCTGCTGGCATGTTCTCATTCTCTCCTGTCAATATGATCTCTGCAGTCAAACAGAAGAGCGCCTTCGCCCCCGTGGTGAGGCCACAGACCTCCCCGCCCCCCACCTGCACCAGCACCAATGGGAACAGCCTACAGGGTGAGCACCCCGCCCCTCACCTGCCTCCCAACTCCACCCACCACTACTGGGTGTTAGTAGATGAGGGCAGATAAGACACACAAGAGGTATTTCATAGAGATGAGGAGCAAACCCTTGGTGATGATGATGAGTGTGATGAGTGTGATCATGGTTTGTAGGGTAGAGAAGGTTATAAGACTGCATCTCTTGTTCATAATCATTGACTCGGACAACAGTTTCATATACAACATTCTAAAGTGCTGATTCCTGGTAGCTGAAGGAAGTGATTAGGTGCAAGGAAGAAGCAGTTTAACCCTTTTCATCTATAGTATTTTCATATCTACCGTACATTGATTTGCAGAAGAAAAAAAAACAACCAAAGCACGGGAAGATCCCCATCACAGAAATAATGGGACCAGGGATAGCAGGCTATACTTATAAGGCATGCCTTTTATTACATATGGATATTATTTAAGTAATTACATCTGTTTTATATTTCCATTTAACTTAATATTGCATGTCTCTTAAACTAGGCTATTCAATTGAAATGTTTCAATTGAATAACCTAGTTTAAGAGTATTCTGCATAGAATTTTTAGGTCTGGGTTATAAATCATTGAAAAATTCTAGTTTACCTAGCTTACAGTTAATAGAAACCAATATGATAGATTACCAAACGATGCAGCCCCTTTACCATAGACACAGGGGTGTCATTCTTTTCATAACCTCCTGTACACTTTGAACCATGATGGTGATTGGGGCTGATCTGTGACCCAAACATGCAAGAGTTTACAAACGAAAGAGATCCCCTTTCAGTGACACTTCCCATGGTAAAATCAGAGCACTGCCAAAACCATATATTACTCAACAGTAACATTAAACATAGCATTCCTAGGAAAAATATTACACTTTCATAAACTAAGTTTGATCACCCTGTGCTGGGGAAAAAAGCCACAGCTGTATTATATGGAAACATTTGACAGTACTGTGAAATTCAATAAAATCCAGTAGTGGTTTATCTCGGCAAGGTTGATGAAATTGATCCCTTAGTCAAGTAGACAAAAGTTAGCTGACAATCTTACAGTATATTGGCACTGGCCTCCATTTTTCTTTAAGTGATTGACACTAAAAGCCATGTGAAAATACCTGCTTACCTTATTTATTGGTACTGGAGTAAAGTTCTCTTGACTAAGCATATGCGTTGGAGCTGTTAGACCATTTGGATTGGATGTGAAGAATAACGCAGTGTCAAATTGTCCATGGCCATGCAGTTTCTTTGTTTAAGCTGTACAGACAATTCTAACAGTTGATGCTGACATTCTTGTTTGCTTGTGGAGATCCATTCGGTTTATTCTGCTCTTGGTTGTTTGAGTCTGGATCAGCATATAGATATTACCATATATATGTGTTATCATTTCATAAATGGCCCTATTCAAAAAGCTTTCAATCTGTTTTATGAATGAAATACAGTTTGATTACCATGAAGCAGTTCTAGACTGTTACTCACTTCTTTAACAACAGTCTAGCATAGTTTCATGAATAAGAAACTTTATACTGAAAAAACATGGGCCCAGTTATGATGCATGTACACTCCAGTTCTATGTGTGTACATGCTAAGGGTTTTGACATGGGGATGTATTAATCTGCTGTTGGTAAGCCAAGAATCCATACTGGTACTGTATTGTAAATAAAGTCAGGGCCAATCAAATAAGTACATAGATACGTTTTGAGATGCTGGAAGCTGTCTTTATGAACTCATTAGTACAGTGGTCAGATGTCCTGATAGCAGGTTGGTTTGTTGTTGGTTGTCAAAAGCTGTCATTGTGGTCTGCTTGCTAAAAGTGGGCAGAAAGGTTACCGTAAGAAAATCAAAGTGACAGACAGACAAGGGCAGTCGAGAGTCTCTTCTTTAAAACGATAAGCTGGGTCGCTGTATTCAAGGTCCAGTCAGTAACAACATAATTGTAAATGAGGCCTTGGTCTTAATGGGTACATTAAAAAATACATTACATAGTAACTACCTAGTAATGGCAAATTAAATTTTGTGAAGTAAACACAAATTAATTATATCTTTCACTCTTAATATTAAACCCCGGACACAAGTATCATGATACATTCATGAACACAGGCTACATTAACAGTAAAGTATGTTTACTAACCAGAATAATTCAATGGGATTTAGTAGGAAACACACATGTAAAGAAGAATGCCTGTTAAACACTGAGAGTAAAAGCTGCCCTGTATACAGTAGTTACCAGGCTGTCAACCACAAACGTCATTGAAAAGGGCCAATAGATCAGTCCTCTTGTCTACCTGCCTCGTGTCCTTTTCCCCTATTTCTTTCATATCTTTGATCTCCCATTACTCATAAAACCATTTGTCAGTCAGCTGTTCTATTCCTGAACACAGTCTGTCTGTATGTCCTCTTTACCTCCGTCTGTCTCCTTATTCTGAATAACTAAATATCATTCTGGGAACAACCAGGGCATCAGAGCCTGTCATGTCTCCAGCAATGCTTTTTTTAATGTGCCATTCCATGCTAATGGTGGCATGCAATTACATCTGTGACGATGTCTGTGCAGCCATGAATGCATATACTGGATGGAATTGATGGAATACCCCTTAAGGGGTAGTACGCTTGGCTCAGTATGGGGTAAAACTACTGCCTGTTTCCTTTAGGACAGCTGCCACTCATCCACAGTCCAATTCAACTTTTTTTTAGTAAGTTTTTTTTTGGTCATGTTAAATGTATGCATCGAGCATGGGCCAAAGAATCCTGCGTCAAGGCCTTGTAAACGTCTGCCTATGTTAATAAGGATGCAATGAAGATTTTACCTGTTTTTATAACCCAACCTCGAAAGACATCTAGAGGCATAGGTCTGGTCCACTACTGCCAGGGGGTGCCTCACTTATTAGAAGTAACTGGATATATACATTACTAGTATATAGCTATTAGAAGTAACTGAATATATACTTTACTAGTGTGTGTGTGTATATATATATATATATATATATGTGTGTGTGTATATATATATATGTGTGTGTCTGTATATATATATATATATATATATATATATATATATATATATATAGTACTGTGCGCTGGATAAAGATCTAAGCAATTTTTCCAGGAAGGAAAAATTAATTTACTAAACCAAAAACAATTAAATGTAGGGACTTAGTGAGTAGTCTCATTGTCTCATTGTAAGTTGTGTCCTATCTGTTTTAATATTGTAATTTGAGTTTCACTTTAAGAAAAAAAAAAAAACACGTGCATAGATTTGGAGTAAAGAGAGAATCAGACCCTCAGAACAGCATATTTAACATCAGTGTATTAAAACAAAATACTATTAGAATTCTTAGTTTGTCTTTTTACTATTCTGCCTGTTGAATTGATGAAAACCATGTTAGATCTAAATAACTGTTACCCAAATGTTTAATACCAGCTTTATTAAAGCACTGTATTTGGTAATGTAATTCAAAAGTAATGTCAAATAAACAAGGATTTGATTTAATATTCAATTCAAATTAAGAGGACAATAATTCCTAATAACCCTAATACCAAAATGAATAAATGATGAACAAGCATATGTATTGAGCGTTTCTGAAATTGAATCTTACTTCTTCTGAATTGGCTTGGATATATATGTTAGTTCATAAATAATTATATTTACTGACACTCATCTAGTGTTACCTTATATTTCACCCAGTCTTGGTTTTACACTCTTTCGAGTCATTTTTATTTTTTACTATGTGACCTATGAACCAAGACCCCCCCCACCTGCACGTGTGTTACTCTAAACCCTGTTGTAAATCGCGGATAATAAGAGAATCCTGAATAAAAACACATGTTGCTTTTCAGTTAGGCCAAAACAAACTTCAATTTGCAGTTTTCCTTCCTGAATTTGAAGCAACTGAAATTACAAGGTGCTGTACGTTCTGGTAAGCTGAAGTAGGAATGAAAAGTAATTTAAATCTAAAAGAAGTAAATAAATAAAAAGTTGTTTTTTCTAGCCCAGGGGTGGCCAAAGTAGGCCCTTCCAGTCCTGGTCTTTGTTCCAACCCTGTTCTACATCGTTTAATTGAACCAATTAAACCTGCATCCAGACCCTGAAGTGGTTCATCATCTCATTTTACCTGTTAAACCCGGAGTGGAATGGCCCTCCAGGACCCTGATTGAACACCCCTGTTCTACCCAATGTTTAGCCAATGTTTTAAGAGCAGCACAGAAACCAGGCTTAGAAGACACAGTTGAAAATAACAGTAGGTGGAGATAGACTTAGGATAGGGGGTAGGAAGCAGTTCTTTACACAGAGAGTCGTGACGGTATGGGGGTTCTGAATTCTGATCCCAGCCGTGAAGTGTATTGTCCTCCGCGTCACTGGGGCTGTTTGTGTGCTATGTAAATATGTGAAAGGTGACACTAAGCCAGGCCCCTGTAGTAATCATCACTCCCAATGGGAGCCTTTTCACTCTGCCACTGCTTCAATGTGAAGAAGTCTTCCTGGTGAATTATTTATAACCAGAGGGGGGCAGGGGTCTGTTAGTCATGGAAATGATCACATATCCCCACTGTTTGCTTACAGTATTTTGTATGGGAATAGAAGGGAATAAACTTTGATTAAGTTATAACAGTATGCAGTACATAATGTACAGGCAGAGCTGTTAGCTGAAAATGTTGTGGTAAATAATAAATAATTCCATAAATCAGTACCTGCAGTGCACTTCTGTTCACTCTCAAGCGTGCTGTCTTGAAAGAAACATTTTCATTTTCAATATCTGGTTCTACACTTGGTTAGAGAAATCTCTGCTTGCAAGCCATCCTTTCAGATAGCACTTCCTTGGTAAACTAGAGAGAGAAATAAACTAACCAGTTTCTTCCCCTATTGACTAACATGTTTTGCAGCCAGTAACCTTTTTCTGAAACTTAAAAATTAAACACAGACAGGTAGGGACCACAATGACAACTTTGTGACAACCAAACATAAACCTATTATTACAGTTCTTGATGAATAAATAACAAGGAGAGGTTTTGATGGCTTGACTTAGTTTCTTATAGTTTATTTTAAAAGTTTTGATATTGGCAAATTGGAGTCTTGAGGAATGTAACCATACTTTAGATAGCTGTAGAAAGGTATTTGAAATGTTTTGTATGTTTATTAATTGTATATATATATATGTATTCTTCTTTCAGCTATGTCTGGTCTTATAGTCCCACCCATGTAAGTAGGAAAAAATGAAATCCCAAGATATCCACAAGATGAAGAACACAAGTCCCACTGCCCCCACACACAGCTCAGCAACTTCAAGAATAACAAGAACATGGCATATGGACTCCTTTCTTAAAGGTCCTATACAAGTCATTTAATGGTACTCTGAATAGTCTCCTGAGTTGTGTTGGTTCACCTACAGACAAACTTTGATTAAGTGAGCTAAATTGGACCAAATTACAAAAGTATAGTCACACTGTTTGGCTACATTGCCCCTCTTACCTGCCATCATCTCTTCCACAGTTGCCACGTGTCAGGCTGCGGGCACCATTGACCATCTCTCTTGATATATGATCTGCCTGTTTCATTCCTGTTTCATTCCTGCTTGGGGTTGAGGCATGGGGTCTTCCAACAGAGCATGTCTGGAAGCTCAGTCAATGGTAGCAAAGAACTCATTAAATACATGAGAGGTTTTTTTTTTCATGATCAGATGCAAAGTCACCACAATGGAAGACTCTAAATTCATAATGTGACTCACTGCAACCAAATGATCTGTTCATGACTATAAAACACTTAACACTGCTAAATTTAAAAATAAATAAATTAAATGATAAATGTTTCAGCTGCAAGCCTTTTTAATTTCCAACCTTATCTCAAGATCCCATCTCATTTCCAGAACTCTGGCAAAACAAAATGAATTGCAGTTTGAATCATGTGGCCCATGCCTTGTTTTGCCAAATTCTGGTCCGGATAGTTTCAGGTGATCAAGGTTCTGAAGTACGGTGTCCCACCTCTACTGTCCCTTTTCTTCAACAAACTCTTAGTTATGCAACTGTGATGGAGGGGATAGGAATGGCTCCAGTTATATGTGCTTCATAAACTCTGCACTGTTCACATCTTAAACTGAACTGTGTCTGAGCACAGCCAGCACCATGCTTCGCTGGAGAAAGCAGGTGTTTAAATATCAGGTCAGATTTCCGAAATAATGTTTAGTGAAACATGAATTTTACATGATCATACCTGCGTGTATTTCTTATTTGTTCCCCTTAGTGAAATTCTATGAAATCAAATTAGCCCTAGCCACTTGCAAAATATGTTCAAGCTGAAATGGAGCCACTTTAGGACAGTGGTAGTGTAGATGTATTCCCAGTTGCAGTCTTCTCTTTCCAAATGATCTATAGTTATTCACCCAAGTTTCTTCCATGGAGTAAGCCTGTAGCCTTTGTGTACTTTGGACCAATAGTTTAGTGAGGGAAAAAACTAATACCTGAAATTGTTTCCAGATTTGTGTATCTGTAGAATAACACCAGGAATGCTTGCTGAGATTATGATCATGTTTAGGTACTGATTTGATCGTTCGACTTTTATTGTGCTTTTTTGTATGTATTTATAAATGTTTATGGGGGTTTCTTTGGTGATTTAGGCCTGAATGATAGTATAAAAAATATGTAAACACATTTGATGTCATAATACCTTTTAGATATTGTAAAAAAAAAAAAAAAAAAAAAGTACAAAAAAATCTTTTGTAAAAAGTCTTAGACATGTTCCCTGTCCCTCTGATTTTTAAAAAGAAGGAATGCTTCACCGATTTTGTATAAGAAAGCTTTCCGATACTGTATTTAACATTTTTGTATACAGCCATTGTGTTTTTCTCTTACTTCCAGTTATTGTCTGTGTGTCTCATTGTGAAAAGGTGTATAATCACGATAGTTATTACTTAATGCACTATTTTAGTGAAGCATCTTCAAAAGCATTGCATCTTAGCAAAACAAAAAAAGAAAGTTTAGCACACATATGCATCAAGACTATATACATCAGTCATTTGAGAGTATCTTCTTGTGTTCATGACTTGTCTGTCGTACAAAGTTAAAGGGAGACTCGACTTTTATGAGGGGACATCTTAATGTAGCGCTCGCTCTGTGCATCAAACACCATTTCTGTATTCTCCAGTTAGGGCAATAGGTAACTGGCTCAAATCAGTTCCAATAGCTTCAGCAAGTTTTGGACTGGAAATAGGGGCAGGAGGCAACCAATACACTACAAGCCTCAATAAAGCAAGCGAATATTATTCGAGAAATCAACAGTTGATAGCCACCATAAGGCATTTTGTTTTTGACAACCGATTGTAGACTGCAGATGGAACATGATGGTTATACCTCAAAAAGTATAGAGGTGGCATCACTGTAAATAATAGAATCGAGCCAATAGCATTGGGATTATTTGAATGGGCATGTGGTGGATTTTGTTGGCCCAGATGCTACTTAAAACTCTGGTACAGTTAAGGAAGTGCTGTAATAACTGGATGTCAACTTCCAAGTAAAGAAACACTTGTATGTAACAATGAAAGTGTATACTACCTGAGTCAAGACTTAGGTTTATTCAATATTGGACCTTTCCTCAGAATTCATATGCTTGTGTGAATTAAGAAGTCACCGATACACAGCTTAGAAGTTGAGTGTCCCTTTAACAAAGTAGGGTTTTCTTTGTCGTTGTTGTTGCACACAGATCTGTATCATTTACTTATGCAATTTGTATTCCTGTAATGCAAAACAGTGTCACGCCACACTATCTCAGTGGAATAGTTGTAAAAAAGAAAGAAATATATAAATTGATGCCTTACAATATGTCATGTCCCCATGCATTCTATTATTATGTTTTGTATGTTGTTTTTTCTGCACGGCTGTGAAAGTCAGCCATCTGTTTAAGAGTTATATAAGTCAATATGGCTGCTTAAAAACATTGGTGTAGGTAGAAAATAATGGTCACATACTTATAGAAAGTCCTAATAAGGTTAAAAATGTGTATACAAATGTATTGACTTACACCCATCTAGGGGGGTATAGAGCATAAGAGACAGGCCAGCCATCCATCTAAGATCACCCAGCTCCTAGGAGCTGATTGAGTCAACGATATAATCTTGGAGAAGACTGTTGAAATCTCAAGGCAGTTAGCATGTTCATAATTTTGATTGTGACAGATGGACACGATCAGTACATGCGGTTCACCTTTAAATAAAGACCAAAAAATTAATTATTTCACGTTTGCAGTTTTAATTACAGGGCATACATAACCAACTAAAAACATGGTAATAACTGGGTAGCATGTAATTACGTGGAAGTGTGATGTGCCATGGTTTTATCATGTAATTACACCAGGTAACCAACACAAGGCCATTCTATGTAATTACACTGTAGTTACCTACTAACAGTAGGGAGCATTGGTAGTTATTGCCCAGGTATTACTATATAGTTACATGGCTATTCATGTTGTGCAATCTAAAGTGCTACCAAACGAAATTACACAAGCATGCCAACCAATACCAGTGAAAGATGAATTGACAGATGAGCATAGTTAAGTACTTCCTTGCATAGAAATGAAAACCCCATATAGTGCTAGGGAGAGGAGTGCAAATATGGGAGGGCTAACAAGAAAGAGAGAGATCTGCCAAGAGTTATTGTGGATGCTTCAGAAACAAGGTGAATTTCCAATCTGGAGCTGCCACTATCAATTTCTATTAATGTCATATTGAAGCTTAACCAAGATTTCCCATGAATAAGGAAGCACTTATTCTGTATTGCTAGCATCCTTATTACATTGATATTTTACATTTTGTGTATAGATGTATGGATGTATGGATGGATGGATTTACACTATGCATATATGAATTCATGTGTATGTATGAAAATTAAAACAAAACAAAAATTGGTGTATACCCCAGAATCAGAACTACAAAAGTGTATAAGGCAAGACACTGAGTGTGTAAATACATTTCAGCTCAAATGTTCATGAATGAATACTTACTAATGGGAAATGGTACTGAAGGGCACTACAGCTAGCTCTCTGATTTTTAGTCATCCTGTTAGCTCATCTGTTCTGCTGTCTACTAAAGTCCAGGCAGGAGTAATGCCTTAGGCAAGCTTTGAACAAGCTGATATGGAACACGTGTAGGTTTGAGTAGGTAGAACCGGGAGCCAATGCAGGCCAGTCTATCACTTAGCTTCATTCATATATTTGAAACCAGCAAGAGTACAAAGAAATGAGGCCAACCTTTACGGTACCTGTGCAATTATTATCATTGATAACATAAATAAAAACGTGCTTTACTTCTTTATGTAACGCTTATTCAAGAAATATGACAGTACTGTGGTGCAGGTTGTATGTATTTATGGACAGGCATACCAAAAAAGACATAGTATGGTTATTATCAGAATATAAGTCACTCTCAATCCATAACATTGTGGTTTCCATTGAAGACCGCTCTGGGTGCACCTGGTTTATGAAAGTGCAAAGGGCTTTCTGAAGAGTTTCTGTCCTTTGTTTCTTAGCAGAAAGGTTGTAACTGCTCTGCTTGAATAGATGTCTGTCTTTACAAGCTTTTAAAGCCACGGGATGTGTCTGAACTGATTGACTGTGCAGTGCTGTTCAGGTGTAGTAGGTCTTTGCTGATGTTGCCCCCTCACCACCACCCCCATTTGCAAATGTATATTTATGTCCATTTGAGTCACTCACTATACTGTATCTGCAAAATGCTAGATTTTTATAGAGTTGTAAATTCAGTTTGGCTTCCCTGTTTACTTCAACAGAGGTTTTTAAAACTAGATAATGTTTTGGGGGTTTTTTTGCAATGATTTATGTGAAAAAAAATGTGAAGGAGTACTGCATCTTTATAAAATATATGAAAAAATATGTAATACCATCAAAGTATATTAAAGCACAATGTTTAATTCACTAAAAAAGAAAAAAGACTAAAACAAAGCTGTACCTTCTTTTCGATAAGAATCTGTGACCATGCTGTAAATAGGATGCATGCTTTTCTGTGACCCAGTGCTTTTTGTACAGAAACAAACTAATAAAGATTACATTTGGCTTGACATTCTTCTTTGCATTCTTGTTCACCACACATGTTTTATTTATGACTTTCCAAGTGCGATTTTCTAAACCATTATGTGCATCAGGGTTCTTAAATGCTTTCCTTCTGGTTCGTGTTCTGGGTTGTGGATCTTATATATTTTATAAACTGAAACCATGATAGTCTTTCTTGCACTCTGTTATTGATAATACTATTACTACTGAATATATATTTAAGGAGGAGGGTTCCGTTGAGATGCAAGCTCTCTTTTCCAGCGAAAATTGTTTTGACAGATAAGCAGATTCAACCCTTTTGTGAATTATTCTCTTTGCTCAGTATATAATGCAAATACTCTCCACCCAGCCAGGACGGAGACGATAGTGTCTATCACCTATCAAACAAGGTGAAAACAAAATGCATCCATATTCCAAGGGAAGTACATTATGCCTTTTCCCTCTGATAAACTTTCCAGACCTGGTTTGAAATTGATCTCAGAGAGATTTCCACTGTAGTTCTTCTCATCTGCTTGTCTTGTAGTGATATGATTGGCTGGAGGTGGATACACATCATGAATGCTGTGTAAAGTATGCACCTGGAAGCTCCTTGCATTCTGATGGGGTGCACTCATCGTGAAATCAGGTGGCGAAATAAAGAGGGAGTACGGTCTTCAGGTGGCTGTATGAAGACACGCTACTGACACCCACGAGTGTCAACATGGGTGTCAGAGATAATTACCTTTACAGGCCTGGCTCCACAGATCAATATAAACCTCTACTGACACTAATAACACATCAAGAAATCATGAGTTACTGAAAACAGTGAAGGGTCTTTTACAGTCAAATATATACATACAATAAACTGTCAACATGGAATAATAGCTGCCCCCTCATGAGGTGAGGCACAGGCCTCCGAAGCCGGGAGCGAGAAGTCATCGCGCAGGGAACCTACAACAGAGAGAGATGGGATATACGAGACAAACTGGAGTGGTTAAAATAGTGTTAGGGTGATATGGTTATGTGATTACCTGCCACTCAGTGGAGAGGAAAAAAAACCTTCCTAGAAGGTGAAAACCTCTGGTGGCCCCCGCGGTCAGGTAGCCCCCACTCCTAGCATGCTAGCTAGTCTTTGATTTTGTATCGATTATTTTTGGTCTGCTACGGCAGCCGAAAGTGAGCTGAGTGGAAAAATAATATTTGTTCCAGCAAATTCCAAACAGGTGACATAATATGGGGTGAATAGGCATAACTTTAGAAAGCGTCCGATATGTCGGCTTTGGATAGCCATGAACCTTGACCTGCTATTTTTATTATTATTATTATTATTATTAATTTTTTAGCAGACGCCCTTATCCACGGCGACTTACAATTGTTACAAGATAAAACATTATTTTTACATACAATTTCCCATTTATACAGGTGGGATTTTACTAGGGCAATCTAGGTAAAGTACCTTGCTCAAGGGTACAGCAGCAGTGTCCTCCACCTGGGATTGAACGCAAGACCCTCCGGTCAAGAGTCCAGAGCCCTAACCACTACTCCACGCTGCTGCCCTTTATAAGTTTGATGGCGTCTTCTATCTTGATATGGTATAGCGAGAAGTGATCGTGAGAGATGAGAGAGTTTATGCTACTTGTAAGGCTTCCTCAGAGGACTGAGATGTCGATGATGAGGCGTTTTTTTGCCAGAGTACTTGCGGGTAGCGATGCCTATGGGATTAATGTGAAAAATGGGAAATGGAGGAGCGGAAAATGGATCGACCATGAAACCTTTGTCTATTTCTGCTTGAATGAGAGAGCTTATTGTGGCTTTATCATAGCAGAGTGCAGATTTTTGCAAGTGAAGGAAGATGAGGGAATTTCGGAAAGTCTGGTGGAAGATCCATATGAAAGGCCGTTGATGAGCTATGAAGTAAATGATTTGTCTGGATGAAGTTGAAGCGCTTCTGATAAAGCTGAAATGTTGATGGGAGTGGAGACTGAGAACATGTTTGATTGTCATTTGGGATGTGATGGACATATGGATTTGGAGTGGGCGTCGCCACAGAAGCTGCAGATATGTAGAAATTTGCATGTGGGAAGATAACAGACTGAGGAGTTGAAGTTGTTGCAGATCTGTTTGGAACCAAAAAATGTAATATTGTGGGCATGTTTATCACAGATTGAAGATCGATCTGGTGGATGTAATGCTTGGATAGGGTTTGTGGCAGATGATCTTGCGGTGAAGGATGGAGGGGAGGAGTGTGGGCCTGATCTGAATGACGTTGATGCTGCTTTTGGAGAGAGAGAGGTAGAGTGAGCTGTGGATGGGCAGATTCCGCAAGCATAAGCTCGCAGGCTGCTGAAAATGCGGTTGAAGAGACCCAGATTGGGAACTGACCAGTCCACGATGTGATTGTTGGCTGATAGAGTCGTGGCGGCTTTAGCTGAAAACGCCTTGTGGTACTCGTAGAACATAGTACCCCCAGTTTTTGGCAGCGGTGAGGATAGACTGAGGAGAACGTCACGGTAGATTGAAAAGGCTGGAACGAACTCTCCAAGCGTTACATTTTTTAGCAGGTGAGGGTCACGTGATTTTAGGGTGACTGAAAGATCCCCACGGTCCACAACACTGTGGTCCAAGAACTCAGATGTAGCAATGAGAATAGGGATTAGGTTGATATCCTTACCTTCTATAATTTCCTTTCGGATATTTGGAGAGAGGGAGTGGCGCCTGATAGTGGAGGCTGAATGAGACCTGGACGCATTTGCTGAAGCCAGGTTGTGCTCTGGGATTTCAATGGTAGGGACTGGAGCTGCAGTACCGGAAGAGGACGCTGCTGCAGGATAGGAGATTGCAGGCAGAGTAGAAATGGCTGCTATTGCTGGTGGGGTGACGTGACTTTCAAGATTATCCAGTCTGGCGTTAATAGTAAATTGTTTGGTGAAGTTACGAAAGAGGGTCTTGAATTGCCGCTGAGCACTGAGCTGGCTCTGGGATGGTGGATGCAGAGCGTGGAATGGGGTAGCTGTGACTGCCTGTTGCTGCTTGCAGGCGAGGAGGAAATACAGGCTCAGCAGACATTGCTTCACAGTAAATATTAAAAAGAGCAAGCCGGTCTCCGCTGACTGGAATGTTGATTCCCTTATCGAAAAGAGCCTTTGGCAATGGGCCATCTTTTATAATGGAGCTGTAAAGGGAGCTGCGAGGTGGACTGGCGTTTTGAGCGGCACGGTCGCTGGGTTAGAGACTCAGTATTCAGAGCGGCAGCTGGTAAAGAGCCGCTGAAGACATTGGGAAAGCTGCATCAAGATGGAGCGAATCACGAGAACAGGTAGGAAATGTTATTTCCTGATCGGAGGCGTCCGAGTTGGATGAAAGAATGAAGCGACTTGGATTAGCCATGGTTCAAAGTTTGAAACACGATTAACAGTCTATACTTTAGTGAGAAAGCAAAACACTAGACAGAGAAGAAGTGTGGGATAGGGGTTTAAATAGTAGGTTGATGATAGGTGTTAATTGATTTAAGTTGCCCAGCTATCACCCCACGAATTTCACCCTAAGGCTAACATTTATAAAAGAATTATCGAATCGACAGAATGATTGTATTGTTCTGTAGTTATAATCTAATTATCGAATCGACAGAATGATTGTATTGTTCTGTAGTTATAATCTAATTATCGAATCGACAGAATGATTGTATTGTTCTGTAGTTATAATCTAATTATCGAATCGACAGAATGATTAAGAACAGAAGAACATAAGAAAGTTTACAAATGAGGGGAGGCCATTCAGCCCATCTTGCTCGTTTGGTTGTTAGTAGCTTATTGATCCCAGAATCTCATCAAGCAGCTTCTTGAAGGATCCCAGGTTGTCAGCTTCAACAACATTACTGGGGAGTTGATTCCAGACCATCACAATTCTCTGTGTAAAAAAGTGCCTCCTATTTTCTGTTCTGAATGCCCCTTTATCTAATCTCCATTTGTGACCCCTGGTCCTTGTTTCTTTTTTCAGGTCTAAAAGGTCCCTTCGGTCAACATTGTCAATACTTTTTAGAATTTTGAATGCTTGAATCAGATTGCCGTGTAGTCTTCTTTGTTCAAGACTGAATAGATTCAATTGTTTAACCCTTAGCGGTCCATTTAGCCAGCACGTCTCAGGCGCGTCAGGTCCAATTTATTTTCACACAAGCAGTTTATTTTAGACGCACTGTTTAAAAGTGGTTTTTTTCACAGTAAAACAGGTTTAAAAGGCACTGCATATCAACAGGACACTCAGTACTGCATCTCCAGCCCTGCTCCACCCCTTGTTCGCTGTATTTTTCACATACCTCTTCATATTAGTGCATACCAATAAATCATCTCTTGATCACTCGTTTTATCACCAAACTCCTCAATACGCCCCTTTTTTTCGGCTTCTCTCGGCTCCTATCGGTCTCACTTGGCCATTGAACGGTTTTCTCTGCTTTTTCCAGAGAAAAAACAACTACAGACCTGTTTTTTACATCTTTTTTATGATGTCGGACAGGGACCAACATTGGACCGGAAAGGGAAAATTGCAGTGTCGGGTCCGACATTGCAATTATTCCTCACAGGTCCTTTGTCGGACTGGGTCCGACATCATTATAGCAATGCAATAAACGGGTGTCTAGTCTTTTTTTTCTCCGGAAAAAGCCGAGAAAACCATTCAATTGCCGAGTGGGAGCAACAGGAGCCGAGACAAGTCGAAAAAAAATAATAAAAAAAATAAGGCGTATCTCATGATTAGTCATACATGGTATCAGGTATCAGATAACGGGGGCGGTCGTAAGTAAACAAGTTGGCTGACTGAATCAGTGCACAGAAAACACGGACATTTGCAGAGCTTTTTTGAGATAGTAAAATTATAAAAATTATATAGTAATAAAATAATGACTTGGATCGCATTATTGAGGAGTTTGGTGATAAAACAAGTGATCCGGAGATGATCGATCGGTATGTACGACTATTATTATTATTATTATTATTATTATTATTATTATTATTATTATTATTATTATTATTATTATTTATTTCTTACATAGGTGAACGCTATAGCAAACGAAAGTGTGGGGCGTGGCTGGAGATGCCTAGTGAGTGCTTTGTTGATATGCAGGGCCATTTAAACCCGTTTGACTGTGAAAAAAAATACTTTTAAACAGCGCGTCTAAAATTAACTGCGCGTGTGAAAATGAATTAGACCTGGCGTGCCTGAGTCAACATAAACTCCTAGGTCTTTTTCATAGATTCCTTCTTCAATTTCTGTATCTCCCATATGATATTTATAATGCACATTTCTATTGCCTGCGTGCAGTACCTTACACTTTTCTCTATTAAATGTCCCTTGCCATGTATATGCCCAGTTCTGAATGCTGTCTAGATCATTTTGAATGACCTTTGCTACTGCAACAGTGTTTTCCACTCCTCCTATTTTTGTGTTGTCTGCAAATTGTATTGTTCTGTAGTTATAAACCTGTTCTTTCATGGGCCTCATTTTAGTTTTTGTTTTCATTTGTATTTGATGAGGTTTCCTTGCTGAAAAATCCCAGCAGGATCAACAAGTTAAAAATAAAGCAGTTTTCAGACACTTTGAAATTGCAAACCAGATGATGGTAACACTTCACATTAAGTGTCTGTAATTACTGTGTATTTACACATTAGTTACTTTGTAAATACATTTGTACTTACACATAATTAGAAATGTCATTATGCATAGTTACAATGTACTTAATGTGTAAGTATTTTTTGCATGATATATGTAAGTACACAATTGTATCGGAAAAGGGTTAGCGTTAGGATTAGGGTTATATCATGCAACAAAAAATTACACTTTCAGTACTAAGGTGTTTTATACTGTTTCATCTGTTTGCTTCATTACATTACAATAGTCTGGTTGAGTAATCAGTTGCTCCTGCAGACAGTTTACCCATTACAAACAAAAATAGCAACATCTTTATTTAAACAGCAGAGTCTTTTTGTTTCATTCAATTAAACTTCTTTTTATCTTTATTTATTTTATTTTTTTACATTTGCATTTCCCAGTTACGAACTCCACAGACATGCAGCATGTCATATGTAGGAGCTAAGTTACCGCTTGGTGTGTGCTGTCATCTCCGCACATCCTTCCAAATGAACACCTTAATGAAAAGCCAGGAGTTTGAAGCCTGTTTTCCTGTTTCACTAAACCGTCCGCTAAAACGAATGTGTGTTAAACGAAAGCCACACTAGCAGCCATCGGCATGATGTCATCAAAACAAGAGTTCTGCAAGCATCACTAACAGCATCAACAGCAGGAGCCTGTGCACAGTCTTCTCATTAACAGATACAGCTTTCTGGCACCACTACAATAGACTGGAATGCGTATCTTATCTCGTTGACAACTTCAAATGTGTGTTTCTAACAGGAGCTCCACTGCAGAAGTGTTTGAAGGCTCTGTCTCTGAGGATTCCCCTTTTAATTCCCCACTTTGATGCCAGTAAATCAGCTTAAGCCCTGATCAGAGCCCCGGAATGGTTCAGGATGTCTGTTTCATGTCCTGAACACATGAGGGGGTGGATCAGAAACAGAACTAAGAGATCCAGTCAGTCGCCAAATCAATACAAGAGGTGGTGAGGAGGGCCACAGGAACACAAAGCCTCAGTAATAGAGCCACGTTTCAACTTCTTAATGAAGTAGCTGTGAGGAAAATAATATGCAAGCCTTGAAAAGCAAGTTGGGAAATTAAATATCACAGGTATCTAAACTAAAGTAGTGTTCTTGTTGTTTAGAATCACTGTGTATATCATTGTTTTAGTCATCAGCACCACATCCTGGGGACATTTTTTTTTTTTAAACTCAGAAGTTTAAGGCACCCATGTGGCCTAAAAGAGTCTCTCATGTTCAGCTGGTACACCAGGGGGTAAGTATTAATGGGACAGATTAACGGATACACTGTGGTGTACAAGCTGTACATTCTTGAGAACCCTTATGTGGATTTAAACTTAAGAGCTTTAAAAAGTAAAGTGAAACAGAACATGATATATAAAGTGGCTCTATGAATAGATTAGTTAAGATAATTGTGATATTTCATATCGGTACCAAGTTGCTGTTCAAAGGGCTTGGATAGGCTTCAGCTTGAAATTGGGTTTGGACTCACAAACAGAGTTAGGGCTGGCTAAGGGATAGGGTTAGGGTTATTGGCATTGTCAAGGTTACTTGTCAGATTACTTTGAACTTGGCCTGTGAGCACTCCCAAAGCAATGCAGTTTTGAGAGATTTCTTTCTTTCTTTCTTTCTTTCTTTCTTTCTTTCTTTTTTTAAGGTCTTTTAGACTTATGATAAGTAATAACTTGAAAAAAGCCTGTTCCAGAAAGTTAAGGGAGGAAATTAATCAAAAGCCAAATTAAGGGAAGGTGAGATAAATAGAAAAGCAAAAGTTTACTTTGCACATTAACAAAAGATATTTCACAGAAAACAACCATTGCTATGGCACCCATATTTCAGCAAGTGCTCAATATATATATATATATATATATATATATATATATATATATATATATATATATATATATATATATATATATATATATAAAGCTGATATTTTTCTAAATGCTCTTGCTGAACTAAAAAACTCCTGCGAGACACTCAATCCGCACTCTCGTTGTTTCCATTATTAACTGTTCACAGCTTACTAACGTGTTTAAAATGATATACTGTATATATGTATATATATATTGCCAGTGTAACTGTTAAAGTTAGTTCACTAGGCTGGAGCAATGACTGCATGGGGGTTTGGAGTGTAATATTTGGGGTGCTCCTCTGTCCCGACAGGAGCTCCCTCAAGGAGGTAAGGCCCGGTGCCCCCAGACCTCCAAGACGGGGTGCTGGGCTTCGCCAGAAGCAGACACTGCTGAAGAGCCAAGGAGGATGGGGATAGCAAGACACGTAGACAAAATGTGAATGCTCACACTCAAACTTCAAGCTGACAGTAACCTAACAAAACAGTGAATACTTGTAAGCGAAAATCAGACCAAAACCTACCTCTTCATGTCACCCATTGTTTGCTTTAGTTAGAAATAGTATTTACATAAACACCAACAATCTTGAACGTACATACTGCTTTTCACAACAGAAGCCTTCCCAAGGTGCTTTACAAAAAGAACAACTGAAAAACGACCATTCAATTAAAAAAGTAAAAAAAAAATAACAGAAAGGCCAACTTAACTGAATGACATTTCAAAATAGTTAGCCTTTGGTCTAGAGGGGGAGTTTGGAAGCAGAAAAGCTGAAAGGCCTGTCATTTTGAGTGCAATTCTTGGCCCTGCGGATGGAGAATGGACCGAGGTCAAAGAAGCAAAGTGAGTATGAAGTCAATCATACCTCCCAGTGTAACAGACAGAGCCTTGTTCTAATCTTTTTGTGTGGAGTAAGCTAGTGTGTACCCAGGTCTCTAGGTGAAGGGGGAGAGTGATGCATTATATCTACTGGCATCTGTGTAAACACTCTCAGTTCCACTGTAAGCTATTTTAACTAGAATTGAACAGAACATATTGTTTTGGTGCTTGGTTGTGCTTTGGTTTGTAAAAGGACAACAAACAAAAACACATGCGAGTGCTACTGAATTGGCAAGTAGACACAACTGTTTTGAAGAGAGATTGCATAATCAAACCATTACTATACTCATTATTAATTCCATGCACACTTTCTGTGTCTGTGTAAAGGCTACCTCGTCATATATAAAACTATGTACCATTTTTTTTTGGTGTACCTCTAAAGAGTCTAGACAATAGATCAAATCACCCAACACCTTCACCATCTGAACGTTATCATTTAATGCATTTCAAATTGCAGCTTAAACGAATCTAGAATTAATTTCATGTTTGCAAAAATACAATGCAGTATTCCAAATAAAGTGGCATGCATTATTTAGACATTCACATCCATATTAATGACCCAGCTGGTATTAAATCAATTAAGCCTAGCACGGCTGTGCATGACACCGGAGACTTCTCCCCTCTTGTGTGCTGAGGTTAAGGAAACAAATGCAGCCAGGAGCCATTAGAGATCCTTTTCATCCTGGGTACATTTAAACTAGAGTATGCAGTTGTGGCTTGCATACCACCTACAGAACATACAACAGAATAAGTACAATCCTTCATTCGAACTTTGAAAACTGATATAAAAGGACATGTATATACTGTTGCACAGCCCTTATGAAGGTATTATGAACCTGACACATTGTCATATATCTTATCAACACTGGCCATATTATCTCTCTTTTGGTTGTGTTCAAGAGCTGTTGGTTCTTCACCTGATTTTGTACCTAATTGAGGAGATTCACATTTTCCAAATGTAGATTAAACGTTGCTGCTGCTTTTTGGTACCGTGGTGTAGGGCAGTTTCACACACACTACAATCAGACCATGTTCCAGAAGAAAAATTGTATAATGTACCAGATAGTAGCAGCTAATCCTCTGATCTATAGCACTGTACTTGGAAAGCTGTGTATCCCAAAAGAAGAATTCTGAAGCACAGCGAAAGCATGGTACAGCACAGATAAGCACTGTAAAGCGCAGAACAGTATGGTACAGCATTTTAAAAACATTTTGTTGTTAACTATGGTAAATACATTGTTGTTAACTATGGTAAATACACAGGAAAACCATGGGAAAAGCATGGAAGAAAATTATTGATCAAATTTACCATAGCAAACTTTAATAAGGGTTATACAATAGTACTAATGGAAACATACAGCAGTATAACTTATCAGGTGGATAAATGCAGTCATTGTCTTCAAACAGGCTTCTGAAAGTATCACCTAGAAAAAACAGTTAAGAGTCATGTGATATGTGAGACCTCTGGGGATCACCACACGTCCAGCACATTTACTGTACCAGCACCTTTCAGAAAGAAAATGTTTGTGCTGCTTAAATCTAAAATATAATTCATTGTATATTATGAATAATGTATAAGATATTACTGTAATCACCATAGCTGCTCACAAATTCCTGTACATCCTATATGCAGAAGTTATCCCGTGCATAGAACACAGCAATATTTGTATATTGAATAGCAATAATAGTATGATTACATGTTCAACTTTACTAAAATATAATTCCTGGGTAAATGTTAACTATTGGTTTTCATCCATAGTTTCTTCTTCTCCCTCTTCCTCCTCTTCCTCTTCCTCTTCTCCTTCTTCCTCCTCATCTTCTTCTCCTTTTCCTTCTCCCTCTTCTTCTCCCTCTTCCTCTTCCCCTTCTTCCTCTTCTTCTCCTTCTTTTCCTCCTTCTTCCTCTTCCTCTTCTCCTTCTTCTTCCCATCCTCCTGTCTCTGGGGCATTGTAACTATGCATAATAACATTGTAATTATATGTAAGTACACATGTATTCACTATTTAACTACAATGTAAAGTGTCACCTATAATACTTTGAACATGGTCTTGGGAGGTAACAACCTTCCTATATTAATAGATTTTTAACGTAGTTTGGGGCACTGCCTCTTTAACAGAGTGCACTTCACACTGGTTTCCTTTTTCATCTGTCTTCATTTTCTGGGGGCTGCAGGATGTTTAGTTTGGCAGCAACCTACTCCTATGACTTAATCCCTGGGTGCCATTGTTACATTTTTGAGAAAAAATACAATAATGAAAACCAAATGCGTCTGGGACTTGGTGTTGTGTTTCAGCCGCACTCCAACAATGTAATATTTCCAGTGGTTTCAGCCAAACAATTCACTTCATGTTTCCCTTGTATAATATCATGCCAAACATGAGATCTTTACTTTGTCAAATCTGGTAAGTATCAAACCCACTCTATCAATAGAAAAACAATTTTAATAACTGTTCCCATAGGAGGTCTACAACAACACCTATTGTCTGGATTATATAAAAATGGGCTGGTAATACCCATACAAGAGCTCTTCCAAGCGACACGAATCCCCAGGGTTATGCAATACTTTCACATGTATTAGTTTAATTCTAAAACAGATGTCTATGCAGATCAGAAGTGGCATAACACATACAGAGCACCAGCAGATTAAGAAGTATACCTACAGTACAAGGGTTGGACCAAAAAAAATAAAATATGCTATAATCCTATAGATAGGATGTAGGGCCACCCCAGCTGGGACGGCACTAAAGTTTAGTTTAGTTTTAGTTTAGTTTATTCACTTTGTGCCCACAGGGTCAGCGCAGGTACATCTCAATAGAGCAGCACTAATACAAAGAGAGATTGTACTCAATAAAAGAACAATACAAAAATATAATAAAAAGCAATTTCTATACATCAAAAAATAATGCCATATGTAAAAAATGTACACATTAAGTGCATTGTAACTATGTATAATGGCATTGTAATTATGTGTAAGTACACATGTATTTAATACGTAACTACTATGCAAATACACAGTAATTAAAGACAATGTAAAGTGTTACACATGTAACTTCCATCTCTATGCACAGATTTCGTTATAATGTCGTTAGAATCAAGAGCACTGTGCCTCTGAGAATGGCAGCTCTGGGCAGGTTAATTCCCCAGCTATAGCGCTGTCGACAGTGTGGAGGGCCTCCATGAGCAGGCAGGACAGCCAGTCTGCAAAGTGTTGAATTGGCTCTGGAAGGATATGGGACATTCTGGAGACAGCGATTACTTCCTCAAATCTGAGTGACCAGAAGAGCATTGCATCACATTAGAGACTGTTCTTTGTGAAACGTCAGTTATTTTTACAGTCCTGAACACTCCAACCCCTATGAATTGAGCACCTAATATCAAGGCCTGTCACTGTCTTGAAACCACCTACTAAGCAAGCACAGTGTTCTTATAGACGAAGTGAGTCACCAGTCACAACAATATGAATTATATATATATATATATATATAGCATTTATACAGTGATGTTTATACAACAGTATCGCAAATCTCTGTACAGTACATAGCAGAAAAAAAGAACAAACCACAATACATTTGTATAGCATGTCACACATACATCTGCCATTTAAATAACTGTATACACATACTAATAATACAAAAGCAGCAATTTATTAAAACCCACTAAGATAAGAAAGCCATTTTATAAAAGTGCGTTTTTAGTCTTGACTTGAAAACTATAACGGTCCCAGCTTCCCTGACAAACAAAGGCATGTATTGTTCTGGTGAGTTGCTTTACCATGTTTAACAGCGATTTATTTTGAAATTAGGCTCTGACTGAGATGCTGAGGACTTTAGTTAACAATGTATTACTTGTGATGACGCACATGCATCAACGTATGAGATTAACTAAATAAGTCAAAAAGCTTAAATCGCTATGCACTATGAAATTAGCTGGCTGGTGTGTTTCGGTCTATCACAATGGCAGAGACTAAAATAATGGCCTTTACTTAACGTTAATAAACTAACTGTCAAACTAAATGAACACAGCACCCCTACACACGTTACAAAATGCAGCAGCACTATACAAGACACATTATTTAACAGAATTGTGAAGCAACTCACCAGAACGGGAAACACCAAATTGCTTGGCGACTTGTGTCTGATTCAGGTTTTTTTCAAGAGCTCGAACAATTTTGCCATTTGTTTACATGCCATTGTGTAGCAATAAGGTGCATTCGTGGAAAGCAGAATACAAAATAATTCAATGATATGACGGTGGTTCTGAGAAGATTTAATAAACCAATCAGTGTTACAAAACAGTACTGTATCCATTGTGAACAAATCACTATTGGTGCCAAGAAGGTGTTCTTTTAAGCGAAGTTCCTGTTCCTTTAGCCAGAGCATTTACAATGGGAAAAATGTGTTACATCACAAGGGTGTTCCCTTAGGTGAAATGTTCTCTCAGGAGGTGTTCCTATACACGGAGACTACTGTATATTATCAGTTTGTTCTGCCCACTTACCAATCAGGAGCACTAAACTACCACTTGTCACTCACTGAATCTTACCAACATATGTTATCAAGCATATATGCTGTATATTTAGAAACAACCTTTCAGTGACATTTTAGGTAAAAAATTAATCTAGATGGTTTATTAGTAATAAGCTATATATGAATTTATAAGCCATCTTATACTGTACTTACTAATAACGAGCTATCAATAAGAGACTTTACACTATACATTAAGACCTAATATTGCACCATAATTACACTGTTATAATGTGGTAATTACATAGCTGGCTGTGTTGTACAAGTCAATGATTAGTTTCAAAATGAAAAATATTGGCATTTTTTCTTTTTGCAATTAAACTGTATTCATAAAAGTGAGATTGAGTATTTACAATGTATTAACTACTGTATGTAACCACAGACATTTTAACTATGCTGACGTCGGACTGAATTCAATTTTTAAACATGAAAAAAAATAACATTTGAGCCTGGGTATACATGACTTTGCATTTTGTACATTTTTTGAAAATATGACAGATTTTTATATATTTCTCCTCCATGAACGCTGTAGCCTGTTAGTGCCAAGTGGGATCCAGAAAATCCACCCATTTCCTCTATAAGAGGAATTATTAAAAGGGTAAAGACATTACAACAGAGAGAATTCACATATTGCAAAGCCAGAAAAAGAAAGCTCCAGCTTTAACCATAAATGGTAAACCATGGACAACATTTTGATATCTGGGATAATGAAACCTAACATCCAAATTTGAAAATGTACCATTGTATTAGGACACATGATCCAACAATGAATCATGCCTAGATAGCGTTTCAATGAAAATAATTGTTTTAATGCCTTTAAGTGAAAATGTTGAATGGTATGAAAATTGTTGCGTGGGAGTGATTGGGCAGGGACCACTTGTGTTACTCGCTGACTGCGGGGCGGGGGGGGCGGGGGGGCGGGGGGGGGGGGGGGCGGGGGGGAACATGCTTTTTGTTTGTGCTTCCTCCAGGGTATTGCCTCAGATGATATGTGTAATCTTGGTGTATTTTTTGTTCCAGAGATGTGATTTACATATTTTCTTTTATTATTTAAGTAATGTATATATTCAATAAATTTTTATTTATACTAATACTTGGGGGGGGGGGGGCTTTTTATCTTTTAGAAATTCTAGTAAACATCACTCTCCTTTGATCCTTTCAATCTATGAAAAACACCATGTAATGTATTGTATGATGGAAAAAGCTGTCCGAGTTGGGCTATTTAATGTGCATATGTGTGCAATAACACATAGTGTACAGTAAAAGTAGCCTGTTTTAATACTACTTGCATCGTCAGCAACTATACTATACAAATGTTATAAGCAAGCAACTACTTTCAAGTCTGTGTTTGTGACTTCACTAACTCACGTGAGTGTTACAGCGCTGATAATGATGTACCGCTGTTTCACATTGCATTGTTTGAGTGGGCTGGAGTCTCTCTATGAAGCCCTTTACAAGACTTGTTCTAGTAAAGCAGATTAGGGAAATGGAACTGAGCCACGGGACCAGCAATGGGATCAACACCATGGAAAAGGCACCATAGCTGGTAGAACTGCTGATGTGCTTGGTTTGCACGGCTGTCACTATGGAACTGTCTTGCGAAAAGGATGATCATTCAAAATGGCTATGATACTGGTGACTACACTTTAGAGAGGCCATTTTTATAGACAGTGAAGGGCATGAAACTTCCCCTTTAAGACAAAACTTGACACATTTCAAAGCATTTATTCCAGTTAACGAATAGAAATACAAAAAAAGGACCAAGCAACAAATGTAATCCAAGGTCTTTCAAGAACTACCAAGCTGTTTCTTATTTTGTAACATTAACATCCAATTTACTCCTTTCAGAATTCAGGAGTTAATTTAAAAGTACACTTGACAAACGTAGCTCAACAGGCCACACAATGCACCTATTAATGTGCATATCAGCCTGCCGTGGTCAGCTGTGACACCTTTAATAAAACTCCAGTTCTGTAGTTATTATAATAGTATGTTCAAGGAAACATACCATACACAGGATTTATTGCATATTCATATTACAGGATTTATAGATTAGCTATATATGTCAGACACATACCAAAATACAACACAAATCAATATTATGGAATACTTTATAAACATAAACATCTACTCTCGTGTAATGGAAATCATGAAGATCTGGATACGTCCAGTGACTGCTGTGAATAGTGCAGCTGGCAACAAGGGAAAGACCTTGTGACAGCCTGGAGAGACAGCTGACAGGAGGAAAGAGACCCCATTGGGGCTGGTAAGGGTTAGCTACCCTTGTCGGCAGTATCCAGCTCTGTGTTTACAGGATGCTGGAGACACCCGCCCAAGGCTTCTAAGAAATTAAAGAGAAAAATACCCCTAGAGTCTGCGAGAGCGGGGGCGGAAGATGACTCAACGTTGGACAACACGGTTAACGACTTAGGAACGGAAACGGATATGAGTATGGAGAGTACTTCACAAAAGACTAGTTCAAGATCTGCAGTTAACAAAGACATGGAACTCCAGGTTTGTGTCTGCGGCTGGAGCAAGGCGACAACGGTCAGGGGTTTGAAGATTCAATGCTTGAGGGAGAAGGGACAAGGGCCTCGCATTGATCAGTACTTCTTACGAAGTCAGTCAAGTCAGTCGAATGAAATCCAGCGACAGGAAGCAAACCACAGTTCGCAGGATATCAGCACCCCTGTCATAGATGTGAGGAGGACTTGCATGGACACAGTTAGTGATGAACCTAATGATCCTTGTGAACCCAGTCAGACAAACCAGCATAAGAGAGAAAAGAACCTCAACGGGCACAAGCCTGGAGTTAAATGGCCAAGAGCTTGTGAGAAAACTGCATGGGACACAGTAAACACAGATCTCTGCGTTGCATTGGAAAGATTAAGTGGAACAGTTGAAAAGAAGCTGGATAAATTTGGGGACATCATCTACGCATATGGAAGTGAGAGGTTTGGAGTTGAAAAAAGGAAGGAAAAAGTACAAACTATTCCTGGAAAGTCTAGACGGCAGCAGGAGATTGAACGCTTAGTTAGAGAAAGGAGACAACTGAGGAACCAATGGAGAAGAGCAGAACAAAGTCAGAAGGAGGGACTCAATCTCTTACAAAGGGTCATAAAAGATAAGCTTGCAACATTGCGCAGAGCTGAGCGCCTACGGAAACGCTACAAAAAGAAGGAGCGTGCGAGAGCTAACTTTTATAAAGACCCATTCAAATTTGTAAAGAAGTTATTCACCAGTGAGAAGAATGGCACACTAAAAGCATCTAAGGTTGAGCTGGAGAGATATTTGGAGGAAACACATACAGATTCAAAAAGGCAGGAGCCTATGTCAATTCCGTCAGACATCCCACCTATCAATCCACCAGAATACCAAATGGAGGACTGTGCACCTAAGTGGAAAGAAATAGAGCAAGCTGTGAAAAAAGCAAGGGCTTCATCATCTCCAGGGCCTAATGGAGTTCCGTACAGAGTGTACAAGAGTGCTTCAGGAGTTCTACGAATTCTGTGGAAATTGATGAAAGTGGCATGGGAAAAACAGGTTGTACCAAGAGCATGGCGCCGAGCAGGTGGAGTCTTTATACCTAAAGAAAAAGATTCTACAAGCATCAGTCAGTTTCGTCCCATTTCCCTATTAAACGTAGAAGGCAAGATTTTCTTCAGCATTATTGCTCAGAGATTGTCAGCTTACCTATTAAAGAACTGCTTCATTGGCACTTCAATACAAAAAGCGGGCATTCCAGGTTTCCCAGGTTGCTTAGAACACATCAATGTGATCTGGCAACAAATTCAATCAGCTAAAAAGGAGAGGAAGGAGCTCCATGTGACATTCCTGGATTTGGCTAATGCATATGGTTCAGTGCCACATGAACTACTTTGGGCAGCATTTGATTTTTTCAGTGTACCGATGACAATAACAAATTTAGTGAAAGCCTATTTTGGAGATTTGCAATTCAGTTTTTCAACTTCAGAATTCAGCACTACATGGCAATGCCTAGAGGTTGGAATAATGGCAGGATGCACCATTTCTCCACTGGCTTTTACCATGGCAATGGAAGTAATCATTAGGGCATCAAAATGGGTAGTAGGAGGAGAGCGCTTGGCTTCTGGAATGCGACTACCACCAATTCGAGCATACATGGATGACATGACAACCATGACTACAACAGTAGCCTGCACTAATCGATTATTGGGCAAATTAACCAATAACATTGAATGGGCACGAATGCAATTCAAGCCCACTAAATCAAGGAGCATCTCTATAATTAAAGGCAAAGTAGTAGATAAAACATTCTTCATTAATGGTGAGGCAATACCAACAGTGTCTGAGAAGCCAGTGAAGAGTCTTGGGAGATGGTACGACGGGGATCTAAAGGACACAGTTCGTGTGGGAGAAGTTAGACAACAAGCAGTGGAAGGGTTGAAGAGCATAGACAGCTGCGCTCTACCAGGTAAACTAAAACTCTGGTGCTTTCAGTTTGGTCTACTGCCGAGGTTGCTGTGGCCACTGACTGTGTACGAGGTTTCTTTGACAACAGTAGAGAAGCTGGAAGCTTTAATCAGTTCATACATCAGGAAATGGTTGGGAGTTCCACGCTGCCTCAGCAGAGTGGGACTTTATGGTAAAGGAATACTGCAGCTACCAGTCTCTGCTCTAACCGAGGAGTTTAAGTGCGCCAAGGTCAGACTGGAAATGACATTAGTAGAGTCACGCGATAAATGCGTAAGGGAGGCAGCACCTGTGTTGAAAACTGGAAGAAAGTGGGCGGCAAAGAAAGCTGTGGAAGATGCAAAGGCTGCCCTTCGAATTGGTGATATCATGGGGCAAGTTCAGCATGGAAGAGGGGGTCTTGGTTTCAGTTCAACTCCTCCTACATGGCACAAGGCGGCCCCAGCTCAAAGAAGGAAGCTGGTAGTCAACGAGGTGCAAAAGCAGGAGGAGAGGATGAGGTGTATAAAGGCCATTTCCCAGGCCAAACAGGGAGAATGGATGAGATGGGAGAGTGTGGAACAACGCAAGATTGGCTGGCAAGACCTATGGTCAATGGAACAGAGCAGGATCAGTTTCCTCATCAGGTCAACATATGATGTTCTCCCATCACCACAGAACCTAAACCTCTGGGTAGGAGAGGATCCCTCATGTCCTTTGTGTTCATCACCTGCAACATTAAGGCACATTTTGACAGGATGTAAGGTGGCTCTTAGCCAAGGATGGTTTACTTGGCGCCATGACCAGGTGCTGCGATGTTTGGCCTTAGCATTGGAAGACAAGCGTAACATGACCAATAAGTTGCCACCTGTTCCATCAAAACATTACACACAAAAGACAACATTCCTCCGCCCAGGAGAGCAACCACCAAGAAAAGGTGTTAAAACCAATCCTCGCCCAGGACAACTGGAAGCTGCTAGAGACTGGAATATGCTGGCAGATGTTGGTCAACGGCTTATTTTTCCACCTGAGATTGCCACCACTAACCTTTGACCAGATATTGTCTTGTGGTCTGGATCAGCACGCCTTGTTCACCTGGTAGAGTTAACAGTGCCATGGGAGGACGCTGTAGATGAGGCGTATGAGAGGAAGAAACTGCGGTATGCTCAACTAGCCACTGAAGCGGAACAGCGAGGATGGAGAGTTCGGGTTTACCCAGTGGAAGTGGGTTGTCGAGGATTTGTGGCACATTCTACAACCCGGTTTCTCAGAGACGTCGGATTCAGTGGCCAAGAGTTGCGTCGCACAGTGAAGAACTTATCTGAAGCAGCAGAGAGGAGCAGCAACTGGCTGTGGTTGAGACGGAAAGATTCTGGCTGGGGACAGGTAAGTAAGCTGGGCTGAGTTGAGTGGGGGACGGAGGGGGGTGATGCTGGGACGCCAGAATCACCGTCGAGCCCTCTTGAGGTGTCGTGGGCTAGTCGACGAAACACTGAGGATGGAAGGTGCCCACTTGAAAACCCCAGAGATGTACCCTACTTAGCTCAATCCAGACGGTTGTCATGCTGATGCGCTGGGGAGGCCGCACTTTGGTTGATCCCCGGAGCCAGCATCGCAGCCGTTGTGTGTGCTGATGCGCCAGGGAGGCAAAATAAGCTGATCCCTGGAGCCAGCATTACACTTCAGCCATTAACACCAGACAGAAGGATATCTACATCATCATATGGAAGGAAACGTAAATGGATGGAGACGCATATGGATCACATTAGTTTACTGTAAAGCTACGTCTTAGTTGGTGCTTATCTTGGCGAGAGCCGAGTTCAAATCAGCATGAAGTTTTAACATCTACTCTCGTGTAATGGAAATCAAAGGATGCTTAAATGTTTATAAAAAGAAGCATTTATGTTTCAGCTGCAGGAATTTGTTCTTGATTGTATGGATTTACTGCAATGGCAGTGCGTAACCCTAAACTATATAGGTCAGTTAAAAAAAAAGAGAAAAAAAAGATTACTGAGAAGTGAAATGCTCAGATCACAAAGGAATGTGGAATTGATACACACATGTGCAGGAAGGCATTCCCTGGGTGTTCAGCCCTGATTCATGGCCTGACACTTTCCCTCTCATTTCCCCATCACCCTCTGTTCAAGAGGTGGCTGCATCCTCCCCCATGGCTCTGTGCCAAGGGAGACCAGACGACGCACCCGGGAAAGTAGCTTCACGGTCTTCCTCATCTTCCTCTGCTCCTCTTCTCCTCCCCTCAGGAAGAAGAACGGACATGGACCAGATGGAAAAGCTCTGGGCAGCTGTTTCCCCCCAAGGAACGGTTCTCGCAGATTACTGCGGGAACGTTCAGCTCTTATGGAAATCCAAAATGGAAAATTACCTATATGATAACAGTATCCTGGGAGACAAGCAGCATGGTTTTAGGAAAGGGAGATTGTGTCTAACTAACCTGCTTGATTTTTTTGAGGATGCAATATCGACAATGGATAATTGCAAAGCCTATGACATGGCTTTTTTAGAAAGCTTTTGACAAAGTCCTGCATAAAAGATAAATTCTCAAACTGAATGCAGTAGGGATTCAAGGAAATGCATTCATGGATTAGGGAGTGGTTAAAATGTAGAAAACAGAAAGTACTGATTAGAGGAGAAACCTCAAAATGGAGCGAGGTAACCAGTGGAGTACCACAAGGATCAGTATTAGGTCCTCTGCTATTCCTAATCTACATTAATGATTTAGATTCTGGTATAGTAAGCAAACTTGTTACATTTGCAGACAACACACACATAGGAGGAGTGGCAAACACCGTTGCGGTACAAAGGTCATTCATAATGATCTAGACAGCATTCAGAACTGGGCAGACACATGGCACATGACATTTAATAGAGAAAAGTGTAAGGTACTGCACGCAGGCAATAAAAATGTGCATTATAAATATCATATGGGAGATACTGAAATTGAAGAAGGAATCTATGAAAAAGACCTAGGCATTTATGTTGACTCAGAAATGTCTTCATCTAGACAATGTGGGGAAGCTATAAAAAAGGCCAACAAGATGTGTTAAGTAAGACCTAGTAAGACCTCATCTAGAATATTGTGTTCAGTTCTGGTCACCTCGCTACAAAAAGGATATTGCTGCTCTAGAAAGAGTGCAAAGAAGAGCGACCAGAATTATTCCAGGTTTAAAAGGCATGTCATATGCCATATGCCATATATGTCATATGTCTTAAACAATTGAATCTATTCAGTCTTGAACAAAGACTATGCGTCGATCTGATTCAAGCATTCAAAATTCTAAAAGGTATTGACAATGTCAACCCAAGGGACTTTGTAGAGCTGAAAAAAGAAACAAGGACCAGGGGTCACAAATGGAAATTAGATAAAGGGGCATTCAGAACAGAAAATAGGAGTCACTTTTTTACACAAAGAATTGTGAGGGTCTGGAACCAACTTCCCAGTAATGTTGTTGAAGCTGGGATCACACCCTGGGATCATTCAAGAAGCTGCTTGATGAGATTCTGGGATCAATAAGCTACTAACAACCAAACAAGCAAGATGGGCCGAATGGCTTCCTCTCGTTTGTAAACTTTCTTATGTTCTTATGTTCTTACCGCTGATCAAGAGGGCCACTGCAATCTTGTAAGTGCACTGACCTACAGAAGGCAAAGCAAGGCAGTCCATCTTTGATGATGAGCTTACCATCTTCCACCCCAGTGCACCCGGGTTTTCTTTTTGAAATCCAATCATCCTGGGATCATCCGGCTACAGCTCCTGCTGTTTCACGGTCGATGGACGCCCTATATATGGTGCATGATGCAAAGCTGTACCTGGCCCATTTTCCACCGGTGGAGGTTTCAATTGCCGCCTCGGTACAGGCGCCTAATTTAGTGCTCCTATCCAAGGACGCTATCTGCCCCAACAAGCAGTGCCGGGTTGGGGGCAGGCTGTAGGCAGGAACCTGGCTGCACCAATAGCTGCACGTATGCTTTCCTAGGCATGCGTGCCTGACAGGGACAAAGCACCGCTGTTGGATGCCCCTGTTACACCAGGGCATACGTTTGGTCCTGCAGTGGACGAGATGCTGCAGGCCCCAGCAGCCTCAAAGACCAGCACAGCCGGCTGTGTCTGCTGCCAGAGGTGGTGTTCAGAACCGGCTCGTGGCTGCTCGTCACGGAGGCTTAATAGGTTCTGCCGCCTGGTGCAGATACAGAAGCCTCAGGCCAAGCCACAAGCCTGAGGCTTCTGTATCTGCGCCGGCCCTAGGGGTTTGCTGCCACAGGCCCAGGGCCCCTGTTCAGGGAGCCATCTGGAGTATTGGTGTCAGTGCACCACGGACATCTGGGTGCTTACTACCGTTCAGACTGGCTACTCACTGCAGTTCAAGCATGGTCCCCTTCCCTTTCGGGGCGTGAATGTAACATCAGTCATGGACCCACAGGACGCCGCGGTGGTGTCAGGAGGTAGCAGCTCTACTGCAAAAATGGGCTATTTGCATGATAGACTCCCTCCAGTTGGAGGAAGGGTTTTACTCTAGATACTATCTAGTGCCCAAGTGGGATGGTGGCCTCAGACCGATCCTCCACCTCAGACAGGTCAACCTGCATCTGAGCTGAAGGATGTTCAAAATGTTGACAATGCAACAGCTGTTGCAGTCAATCAGGCAATGCGACTGGTTCACAAAGATGCCTATTTCCACATCCCCATAAAACCAGCGCACAGGAAGTATCTGCGATTCACATTTCAGGGAACAGCGTACGAGTTCATGTTTTGCCATTTGGCCTCTCCCTAGCTCCACGTGCCTTTTCAAAGTGCATGGAAGCTATCCTGGCCCCATTGAGACTCAAAGGCATAAGAATGATCAATTATCTGGACGACTGGCTCATTTGTGCTCAGTCTCCAGCACAGGCAGTGACCCATACGGAACTTGTCACCAGCCACCTTCAACGGTTGGGCCTTACGGTGAATCATGCAAAGAGTCAGCTCACACATTCTCAGACAGCTTCCTATCTCTGTTTGGACTCCAGGTCCATGTTATGTACTCTGTCGGAAGGCGAGTGCAGAGAATGTCCACCTGTTTAGAGCTGTTTCAGCTCAACAGAGAGCTCATGGTAGTGATGTGCCAGAGACCTGGGCTTGGTGGCAGCAGCTTCCTAGACCGTTCCATTGGGTCTCCTACACATGCGCCCTCTGCAGGCCTGGTTCAACAGCAAGGTTTTTCAGCCTGTGTTGAAACACGACTGCCTATTTTGTCTTATCACTGTCTAAAGGCACTCTCTTGGTGGAAACAGCTTGCTCATCTACACCTCTGCATAGGGTTGGGCAGTGTCACCAGAAGGGAGGTCGTCACCACGGATGTGTGCGAAATGGGAGGGGGGCGCAAGCTGTGTCTCCATATCAATGTTTTGGAGCTGAAGGCAGTTTACCTGGCCGAGCAGAAATTTTTGCAGGATGTTCGAGGGAGACATGTGCTTGTCCGTACAGACAACATAACAGTAGTGGCTTACATCAATCACCAGAGCTTTTGCTCTGGGCACACATGGACTTCCTCTCACTGCGGGCAGTATATCTGCCCAGGGTGACAAACCGGGCGGCTGACCTCCTCTCTATGGGACTTCCCAGTATCTCAGCGTGGAGGCTTCATCCTGAGGTGGTGAGCCTCATTTGGGAGAGGTTTGTCAGAGCAGAGATAGATCTCTTTACCTCCCAGGAATTAACCCACTGTCCCCTCTGGTTCTCCATAATATGAGTAGATGACTTGGCACACCAGTGGCCGAGGCAACTGTTATATGCCTTCCCACTGCTCGCCCTGCTCCAACTGTGTTTGTAGAAAATCAAACAGGAGCAGGCCAAAGTGCTCCTAGTAGCCACTTATTGGCCCAGGAGACAGCCCTTTTTTCAGCCCTGATGCAGATCCTGAGCGGCCAGCCGTGGAGACTGCCCAAGTGCCGCGACCTGCTCTGTCAGGCATGGGGGATCTTATAGCATCCCAACACATCGAGCCTGCAGGTCTGGGTCTGGCCCCTGAACGGCTGCATTTGAGCCATCTGGGTCTGTCCAATAGGGCTATTGACACCCTACAAAATGCCAAAGCAACATCCATGCATTCTCAGAACAGGTACAAGTGGGGCATCTTTCAGACGTGGTGTCTGCCTCGTGGGGGTCGACCCCACGACCTGACTTATCTAGGACCTTTTTGACAAGGGGAAATCCCCCCCCCCCCCTCAATTTTTGAAAGGGGCTTGGCGGCTTTGGCCACCTACGAAGGACATTGTTCCTTACTGGAGGTTAAACGTGGTGCTTAATGCACTCATGAAGCCTACATTTGAGCCCATGCATTCAGCTGAGCTCAAATATTATCGCTCAAAGTGGTTTTCTTGGTTGCTATCACCTCTGCAAAGCAGGTGAGTGAGATGCAGGCATTCTCTATTGCAAAAGCCTGCTTAATTTTTACATTTTTTCTGAAGGCGATTTTGGCATTTCATGTCAACTAGTCTGTGGAATTGGAGGCTTTCCATCCACCTTTCCAGTCTGACAGGGAGCAATAGCTTCATATGCTCTGCCCAGTGTGGGCCCTGGCATAATACGTTGACAGGACGAGAAGTTGGAGGCAGTCCGAAATATTTTTTGTCTGCTATGGGGCAAAATCCCATGGTCAAGCCCTGTCTAAGCAGAGGCTGCCCAAATGGATAGCAGACACAGTCAGAACTGCCTATGAGCTGTCCAACTTGCCCCCACTAGAAAATCTCACTGTCCATTCCATCAGGGGCATGGCAACTTTATGGCCTTTATTCCAGGGTGCATCTGTCAAAGACTTATGCAATGCAGTGGTGTGGGCTACTCCTCATACCTTCACTAGGTTCTACAGACCTAATGTCATGCATTCTCAAAACCCTGGTTTTGGAACTAGAGTGTTAACCCTTTACGGTCCATCTATTCACCACGTCTCAGGCGCGTCAGGTACAATTTATTTTCACACGCACAGTTTATTTTATATGCGCTTGTGACGGGGGACTGCCCCGTCTTTATGATCATGGTTGGGACTGGCAGGGAGGGGGTTAAAATTCCTCCCTGCCAGGAAAACATGTGAGAATGTGGCTGGAGCCCTAATTGAATAATTGCTAATTTAAAGGTATTTTTTTTCACAGTAAAACAGGTTTAAAAGGCACTGCATATCAACAGGACACTCATCTCCAGCCCCTCCCCACCCCTTGTTCGCTGTATTTTTCACATACCTCTTCATAGTCGTGCATAAGCTCTGCAAATGAGCCCTGGATGCGGAAGCAGCTATCTTGTTTGTTTATGGCCGTGTTATCTCTGTGTTGCCGGGGCTGTGTGTATTGCTCAGATCCGCCCCTTAGTTGGTTTTTTTTTCGGCTTTTCTCGGCTCCTATCGGTCTCACTCGGCCATGGAAAGGTTTTCTTGGAGAAAAAACGCTAGAGACCTGTGCTTTATGTCTTTTTGATGATGTTGGACAGGGTCGGACATCGGACTGGAAAGGGAACATTGTAATGTCGCAAAGGGTTAAGGGTGGCTTCCCAGTCGACCCTTACAACACAGACATAGAGGTGAGTTTCTCCCTCAGTTTTTTAGCCCTAGCTACTTGTTACTGGGGTTCTGTATGGTAACTCACAAGGCAGCCTCTCTGCTTAGCCTTGTAGCATTCGTTGTTATGAAATATTGCCCTTGCAACGGCTTTGGTACACTCACTGATACAGTAATGGTTACATTTTGTACTTGAAAGGGAACGTTTATAATCATAACCCTGGTTCCATGAAATATAAATGTACCATTAACCTTCAAGATCGCTATGTCCATGACTACAGCAAGCTTGAAGGAAAAACGACTCTGAGATCTGTGAGCGCAGTGCTCTTATGCCCTCGGGGGTGGGCCATGACTGCGTCACAGGCTCTGCGAGCAGCTTTTTTATATCTTATTCAGTTTTCGGGTCTTTAAGAGGTAATACCTATATGGCAGTGGTTACATTTCTATTTCAGGGAACCAGGGTTATGATAATAACCTAAAGTTACTGCACATTTTAAGCACATATGACATGCCTTTTAAACCTGGAATAATTCTGGTCGCTCTTCTTTGCACTCTTTCTAGAGCAGCAATATCCTTTTTGTAGCGAGGTGACCAGAACTGAACACAATATTCTAGATGAGGTCTTACTAGGTCTTACTTAACACATCTTGTTGGCCTTTTTTTATAGCTTCCCCACATTGTCTAGATGAAGACATTTCTGAGTCAACATAAACGCCTAGGTCTTTTTCAATACCATAATAAACGTTTATTCTCAGTATTTTTAAAAGCAATAATGGACACTAATCTCGATTTATTTTCTCAAAATAAATATTTATAAATTAAATAATAGTTCTTCATTCCTTTATTATCAATAATAAGGAAAAAAACAAAACACAATTGTATTAAAACATTTATTCTGTCTTGTGTTTTAATATATCTGTTTTTACAACATTTGTAAATATCAAGAAAAGAGTGGAGATAAGCAGAAAATATTTCAAGAACTAAATTGAATTTTAAGCAAAATACATCAGTGTTTTTCCATTTCTTTCTTATCTCTAAACAAGTTTTGTGATGTTTTGTTTCTGTGTGCAGCTGTAAACTGTCTCCTCCTTTTAAAAATGAAATACCTGTCTCAATGAAATAAATATTATCATGGAGTGAAATGAAATCCCTCTCTGTTTGGTTTGGATATGGTCTGGCAGGGACGATTGTTAGCAGTTCATCTCTGCCAGACACCTCGTGAAAATACGTGGTCGTCAGCAGATTAATTATAAACAGAGTTGCTGTCGACCACGCAAATATTAAAAACCCTGTGCAGAAGGTGACCAGATTAATTGATTAATGTATTGCTAATCTGTAGATGGTCACCAGTATAAAAACCTGCAGCTTTTGTTGTTCAGTGTGGATGTTCAAGAGGAGGAACATGTGTACGAGAGAGAGTGAGGTAATGGCAAAGAAATGAAAACGAAAGTAAAAGTAAGCAAATGCTACGTGTGCTGGAAATCACCGGCACGCTCCTTGTTATTTTGTTTTGTGTTGTGTGAGACTGTTTTTTTTTTTTTTATTCAGTAGTCAACAATTAATTTTTTTTGTAGTTTTCTCCCCAATATAATAGTGTCCAATTATTTTTGTTTAGCTCAGCTCACCGACGCTCAGACGACGTCCAGACTAGAAGACGCATCCTGCACTCTGTGCGAGTGCATTTACTGGATGCGCCACTCGGGATCCGTAGTACCTGTCTGTGTGTATCTCTATCAGCTGTCTGGTCTGGGAACGTCACCACGGCCAGCCTGTCACAGGGATGAAGAGCCACTATCACACCCATGAAAGTTATAACACCTGTAAGATGTATTGGACCTAACTGTGCTGTTTCATATCTTCCCGAATCACTTCTAATAACTTTCAGTACTTTTTGGGGCATTATGAAGTGCTTCAAGCAACTTTTATCGATTCCAAAGCTTGGAGGTATGTTTACATTTTTCTCTACAGTCCTGGAATTAGTGTCTTCATTCTTTCCGGTGAGGTAGTAGCAGATGAACCCTGATAAAGGTCAGTCAATGCACCCATTATTCTTACTCAAGAGCTCCCCTGAGCTAACATTACAGACAGTAGCTGCTCAGGTTGCTAGGATATATTCTGCCTGGCCTCAGGCGCAGCAATGTCATCTGGGAAGAATGAAGTAAATTTAAAAATGTTCAGGAACTGTCTACTGCAAAGGTATATAGTAAATTAAATATTAAGACCGCTCTGGTTTGAGCTGTCAGAACCAGTGCCCTGTTCCTAACCAGAAGCTGGGTCATTCCAAACTATCATTCAAGCATTTTGCATAGGTTATTTATTCATTAATTTGTCATGTTACGGTAACATTAGTGTAATAATAAAAAAGACTTACAAACATGTTTGAATTACTAAAATATCAACCAACTCTGAAAAACATCCCAAAAAGTATCTTTGTATATTGTGGCAGCAGGAAATAAAGCAGAA
The DNA here is from genome assembly GCF_902713425.1 of Acipenser ruthenus. NCBI lineage: Eukaryota > Metazoa > Chordata > Actinopteri > Acipenseriformes > Acipenseridae > Acipenser > Acipenser ruthenus. The sequence continues at coordinate 116,890,925 of NC_081189.1, read as the reverse complement.
CAGCATTTCACTTTCCTTTTCTTACTTTGGCTGGCTATAGAGGACTGGTAAAAAAACAAAACCAAACAAATACAATCTGAAGAAAACTAACACAGCTGTTTACAAAAGGGAAGCAGCAATGACTTGTCAAGCTATATTTGTGGACTGCTCCATTCCACCACCAGAAAACAATATAATAATGGTTAATGGGTTGGCTCCTAATCTGCTCAAATTGTGGTTTGCTACTAGACTGGAGTTAATAGCAGCATATGTGGGTAATTGTAGAACAACTCTATTCATATGAAACTGACAATAAAACAAAAAAACTGCTTTAGTATCAGTTAAATTTTTTGTATAACTGCAGTTTAGGGATCCATTATAAGTGGTTATATATGATCTAAGCATGTTATAAATATACTATTAATACTTAGATTCTGATTGTAAATGATTATATTTCTCTATTAGTTATTTTGCAGGTTGTTTGATGAAAAGGTGCACTAATCATTATTAGTCGCAACGTTTCTCTGCTTGTCCTAGTTTCTTATAAGTTTGATTTGATATTTTGATTGAGTGTATAGATCGAGCACTGAGGTTCCTGCTACCACTAAAGTAAGATAACATCAAGAACAAAGCAGACAATATAATAGAGGAATCGATCAGTAATATCAAGGTGTGGGAACACTTTCCATGAAGTGTCTGCAATTACTGTGTATTTACATAGTAGTTACTTAGTAAATACATGAGTACTTACACATAATTACAATGTTATTATGGGTGGTTATAATTTACTTAATATGTAAATCTTTTGCACAATATATGCAAGTACGTATCAAAAAGGGTTAGGGTTAGAGTTGGGGTTAGGGTTAAGGTTAGGGTTAGGCGGTTAGGGTCAGGTTTATGATATATTTACACATTAAGTACATTGTAACAATGCATAATAACATTGTAATTATGTGTAAGTACACCTGTATTTATTAAATAACTACTATGTAAATACACAGTAATTAGAGACACTTAATATAAAGTGTTACCCAAGGTGAGATGCTAGGATAGAAATTCAGTCTGACACATACCTCATTATTTCATCATTGTTGCCTTGGTTGAAGACATGTATGTTTTTCAGTATATATCATATAGGGTGCTGATATCCATTCAATTTGAGGTTAGGGTGGCTTGTATATTACAGCTCCTGTACTACGTTTTTAATAAAAAAACTAAAAAAAAAAACTAAAATGAAATAGCTAATCTTAATGTGACGTTATTTCCATCTAATACAAAGCCATTTCAGATGCCTCTATCACATCAATATCAGGGTCTGCCACTGCATGTGTTTTTATGTTGTTCAATAACTTCCCCTGAAATAACTTGATTTTGTTCAAACCTGCTCCTTAGTTCGCTGTTTCCCAGCTCATAATCAATAGCAGAGTTGCTAGTTTTAAAAATACAAGATTAGATCTCGTTAAGGGGATTACAATCTTAAATGCATGCAATTTAAAAAGAACATGTTTATTTTTAAATCAAATTGCAAGTGGATTACCTTGACAAAATACAATATGCTGTAAACCAAGGCTTACTGCAGAGAGATAGGAACAGCAGCAACGATGTAAATGCAATTAGGAGCTTTCTGGAATGAGTCAACAGGAGAGGGGTGCGGGGGTTAATATAGAAATTAATCATAATACAAAACACTTCATCTATTACTTTGAACATCGTCAAAAGATACATAAATTGATAAAGGTGTTTGTCTAGTTTTTAACCCTTTGCAGTCCATTTATTAAGTGCGTGTCAGGCACGTCAGGTCCAATTTATTTTCACACGTGCAGTTAATTTTAGACGCACTGTTTAAAAGTATTTTATTTCCACAGTCAAACGGGTTTAAAAGGCCCTGCATATCAACAAAGCACTCACTAGGCATCTCCAGCCCCACTCCACCCTTTTGTTCGCTATCGCTTTCACATATGCTAAGAAATAAATAATAATAATAATAATAATAATAATAATAATAATAGTCGTACATACCAATCAATCATCTCCTGATCACTCGTTTTATCACCAAACTCCTCAATAATGCAATCCAAGTCATTATTTTATTACTATAACATCTCAAAAAAGCTCTGCAAATGTCAGGGATATTCTCTGTGCGCTGATGCAGTATCAGCCAGCTTGTTTCCTTATGACCGCCCCTATCTGATGGCAGGGGCAAGTATGGCTATTCATGAGATACGCCCTTTTTCTTCGGCTTGTCTCGACTCCTGTCGCTCCCACTCGGCCATTGAATGGTTTTCTCGGCTTTTTCCGGCGAAAAAATGACTAGAAACACGTTTTTTGTGTTTTTCTGATGATGTTGGACAGGCTCCGACATTGGACCGGATAGGAATAATTGCAATGTCGGACCAGGTCCGACATAGGACTGCAAAGGTTTAAAGGCATGCATACAGCTGCGGGTCTGGGTATTAGGGATCACAGAATTAGTGATATTTATGCATACTAGACCCGCTAGGAATTCATCCCAACCTGCAGGGGTCCTACGATCTGTAACATTACCGACCCCGGTAGCTGTTTTAATTAAATCAACCATATGGGTCCCTCTCACCACATTACCCCTTAAAATAAACTCTCCTTGATCATTCCACGAAGTAGTACTAGAGTTCTGGGTCATGGCCTGTAAAATAAATTCAGCATTCCTCTTGGATCTGTGAGGGACGCTTCTCATAACATAATCCTCTATCTGAGAAACTTTCTCTTGAGCAGTACTCTGTCCATCTTGAGGATGTGCCTGGGGCCCAGGTGTATTACCAGTGACAGCATCATTAGGAGGGGTTAACATTGTTAAAGTATTAGTCTCTTTTTCATCCTGTTTAATCAAGGTCAGATACCTTTGTAAAAAAGCAGTATATAGTTTAATTTTTTCATAATCGCTAATATCAGTTCTCAGTAACACGCTTTTCATATCGTTATCAAGGCGACTTTCCACTGCTTTTCTAATAGGTTCGGGAGAAGTGGAGGGGCCTTGTCATAGTCTGTCAATCTGTTGTTGGGGTGCGAGGTACATTTTCTGAGCATACTCCATACTTTTAATGTCTTGCTGTTAAAAGATCTGATAAAAAAGGGATGGCAATGCCTAACAAAGAACCTATAAAACCTCCTTATTGGTTTACTGTTTTTCTCTTCTTTTTTAGAGGTTGTTTCCTGTTACATAACTTCTTTATTACAGCTTTTTCTTTTTTAAGTCGTTTTAATTGCGCCTTGGTCAAAGGAATATTCCCCATTAAAGTGTTCATGGCTATTTCAACAATCGATTTGATAAGATCATCAGAGGCCTCTTGTAAAACGATTCTTCTCTGGGGAGAAGAGCCGCTGACTAACCTTTTTAAGAGGGGGAGTTTTTTTTTTATTCTAGCCGACATGTTGTCTGCTGTTGATAAAATAACACAGTGTAACAATTTTTTTTTTTTTTTTTGGTTCCTGGGTATTAAGTGTTATTTCCTAATTGCTTATGCCTCAAAAGTATAGAAAATGGCTATTATTCCCTACAAACTTTGCTTTTGTGACCAGGACAGTGATATTTTGAAATGTACCTATTTTCCAGAACATTCCAGATAGATTCAGTGCTGAGTAAACTTGGAGTAACTTCTAGAACATTCTAGAACTTTCCAGTAATATAAATAGTAGTATAAATACAGGGGCCTTAAGCCCACCAGTTCAGTTTAGTTCCAGCTGCCTAAGTGGATACATATCTGCATTTTTCTGAGATGGCATCAAGAGGCTGCAAGCATCCGGCAGACGCATTTTGCTATGTCTGTGGCCAATTTATCAAGACAAGAGCGAAAAAGTACTCCGTGGGAGCATCTGCTAAGATGTGTGAGGCCTACAAGTCATATTTCGGCATGCCTGTCAGGGATCAAGACAAACCCTGGGCACCTCATTTCACCTGTGAGCACTGCAAAAAAACTCTGGAAGGTAAGATGGACAATTGTTGCTCAGAATTTTATGTTATAAAATTTGTTAACATTTTTAAAATTGTAAAAGTTTTTAATTTTAAAATGTTTTACAATTTTCAATGTTATTGAAAATATATATCATATATGAAAAATGTTGCGAGAATCTCTTACACATTAGTCATGGGTGAAATAAATGTATTTTTGTAGGATGGTACAGAGGGGAAAAGAGAGCCATGAAGTTCGCTATCCCAAGAATTTGGCGGGAACCCACTGACCACTCAAGCAACTGCTACTTCTGCATGGTGGACCCTTCCAAACGTCGGACTGGCAAGAATGCACCTGCTATCACGTATCCGGACCTTCCTTCATCCATCGCCCCGTTGCCACACTGACATGAGCTCCCCGTACCCACTCCTCCGGAGAGAGAGCAGCTGTCTTTAGAAGAGAGCAGCAAGTCAGAGAGCGAGGAAGAAGTTGTAGATCCAGATGACAATTTCAGAGGTGGAGCTGAGGAGAGAAACCCATACTACCCCAACCAAAAAGACCTCAACGACCTGATTAGAGATCTTGGTCTCACCAAGTCCAATGCCGAGCTTTTGATGTCTAGGCTCAAGCAGTGGAACTTGTTGGATGAAAGTGTGCAAGTCGCAGATCAGAGGAAGCGTCACCAACCTTTTTCCAGCTTCTTCACCCATCAAGATGGGCTCTGCTTCTGCCGCAATGTGACCAGTCTGTTCAAGGCAATCGGAATCGCCTGTAACCAGAATGAGTGGCGCCTCTTCATTGACAGCTCATCCAGGAGCCTCAAAGCCATGTTGCTCCATAATGGTAACAAGTACCCGTCTCTTCCCCTGGCTCACTCGGTGCACCTCAAAGAGGATTACAACAGCATCAAGACCTTGCTGGACGCCTTGAAGTATGATGAGTACGGCTGGGAGGTCATAGGAGACTTCAAAATGGTGGCATTCCTGATGGGTCTCCAAGGTGGTTTTACCAAGTTTCCCTGCTATCTTTGCCTTTGGGACAGCAGGGACACCAAGGAGCACTACCACAGGTGGGACTGGCCACAGCGGACCGAGTTCTCTGTGGGGAGGAACAATGTCAAGTGGGAGCCACTGGTGGACCCCCGGAAGGTGCTGATGCCACCACTGCACATCAAATTGGGCCTTATGAAACAATTTGTCAGAGCTCTAGATAAGGAGTCGGCAGCCTTCAAGTACCTTCAAGACTTCTTCCCTAAGCTGTCTGAGGCAAAGGTCAAAGCCGGTGTCTTCGTCGGACCACAGATAAAGAAGATCCTGGAGTGCAATGAATTCCCCAAGAAGCTCACTAGTAAGGAGAAAGCGGCTTGGAACAGCTTTGTCGCAGTGGTTCGGGGCTTCCTGGGCAATCACAAGGCCAAAAACTATGTGGAGCTGGTTGAGACTCTGGTGAAGAACTACGGCACAATGGGCTGTAGGATGTCTCTCAAAGTGCATATCCTTGATGCTCATCTTGATAAATTCAAGGAGAACATGGGGGCGTACTCGGAGGAGCAAGGCGAGCGCTTCCACCAGGATATACTGGACTTTGAACGCCGCTACCAAGGACAGTATAACGAGAACATGATGGGAGACTACATTTGGGGGCTGATTCGTGAAAGTGATTTACAGTATAATCGTAAATCTCGAAAAACTACTCACTTCTAAATCTTTTGTAGTCATTTTTGTATTACTTTAGTATAAATACATGTTAATTTGGATTCATATGTTGTTTTTTCTGACTTTATGTGAACGAAAAGACACACATTTGCCCGTTTTCTCATTGGAAATAGGTACATTTCAAAATATCACTGTCCTGGTCACAAAAGCAAAGTTTGTGGGGAATAATAGCCATTTTCTATACTTTTGAGGCATAAGCAATTAGGAAATAATACTTACTACCAGGACCACAAATTGTGTTACATAGTGTAATCTTTTTAAGCATCTACAGCACTTTACAACCTCTTAGCCATAGGTTTTTTCATAATATAAGTGGCAGGCCAATCAGGTTGGAACAAACCTGTTCGTAACCGATAATCTTCAGGGGTCTGTGCTTTTAAATCTACCAAGAGATAACCGTATGGTTGTTTTGTCACATCTTCAAAAGCTTCTAAAAAGAAATTAGAGTTTTGCGGGTACATCTGTCTCGCTAGGGTGTCAATCTGCAGCTTGTCTGGGATTTTTAAAAATAATCATGTAATTAGCATTTAAGTTCATGGTACGACTCATATTACCCTGAAAAAAACAAATTTTGTACTAGATATAATATACATAAATTCATATGGTGCGTGTATTTTGTAAAGGCTTTCTGCATTTCATCATTTTCACTAGCTGCCTCCATCAAATCATCAATAATGATTAAATTGACTTTGTTAGGGGGAGTAAGGAATCATCACAGAGAGAGGTGGGTATACCTTCAACAAATTTTAAATTGGGAAATTTACAAGCTAATTCATCATATAATTTTTGCCAGCAACTATAACAGTATATTATATTCTCAGAAATTTGCGAGAGAATCTGTGAAGAGTTTTCTAAAAGTTTTTTCACAAAAAGCTTTTCCCTGAACTAGAGGGTCCCGATATGATCGCTGCAAAAGGGATGGAAAGACGTACATCGAAACCTCCTTCAGTATCCATAGGGCAACATGGTGTAGTCAGACTTCAATACTCTCTTATTGTACACAATCCGAAAAGTTTTCATGTGTGGTCTATTTTCTAGCTGAAACTCTTTTTTATTTCTGTGAATTTGGGTCCCTTCGATCAAGATTTTTTCAGGAGGGGTGTCTCGATCAGGACTCACGAAATTCTGAACCAAATCTTCAGATTAATAGTTTTGGAGTTTTTGTAATTAAGGGTTAAGCCCTTAATTTTCAGACGTTTTGCTGTCCTTTGTTTTATAGCCGATGTTTTAGGCCCCGCTGAAACAAGTTCTGTAATGTAATCACCACTAAAGGCATCGTTATCCGTTAAACCTATGACTACAAATTTAGGCAGTTGCCCCAGAAACATGTTTTCTTGATTACTAACTCTGAGCCCTCTAGGGATGCTATAAACCTTGACAGCGACCCTTTCAATAGGATATTTAGCATTTGAAGTCATCAAGGCCTGAGCATGTCCTATTTTCACATCCGGAGACACTTTAACTTTCTTGACATAAAGAGAGGCTTCTAAAAGGTGAAGTTTGTACTGGTTTGCATCGCCTGCCATTAAACAAAACTAGCCATAATCATTTTAATTTTTACATCAATGTCGTTTAACATGAGTTTTTCTTGAAAAAAAATATCAGAATGTAGAGGTCCTAAAAGTTCAAATATGTGACTTCTTCGGGTATAAACACATCTTTGTCTTAAACCTTCGTTCCTTACCATAATTGAGCAGAACTTCTATAAGACTTCTATAATGATATATGCTACTACTCTGGCTAATTAATCTCTCACCTAAGGAAACATCTACTTGTGAGAAAATTGTAGCTATAGGATAGTTGATAATGCTTACAGGGCTATTGACATCTAGATCAGTGTTATCTGCTTTTGTGATTTTACAAGCGAGTCTTAAAAGAGTGTTATTTAAGTCCAGATAATCCTCCCCGTTTCCTGCAATATAAAATTCAAGAGGGGCGGTGTCCGAAAGGGCAGAGAGCGGTGGTATTTCAACATAAAGGTTTTTATCTATACTTGTCTGGGTATAAGGTACAGTGAATAAATCCAGTTCAGATTTGACACGTTCTTGAGATAAATGATGAACTAGAGCCATGTTTTAAAAGATGTTTCTAGTTTTCTTTTTACGACAAGCTTTCAGTTTTTTAACAGCCCTCTTCCTCCGCGATCTGCTGCTTAATGCTTTAGAAGGTGCTCGTCTAGCCCTTTTACGGGATCGGCTTCGAGCTCCTGGAGGACTGGGACGTTTTTTTCTATAGCCTCTTGACATCACCATTACCCCCGACCCTGATTGGGGCTCCTCATGGTTGTGAGTAGCGCAGGATGTTATCACGTTCGACACCACGTCCTTCACAATATTTTTAGCTGCTGACTTTAAATGAGGTTTAGCTATATCAAAACCCCTTCTAAGTATAGCTTTTCTAAAAAGCCCTCTGAATATACCCCCGATCCCTGCCCCGTACATTACCGGAGCCCCAGTAAACCCGGGCATCCCATTTCCAGCTTGATTTTTGTAATATTGTAGATAAGGGTTAGAATCTCCATAGGCCCTCATTTTTGTATTATTTTCAATTATATATAAAGAGACTGTTTAACAGGTCTGAAGTGGACCTTCACTATGACCGTCCCAACACGAAATGGAACAAGACTGTTTTGATCCGTCTTAAGTTGCAAAGTTATAGTGTCAAAACTATTCTTACTGACAGCTACATAATGAGGTCGGTCATAAGTTACTGTTACTATTTCATTGGGGGATCCATTAATAGGTACACATCTTAGAAGGGGGGCGTAGCTATCCCCCACTGCTTGATGGGTTATTATATCGGTGTATACATACAAAGTGTAAAATCCTGCTCTAATGTCTGCAGGATAAACCCCCCTCTTATAAGCTTTCTCAGCGGCGGCTTCATAGAACCCCAAGATCCTTCCTAACTGACCCTCTGTATACAGGTACAATTTGGCATCTCCATGTATATATAAACTTTTCTTTCTACAGATTTGTATAATAACTCTATGTCGATCAATCTATCTCGAAAAGCATTATTCATAGCGTTTATTAATTCCTTTACAGAATCATAATAACCGGCGGCTATTTTAAATACTGTTTTAACATGCATATCTATATTACGGGCGGACTGTACACCGCCAGCTCTCTGCTTTCCTGTCCAACCACTCTCTGCTTGACCCTCTCCAATCTGGCTTCCGCTCTGCTCACTCCACTGAAACCGCCCTTCTGTCTGTCACCAACTCACTTAAGTGTGCCCGAGCTGCCTCTCTCTCCTCTGTCCTAATTCTCCTCGACCTCTCTGCTGCCTTTGACACTGTTGATCACTCTATTCTACTATCATCTCTTGCTGACCTGGGGATCTCTGGCACTGCTCTGGCCTGGTTCTCCTCCTACCTCTCCAACCGCACTTACCAGGTAACCTGGCGTGGAGCAACCTCCACACCTCACCCTCTCTTAACTGGAGTCCCCCAAGGGTCAGTCTTGGGTCCTCTCCTGTTCTCTCTCTACACCCGCTCCCTGGGCCCCCTCATCGCATTCTATGGTTTCTCATACCATTTCTATGCTGATGATGCTCAGATTTTCCTCTCCTTCCCCACCTCTGACTCCACCATCTCCTCCCGTATCTCTACCTGTCTGTCTGCTATTTCCTCCTGGATGCACTCGCATCACCTCAAACTCAACCTCTCTAAATCTGACCTCCTTTTCTTTCCCTCCTCCTCCCCCTCCTCTGATCTCTCTATCTCTGTTCCTCTGGAATCTACCACACTCTCTCCCTCTTCCTCAGCTAAGAACCTTGGAGTCACCCTGGACCCCTGCCTCTCTTATTCCCAGCACATCTCCACTCTGGCACGCACTTGCAGATTCTTCCTGAGCAACATCCGAAGAATCCGACCCTTCCTCACCAACTATGCTACCCAGCTCCTGGTCCAGGCCCTGGTACTCTCCCGTCTAGACTACTGCAACTCCCTCCTGGCTGGCCTCCCTGCGTCCGCCACCCGTCCGCTCCAGCTCATCCAGAACTCTGCTGCTCGCCTGGTGTTCTCTCTACCTCGCTTCGCCCACGCTACTCCACTACTCCGCTCGCTCCACTGGCTCCCGATCACCGCTCGCATCCAGTTCAAGACTCTTGTACTAGCCTACAGATGCCTTGACCAGACTGCACCCAGCTACCTCCAGACCCTCATCTCTCCCTACACCCCCACTCGACCTCTCCGCTCCGCCTGCACTAGAAGACTAGCTCTACCTCCGCTACGCTCCCCTGCCTCCCGAGCCCGCTCCTTCTCCACCCTTGCTCCGCAGTGGTGGAACGACCTTCCTACAGATGTCAGGACTGCTCAGTCCCTGACCACATTCCGGCGCCTCCTTAAGACTCACCTCTTCAAACAGCACCTGTAGAACTCCTCTGTTGTATCCTGGACACTATCACCCTTCATTTAAATATGCTTTATTTTGCTCTTATCTGCCCCCTATTTTACTGCATTTAATCCTGTACCTCAGAATATTGTAATCTGCCAAGTGTTTAATCTGTAGTATTTTGTACTTAATCATATCCTGATGTAACTATCACTATTTAATCATATCCGGATGTAACTTTCACTATTATCTGCTGTATTATTGAATTGTGGTTTGTCACACTTGAGAATTATTGTATTTCTTGTTCTTATTGTATGACTTATATTGTAACACTTGAATGTATTTGTATTTGCTTGCGATTGTAAGTCGCCCTGGATAAGGGCGTCTGCTAAGAAATAATTAATAATAATAATAATAAAAAATCTATTCTCCGCATCACTTATATTTTCCCACGTATAAGGGTATTGGATCTCTGCTAATCCAACTTTCCATTTTCCTTGTAGATTCACAGGTTTTGATAACCGTATAGTAAAATCGGCTATAGTGTTCTTTGGAAATATATCCTTTGAGGCGTTACTGGGTAGAATCACATAAAAGGAGGATTGATCCATCTTGTCAGTAGCCTCGGTCTAATGAAATCTACAATGATGGAGTCCCCTTAATATCCTGCAACTGCTTAGCCTCGATCCAGCTGTTAAATTTGTCCGGCCAACCCCGCCACTTTATAAGACAATACTTTTTACCTTTTTCTTTTTTCTTGGCTAAGATTTTCTCTACCGTAAACAGTCTATCTTCCGACCCTTTTATCTTCTGTAATTCAAGCTCATAGAAAGTCCCATTTATTTCCTCTCCGTCATAATCCTTCAGCCTGTATACAGGGGGTTTCCTAGACAATCGTTCGTATATATTAAATCTCATCCGTGTATGTCTGCTCGTAACCTTTTATAAAGGGGGCCCTTAGTTTTGATACTCTAACAGCATCCCCAATCTGAAACTTGAATTTAGGTGGTTTGTACGGGAATTCCTGAGTATATAGATTCTTAAAAACTTTAAAGGAATTGTCTTCATTAACTTCTGAAGGTTTCATTTTAATACTTCTATGGTAAGAATTATTATGAGAGCGAACCATTTCTTTTAGCTTATCTAAATACTTATGAGTGTTGAAGGCTGTAAAATATTTCCACATTTTAGTCTTTAGAGTCCTATTATACCTTTCAACAATAGAGGCTTTTAATTCATTACCGGTGGTAAAGTGCACTATACTATATTTTTTTAACAAGTTTTGAAAGGACTTGTTTAAAAATTCTTTACCTTTATCAGTTTGCAATTTTTTGGGTGAACGACCGCTTTCAAGGATTTTCTTGAAAGCCTTTGTCACACACAGCTGTTTTATTTTTTAGAGGTTGAACCCATGCAAATTTGGATAAAACATCTATGCATGTTAACAGGAGGCTGTGTGGTCCAGTGGTTAAAGAAAAGGGCTTGTAACCAGGAGGTCCCCGGTTCAAATCCCACCTCAGCCACTGACTCATTGTGTGACCCTGAGCAAGTCACTTAACCTCCTTGTGCTCCGTCTTTCGGGTGAGACGTAATTGAAAGTGACTCTGCAGCTGATGCATAGTTCACACACCCTAGTCTCTGTAAGTCGCCTTGGATAAAGGCGTCTGCTAAAAATAAAAAATAAAAAATAAACATAAACGTGTTGCTGTTATTTTTCTTTGACAGACTAGACATATCTACTAAATCAGCCTGCCATTGATCATCAATATTAGATACAAATACACAGTTTCTTTTAAAGTGTATTCTAGAGGGTTTATGTAGGGTGTAAGTATCTTGTTCAGATAACCATTCAGCTATATCCTTATCACTAACCCTACACCCATCCTCCCTAAGAACTCTCTGTACAGACTGTCGGCCTCCAAACCCCACTGGATTTGAGACATCGTAGTAAATTTGTTTCATTTGCTGAAGAGTCATCCCTTCAGGAGAAAAGTCAAACAAATACGGTGATTGTAAATTACAAAAGGGTTTATTCACTCAGTTTACAGATTAACAATTATAATTGGATACTTTAAACGACGCATAAACAGGCGACATTGCCTTTCATAGTAATACATTAAACAAGATACAGTATCTTTTACAGCTCTAGAGATATCAGTATTCAAACCATTGACGAGATGATAAAGACAGGCTTCAGACACGTATGTATACAACACAAGTAAATACTCCCATTTACAGGGGTACACATTGTAAAACATTTCAGGGATCAGCACCGTTAGAAAAACATTTAACCCTTTGCGGTCCTATGTCGGACCTGGTCCGACATTGCAATTATTCCTATCAGGTCTAATGTTGGACCCTGTCCGACATCATCAAAAAGACGCAAAAAACGGGTTTCTAGTTGTTTTTTCTACGGAAAAAGCAGAGAAAACCATTCAATGGCCGAATGGGAGTGACAGGAGCCGAGACAAGCCGAAAAAAAAGGGCGTATCTCATGAATAGTCATACTTGCCCCTGGCATCAGATAGGGCGGTCATAAGGAAACAAGCTGGATGGTACTGCATCAGCGCTCAGAGAATATCACAGAGATTTGCAAAGCTTTTTTCAGATGTTATATTAATAAAATAATGACTTGGATCGCATTATTGAGGCGTTTGGTGATAAAAACGAGTGATCAGGAGATGATTGATCGGTATGTACGACTATTATTATTATTATTATTATTATTATTATTATTATTATTTATTAGCATATGTGAAAGCCATAGTGAACGAAAGGGTGGGGCGGGGCTGGAGATGCCTAGTGAGTGCTTTGTTGATATGCAAGGCCTTTTAAACCCGTTTGACTGTGGAAAATAAATACTTCTAAAATTAACTATGCATGTGAAAATAAATTGGACCTGACGCGCCTGACGCGCACTTAATAAATTGACTGCAAAGGGTTAAAGGTATTTCACATTTCACAGAATCAGCAATCATTTCAGCCCAATATTTAGGATCCACCAAGGCATGTATTTCAAGCGTAGCTCTTTTTAGCTCAGTGAAACGTTTTGCATCGACAGACAAGGGGTTTTTAAAGAGGTCCCGACAAACCAATTTGTCAACTACGTGTTCAAACAGAAGACCCTCCAACTCACTCTGCATTCTGTCCCGCGTCATGTGGTTCCCCATCTTCAAAGTCAAAAGCACCGTAATAAGTCAGAGGAGCCTGGGGTTCTGTAAAGTTTCTATGATAGAAAGATCTAGTTATCTTGTTAACCACTTCTTGAGTCCTTTTGTCCAGGTCCTGTTGCAGCTGCTGGAGCTTCTCTTTTATGTAAGGTTCAGGTCTCAGTTCAATTAAACAATCCTCAATCAGCTTCTGAATCTTGTTCAGAGGTAGGAAAAAATCGAGTAGATGAAGAACCTTAGAAACCAGAATCTTTACCCAAGGTACGTGTATTTTAGCTATTATTTCTTCAAACCTCCTGTTGAAATAACCGTAGCCCGCTTCAAAGAGACAGCTATGACATCTCTGGCTGGGGTGGTCCACGGCGCAACCGGCACAATTTTTCTGCAGATCCCGGTCTATGATCACTTCCAGTAGAGAGGCCAGAAGGCCCTTGACAATCTTGAGGATTCTTGTGAATGTCACTCCGTAAAGGCTGTTGGGGTCGTCGTGATCCTCCGGGGGTTCTGTAGGATGAGTGTGAGACAACAGTATAAAGACAGGTTCGGTTGGAACCTCCGGCTCCGTAGGAGGGGTGGTAGGAAGACTCTGGTTAGGCAGATCGTAAGAAGGTAGAAAACACCCTTTTTCAGATACACAGCATTGCCACGGCGCCTCGGGATCTTCAGCATCCCTATTCTCTGGAACGTAATCAAAATCAAACCACTCATCGCAAGAGCTGTCTGAAATATAGCCAAATGCTGCGGAAGCCATGCTGACGGTTCTTCTCTTTTAAGCAGTATGAACCTTGAATAAGAACGTCCTTCTTATTAGAACCCTGAAACACGCCCCTCCCATAGATAGCGTCATACCCTACAACATGTCCAATCATGCCAGCGCTCTGCCAGCTCTCAGCAATGAGGACGTGGGGGATCGAAGTCCTCCACCGGCTAACATTTTTCTAAATTACATTTTCATATACATACATCATTTCTTAAACTTTTGTCCACTAACTGTAGGTCCCCTGTAGTCCACATAAACATATTTTTAAAAAACAAACATGCCTGTACATTGTCTAAAGTGGCTTCCTTCTTGCTTTTTTGGATGCAAAATTGTCGATAATGTCATCAAAATCAAGTGAAGTGGTGATGCTATTCTCAATCGCCAATACAGCAAAGGCAGTTATCTTTCCTTCACTATTTTCACATGCTTCAATAAAGAAAATTTTCGTTCACCAGAGCAGTTAGAAGCTGGTGTGGACAAGTACATTCGAAGGCAAATGTCCACATTAGGAAATGTGTCCTTCAGGTTTAGCTCTGAGCTTCTTGCACATCTCGATTTGCTATTGTTTCAAAACAATAGCTATGTATTTCGAAACAATTAGATAAAATGGCATAACTTGTCAGGAAATCCATCTTCCAAGTCTTGTGGATAGAAGAGTTTTCTTATTTTTGTTTTGAAGCCTTGCATACCTCACATACATCAATAGCATTACATTCTGTAAGAAATCCGAATTTCATCTGCTATTCTTTGTAGGATTTGTTTCATCTTCTCAGTTCTAGCATTAGACAGTCAGAGATATCATAATGGGTTTCAACAACAAACGCTTCTCTTCCCGAAACTCTGGAGTTACTGATTCCCCAAACATTATTTTTCTAGTCCTACTCCGTTGTGATTCTGCTTTGTACCCTTCAGATCTGTACGCGTTTTTGCCTGTTTCGTAGGTTTGAAAGTGAGTGTGCAGTAGTGTTTAGGGCTCTGGACTCTTGACTGGAGGGTCGTGGGTTCAATCCCAGGTGGGGGACACTGGTGCTGTACCCTTGAGCAAGGCACTTCACTTAGATTGCTCCAGTAAAAACCCAACTGTATAAATGGATAATTGTATGTAAAAATAATGTGTAAAAAATAATGTAATTATAAGTAAAAATAATGTGATATCTTGTAACAATTGTAAGTCGTCCTGGATAAGGGCGTCTGCTAAGAAATAGATAATAATAATAATTTCTGACCTGTCCGACAAAGTCAATAAGTGAGCTGTACAGAATGAAAACCGAACACAGATCTATGCACACTTGCTGAAGAGCTTTACTTGTAACATTGATTATTTGAATAATGACATCCCACCCACTACAATCATAACTGCAGTTTTCAGATTGACCATTGCAGCCCTTAACTAGTAGGCTTTTAGGTTCCATTCTCAACAGATATTTCAGTCAAAGCATCCTGAATGACTTTAGCCAAATCGTAAAGCCTTCTAGTTGCAGAAAGACTTTTCATTGTGAGACCTTTATTACATTTTTCAAGGTGAGATGTGAGCACTTTCCAACGATGCATTGAAGAGGAAAATAAGTTGAAATATGAAACAGGATTCAAACAGCATTCTGCAGCACATAAACCAACCAAATTTAGCAAGTGCACTGAACACAGAACATAGTCAGCAAAGAGGGTTTTGATCTCTAATATGTGCCTGAAGCCCAGAATATTTACCAGACATGTTGCTAGCATTGTTGTAGCTCTGACCATGACAGTCACAGATATCAATATCAAATTATTGTAGCAACGATGTGACGGTTCTCTCCAGATGTTCAGCATTATGGGTATGAATTTCAAAAAACGCTTGCATTTCAAAAAAAGCTGGTTGATGTAAACTAGGTTGGGAGTATAATCCACAATAATTCAATATTACTTGCAATTTTTAATTTTGCTGACAATTGAACTTTATCAGGCATCAGCTGAATGAATTTGTCACAAATCGTGGAACACAAGTAATTAGGCTTTCCTTTGCCAGCACTTGCATATTTTGTTAGATGCTCTGATAGAAGTGGATCAAAGTGACTAATCAGTTCAAGGCATCCCCAGTGATTAAATAATTTCATTTTCACCACGGAAAGGCAGGCCCCGTTCAGCTAGAAACTGGATTGTAGCTACAACATGTTTTAAAATATTTGCCAGTATGTCCGCTCCGCATTGAACTGGTTAACTAAATGACTTAGTATCTCTGCGTGAGGTGAGACAAAGCACTGCACTGCGTTGGTCGCTTGAGTTTTCATGTTCGTACCAGCGATTGGTACAATTTTTCCAGTCATTGAATCCTGAAGTAAAGGATGACTCTTTCGTAGAAAACAATTTGCAGATATAGCAGTAGGTTTCAACTTGTTGGTTGAGTACAACCTATAGTTCAGTTTGCAGAGAATCCTCTACTGCCTGGGTTGGGGATAGGTTTTTCAGCAGTTCAGGGCTTTCAGCTTTGCTGCTTGCATTCTTTTTCCTCCCGTTTCTTATGTCTATGCTTTGCAGCTCCAGAAAGAGACATAGTTGGGTTACTGTATTCAAGCAAAATCAAACTGACTGACTTGGAAGTTACTTGTGTCGCAACGCAGGAAGTGAGCGCGACAATAATAAGTTCCTGCTCAGTCTGTTCGATGTTGTGTGAACACAACACAAGTGTTGGAATGTCAGTGAGTGAAGATTTTGTTTTGGACCCCCCCTTTACTTTGGGCCCTAGGCACATGTCTAGATTGCCTATGCGTTAATCCAGCCCTACTTGTCACATACAGACGTGCTCAAATTTGTTGGTACCCTTACAGCTCATTGAAATAATGCTTAATTCCTCCTGAAAAGTGATGAAATTAAAAGCTATTTTATCATGTATACTTGCATGCCTTTGGTATGTCATAGAATAAAGCAAAGAAGCTGTGAAAAGAGATTAATTATTGCTTATTCTACAAAGATATTCTAAAATGGCCTGGACACATTTGTTGGTACCCCTTAGAAAAGATAATAAAGAATTGGATTATAGTGATATTTCAAACTAATTAGTTTCTTTAATTAGTATCACACATGTCTCCAATCTTGTAATCAGTCATTTAGCCTATTTAAATGGAGAAAAGTAGTCACTGAGCTGTTTGGTATCCAAGGTGAAGGTGGAGGTACGTCAGTTTCTGATCGCACCATCCGTCGCTTTTTGAGCGAAAGTGGGCTCCATGGAAGAAGACCCAGGAGGACTCCACTTTTGACAGAAAAACATAAAAAAGCCAGACTGGAATTTGCTAAAATCCATATTGACAAGCCACAATCCTTCTGGGAGAATGTCCTTTGGACAGATGAGTCAAAACTGGAGCTTTTTGGCAAGTCACATCAGCTCTATGTTCACAGACGAAAAAATGAAGCTTTCAAAGAAAAGAACACCATACCTACAGTGAAACATGGAGGAGGCTCGGTTATGTTTTGAGGCTGCTTTGCTGCGCCTGGCACAGGGTGCCTTGAATCTGTGCAGGGCACAATGAAATCTCAAGACTATCAAGGCATTCTGGAGCGAAACGTACTGCCCAGTGTCAGAAAGCTCTGTCTCAGTCGCAGGTCATGAAAATGACCCAAAACACACAGCTAAAAGCACCCAAGAATGGATAAGAACAAAACATTGGACTATTCTGAAGTGGCCTTCTATGAGTCCTGATCTGAATCCTATCGAACATCTATGGAAAGAGCTGAAACTTGCAGTCTGGAGAAGGCACCCATTAAACCTGAGACAGCTGGAGCAGTTTGCTCAGGAAGAGTGGGCCAAACTACCTGTTAACAGGTGCAGAAGTCTCATTGAGAGCTACAGAAAACATTTGATTGCAGTGATTGCCTCTAAAGGTTGTGCAACAAAATATTAGGTTAGCGGTCCCATCATTTTTGTCCATGCCATTTTCATTTGTTTTCTTATTTACAATATTATGTTGAATAAAAAATCAAAAGCAAAGTCTGATTTCTATTAAATATGGAATAAACAATGGTGGATGCCAATTACTTTTGTCAGTTTCAAGTTATTTCAGAGAAAATTGTGCATTCTTTGTTTTTTGTGGAGGGGTACCAACAAATTTGAGCACGTTGTATATTGCCTTGTCCAATACTTTACTTTGTAAAGACTCTAATTCAACCTCCAGTGAAAGAGACACGCTACCCTGCGCTACTGACCCCTGTGGTGTAAAGGAGGTAGTACACGTAAGGCAACACCTTTCAGGTCTGTTACTGCTTGTCCAAACCAGGCTAGCTCTTTTGTACAGTGGTATAGCTCTGGCCTGGCCAGTAGAAGTTCCCAGTCAGTGCATTGGGTTGCCTTGACCTATCGATCCCTACACCTGTGATAAGAACACCACCACCCATCAGAATGCTTCAATATTATTCTTCAATAGTATTCTATTTATATATACATTCATATAATATGAATTCTTTTGAGATTACTTTGGCAAAACACTTATTCTGTAAAGCAGTACATTTTTAACTTGCAGTATGTTGAGACACAGTAAAAACATTGGAGGTGTTTTTTTTGTTGTTGCAAAATAGGTGGTGGTGATGAATGGATATTATTGTGAAGGATCTTGCATGCATTGTCACATAGGTGGTGGTGATGAATGGATATTATTGTGAAGGATCTTGCATGCATTGTCACATAGGTGGTGGTGATGAATGGATATTATTGTGAAGGATCTTGCATGCATTGTCACATAGGTGGTGGTGATGAATGGATATTATTGTGAAGGATCTTGCATGCATTGTCACATAGGCGGTGGTGATGAATGGATATTATTGTGAAGGATCTTGCATGCATTGTCACAAAGGCGGTGGTGATGAATGGATATTATTGTGAAGGATATTGCATGCATTGTCACATAGGTGGTGGTGATGAATGGATATTATTGTGAAGAATCTTGCATGCATTGTCACATAGGCAGTGGTGATGAATGGATATTATTGTGAAGGATCTTGCATGCATTGTCACATAGGTGGTGGTGATGAATGGATATTATTGTGAAGGATCTTGCATGCATTGTCACATAGGTGGTGGTGATGAATGGATATTATTGTGAAGGATCTTGCATGCATTGTCACATAGGTGGTGGTGATGAATGGATATTATTGTGAAGGATCTTGCATGCATTGTCACATAGGTGGTGGTGATGAATGGATATTATTGTGAAGGATCTTGCATGCATTGTCGCATAGGTGGTGGTGATAAATGGATATTATTGTGCAGGATCTTGCATGTATTGTTGCATAGGCGGTGGTGATGAATGGATATTATTGTGCAGGATCTTGCATGCATTGTCGTATAGGTGGTGGTGATGAATGGATATTATTGTGCAGGATCTTGCACATATTGTTGCATAGGTGGTGGTGATGAATGGATATTATTGTGCAGGATCTTGCATGCATTGTTGATTTTACTTCTGTTATATAAATGTTTGTCATGGACATGCCAGAGGTCCACCCCCACTGCACAGCTGTCCAAGCCTGTCCCCATGGACACCCATGGAAATGTCCAGTTCATGCAGGTTTCATCCTGAAGTTTGGACACAACAAATTAGTTTATTGATGTGTATTATTGCACAATAAAAAGGCAATGGAGTTAGCTGAACCTCTTTGTTGAGGATATTTAGCTATCCTCTCTTGGTCCTCCGTGCCTCACTAGTGAGCCTACATCTGTGGTCCAAATCTGGGTTTAATTACAGTTCTCAGCCTCACTCTGACTCAACCTACCTGCGTGCTTTGAAAAAAAACACCCCCTCATTTTTTAGACCAAAGCATAATGGGATTGATGATCAACATGTTTGTTTTATTGTCTCTACAGACTCATAAGACTCCACCATTCACAGACCACACAGGAAATTCCATCACACCCTCTATTCTTGTCCGTCTTTACTGGCTCAGTTCTTCAGAGTCCTACACATGGTCTACTGATTGTTCCAACGGCAGCTCAAAAGCTGTTTCCATCCACTTTGAACAGTAAGTTTCCTCATACAAGGTTGGGCTTCATGTGCAAATTCGTCCACCCCCTTCTGATACTCTCATCTTCAATATACAAAAACATAAGAGCATAAGACAATTTCCTAAGGGAGGAAGCATTGGAAGTTGATGAGGTATTTCAGTAAATAGTAACAGTCCATTGAGGCAGCTGAAAGACGAAAATACTTATAGGCACTTTATACTGTATATGGGATTATTTAGGGGGTAAAAGGCAGCTTAGCACAATAGGTTCTTATCTGTATTGTTAAGCAATGTACATGTGTAACACTGAAAAGCACTCTTGTAGGATGGAAATGTCATATGAAAAGAAAATGTCTTGGTAATCTTAAACTAGTTTGGTGAAAGTGACTTTGGTATAAGTCAAAACTTAGGTTTAAAATGATTGAAGAATTAAAACATGTGCAGAAATGTATGGAATTTAATATGGGAAACAATTAACCACGGTAGCCTTGGAAAAGAGATTGGTTAATTCTCTGTTGCTTGAATGGCGTAACAGCTAAAATAATTTTATTGATAATTAGTAAGACAACAAAAACAGACTGCCACTGCCTGAGTGCCCTGCACTGCTGACAGCATCGCCACAGCCACCCCTGTGCCGCTGCCAGCGTCCCCACTGCTGGAGTGCCCCACGCCACTGCCAGCGTCCCCACTGCCGGAGTGCCGCATGCCACTGCCAGCGTCCCCACTGCCAGAATCCCCACAGCCTGAGTGCCCCGCGCCACTGCCAGAGTCCCCACTGCCTGAGTGCCCCACACCACTGCCAGAGTCCCCACTGCCTGAGTGCCCCGCACCACTGCCAGCGTCGCTACTGCCTGAGTGCCCCGCACCACTGCCGGAGTCCCCACTGCCAGAGTCCCCACTGCCTGAGTGCCCCGCACCACTGCCGGAGTCCCCACTGCCAGAGTCCCCACTGCCTGAGTGCCCTGCACCACTGCCAGAGTCCCCACTGCCAGTGTGCCCTGCACCACTGCCAGAGTCCCCACTGCCTGAGTGCCCTGGACCACTGCCAGAGTCCCCACTGCCTGAGTGCCCTGCACCACTGCCAGAGTCCCCACTACCTGAGTGCCCCGCACCACTGCCAGCGTCGCTACTGCCTGAGTGCCCCACACCACTACCACCTTATGTGGCAGGGTAACGTTGCGGTCAAGGCTGGTCAGCAGCAGGAAAGCAAACCCAGATACAGAAGCTGCAGTTTACTAAACAAGGCTCAACTTTTATTAAACATAAAAACAAAGAAACAAGGCA
This sequence comes from Acipenser ruthenus, assembly GCF_902713425.1. Lineage (NCBI taxonomy): Eukaryota > Metazoa > Chordata > Actinopteri > Acipenseriformes > Acipenseridae > Acipenser > Acipenser ruthenus. The sequence continues at coordinate 116,869,787 of NC_081189.1, read as the reverse complement.
AAGGGGCCAAAACAAACAGTTAAAAGAAAACCAATAAAAAACACTACTGATCAGGTTGGGCATTCACCTTCACTAAACAGTTCACAACATAGTTAAACAACCCACCTAAACTCCTCCAAACAAAGGGGTTTTCTCTCCATTTTTATATATGTGGCAATTCTCCAATTAGCACTCAATTACCTAATCAGGGACTAACCACACCTGTGATTGTTGGCTGGGACAGATTTAACCCCATCCTTGCCAAACTTACACCTATTTGCACCAGCAGGTCTTCTGCCCTAACACACAGCCCTACATAAATGTTTTTGTACTGTAATGTATCACTGCTGAAACACTTCTCAGTGTAGTACAGGCTACAGCAGAACACATTCTAAATTCTTAGGCAAAGCATGAAGATTCTGTGGCCTTGAGATGGCCCAGTCACAGAGCAATAGAAATCCAATCAAATGTCTCGCTAATTGCTACTTTGAACAAAAGAGCTGAAGTCCCTGGACTTATTAAAAGTTGTCCTGAAGGAACCCTACTGTTATATATGTTTTATTACCTTCTGACAAATAATAGTACAGTCTTTATAGAACAAGTAAAATACCAAAGTTAATAGCGAAAGAAAAGAAAAAAAGACCTTGATTAAGGCAATAACTCTTACAGCTGCTAATTACAAGTAGCTGTAAAATAAGACAAGCAGACTCAAGTAATGACCACACAAGAGACCCATTGTTTAATTCTACAAAAAAATCTAATGTTTTATTATTGCCTTTTGAAAGTAGAAATGTCATTAAGGACATGCCGGATTCTCATATGAAATGTGAGCAAATCATTTGGATTTTGCTTCCAAGTTCTATGTTTTTGTCTTGCCTTAACATACAGTTTTGTAGCTGTTTTGAAAATTCTTGTGCTTTATAAAGGTAGTTTTGTGGTACTGACTTATTTCTTAAGAAGGCTGCATTTAAACATAGTGGTATGTACAATATGTTTCTCACAGAGTGTGTGTCAAAAGAAGTTTGTGTTTTGGATATTAATATACTTGTTGTAAATCATATTAGAAAAGCATGTATGAAACACCTTTTGGTGAATGATGTCTGTCTGTATAACAGGGCGAAAGCCCCTCACATGTAAATAGTGTTTATTTTTGAGATTTATTTTATGTAAATAGCTTTTTGTTGTACCGATACTTGTTTTCATTCATTTACATATTCTACCGTATAAATGATCATAATTATACAATCAACTACATCAATAATTTTATTATCCTTATTCATATTCAAATGTATTGACTTTATTACTTGCATTAATGTTTAATTGTGTTAGTTTTTGTTGTTAAATGTGGACAGAATGGAGAAAATGTTGGGTCTTGATTGGAGGTCCAATTAATGAATTATTCAATTTGGTTTAAATGATGCAGGTACCTATAAAAGGCTCCAACTGTGTATGTTCAGTTGTGTAGAAGTTGGGGCTTAAGAAGGAGCTCCTGTGGGGTTCTGCAAACAAAACAAAAACACAAACAATATAAAACAAAAGCACAACCCCATACAACATAAAACAAAAACACAACAAAACAAAAACCCATACAATATAAAACAAAAACACAACAAAACAAAAACACAAACCCATACAACATAAAACAAAAAAACAACAAAACAAAAACACAAACCCATACAACATAAAACAAAAACACAACAAAACACAAACCCATACAATATAAAACAAAAACACAACAAAACACAAACCCATACAATATAAAACAAAAACACAACAAAACACAAAAACACAAACCCATACAACATAAAACAAGAACACAACAAAACACAAACCCATACAACATAAAACAAGAACACAACAAAACACAAACCCATACAACATAAAACAAAAAAACAACAAAACAAAAACACAACCCCATACAACATAAAACAAAAACACAACAAAACACAAACCCATACAACATAAAACAAAAACACAACAAAACAAAAACACAAACCCATACAATATAAAACAAAACAACAACAAAACACAAACCCATACAACATAAAACAAAAACAAAACAAAAACACAAACCCATACAACATAAAACAAAAAAACAACAAAACAAAAACACAACCCCATACAACATAAAACAAAAACACAACAAAACAAAAACCCATACAATATAAAACAAAAACACAACAAAACAAAAACACAAACCCATACAACATAAAACAAAAAAAAAAACACAAACCCATACAACATAAAACAAAAACACAACAAAACACAAACCCATACAATATAAAACAAAAACACAACAAAACAAAAACACAAACCCATACAACATAAAACAAAAACAAAACAAAAACACAAACCCATACAACATAAAACAAAAAAACAACAAAACAAAAACACAAACCCATACAACATAAAACAAAAACACAACAAAACACAAACCCATACAATATAAAACAAAAACACAACAAAACAAAAAAACAAACCCATACAACATAAAACAAAAACAAAACAAAAACACAAACCCATACAACATAAAACAAAAACAAAACAAAAACACAAACCCATACAACATAAAACAAAAACACAACAAAACACAAACCCATACAACATAAAACAAAAAAACAACAAAACAAAAACACAAACCCATACAACATAAAACAAAAAAACAACAAAACACAAACCCATACAACATAAAACAAAAACACAACAAAACACAAAAACACAAACCCATACAACATAATACAAAAACACAACAAAACAAAAACACAAACCCATACAACATAAAACAAAAACACAACAAAACACAAACCCATACAACATAAAACAAAAACACAACAAAACACAAACCCATACAACATAAAACAAAAACACAACAAAACAAATTGACAAACCCATACAACATAAAACAAAAACACAACAAAACAAAAACACAAACCCATACAACATAAAACAAAAACACAACAAAACAAATTGACAAACCCATACAACATAAAACAAAAACACAACAAAACAAAAACACAAACCCATACAACATAAAACAAAAACACAACAAAACACAAACTAAAACAAAAACACAACAAAACACAAAAACACAGACCCATACAATATAAAACAAAAACACAACAAAACACAAACCCATACAACATAAAACAAAAACACAACAAAACACAAACACAAACCCATACAACATAAAACAAAAACACAACAAAACAAACACACAAACCCATACAACATAAAACAAAAACAAAACAAAACACAAAAACACAACAAAACAAAAACACAAACCCATACAACATAAAACAAAAACACAACAAAACACAAACCCATACAACATAAAACAAAAACACAACAAAACAAAAACACAAACCCATACAATATAAAACAAAACAACAACAAAACACAAACCCATACAACATAAAACAAAAACAAAACAAAAACACAAACCCATACAACATAAAACAAAAAAACAACAAAACAAAAACACAAACCCATACAACATAAAACAAAAACAAAACAAAAACACAAACCCATACAACATAAAACAAAAACACAACAAAACACAAACCCATACAACATAAAACAAAAACACAACAAAACACAAACCCATACAACATAAAACAAAAACACAACAAAACAAAAACACAAACCCATACAACATAAAACAAAAACAAAACAAAAACACAAACCCATACAACATAAAACAAAAAAACAACAAAACAAAAACACAAACCCATACAACATAAAACAAAAACACAACAAAACACAAACCCATACAATATAAAACAAAAACACAACAAAACAAAAACACAAACCCATACAACATAAAACAAAAACAAAACAAAAACACAAACCCATACAACATAAAACAAAAAAACAACAAAACAAAAACACAAACCCATACAACATAAAACAAAAACACAACAAAACACAAACCCATACAACATAAAACAAAAAAACAACAAAACAAAAACACAAACCCATACAACATAAAACAAAAAAACAACAAAACACAAACCCATACAACATAAAACAAAAACACAACAAAACACAAAAACACAAACCCATACAACATAATACAAAAACACAACAAAACAAAAACACAAACCCATACAACATAAAACAAAAACACAACAAAACACAAACCCATACAACATAAAACAAAAACACAACAAAACAAATTGACAAACCCATACAACATAAAACAAAAACACAACAAAACAAAAACACAAACCCATACAACATAAAACAAAAACACAACAAAACACAAACTAAAACAAAAACACAACAAAACACAAAAACACAGACCCATACAATATAAAACAAAAACACAACAAAACACAAACCCATACAACATAAAACAAAAACACAACAAAACAAAAACACAAACCCATACAACATAAAACAAAAACACAACAAAACACAAACTAAAACAAAAACACAACAAAACACAAAAACACAAACCCATACAATATAAAACAAAAACACAACAAAACAAAAACACAAACCCATACAACATAAAACAAAAACAAAACAAAAACACAAACCCATACAACATAAAACAAAAAAACAACAAAACAAAAACACAAACCCATACAACATAAAACAAAAACACAACAAAACACAAACCCATACAACATAAAACAAAAACAAAACAAAAACACAAACCCATACAACATAAAACAAAAAAACAACAAAACAAAAACACAAACCCATACAACATAAAACAAAAACACAACAAAACACAAACCCATACAACATAAAACAAAAAAACAACAAAACACAAACCCATACACAGCATTTCTACTGAAAAACACCTGTTCATTTTACAAAACTGGAATCAGAGAATTAATTCAAGGTCTCTTCATTTTTTTGCTAACTAAAACTAAGAATCAAAGACAAGACATGCCACACACTTGTACTTCCTGCCTGTTCACTGTCTTGCATGTCAAATCTGCATCATCACCTAGTAGGGAAAACAGAGCAAAACAAGGCATGGCTGATCAGGTCTGTAAACAGATTGCAACATCTGCTAGCTACCATAAGAACGAAGAGATGCTGGCAAGAAGGTTGCAAGTGTAACAGGGCAGAGGCTGGGCACAAACCAGTAAGCAAGTGTTTTAACCACAATGCGGAAGAGTCTGGCTTGTCTGCTTTCATGGGTTTAGAGATTTTAACCTCATCTCATCTCACCAAAGGGACAGAATCCACAATGGCAGTGCATCACACAACACTGCATGTTTTCCCAAGAGTTACAGCGTAAAATCCATATTTGTATATCAAAATCAAAACATTGAAAAGGTAAATTAGAGATTTGAACAACAATAACAATAAATAACAATAAAGGCATTGTTTATCAGTTTCTAATCACAATAAAGTTATGATTAGAGGGCACTACTGTACCTTGGTAGTTTATTTATTTATTTGTTTATTACATTTATATAGCACTTTTTATACATGGTGTTGTAAAGCACTGTACATTATATAGCAGAAAAAAAGAACAAACCACAATACATTTGTAGAGCATGTCATACATACAACTGCCACAGTCAGACCATTTAAATAACAGTACACACATAATACAAAAGCAGCAACTTTAAAGTTACATTAAAACCCACTAAGAAAGCCATTTTGTAAAAGTGAGTTTTTAGTCTTGACTTGAAAACTGTAATGGTCCCAGCTTCCCTGACAAACGAAGGCAGAGCATTCCATAATTTAGGAGCTTGTGGCAAAGTGGTGAGTGGATACAGGTGAGTGCAGTGCAGGTACGAATCACACAGACAATTACTAACAGGTGCAAGGGTGTTTATTGATAAATTACAATGTCCAGAGCCTTAAATGCAAATACCTGTAAATAATAATGTTGGAAGTGATTACAGCGGCGTGTATCACTTCGGTTTTTGTAAACTCCCACGGTTTTGACCCGCAACCAAAAAGTCCAGTTTTATCACCCACACAAAACACAAAGACACAGGCACAGTTCCTATGGTGCGTGATTTAAGTGCTTGTGGTGAAAAGACAGTACGTTGTGAAACAGGGAAGTGCTGGTGTCCGGATTTGTTGCTGGCCTGCGGCTGCAGCTCAGGATAGTGTTAATAGTCTTAAAATGACACAAACAGAACAATGTTACAAGACAGACTAACAAATACAACACTCATGGTTCTCACAATTGCAGGGTTTCCTTTGGTTCTTTCTCTAACCATTCACAAAGGAACAGATCAAGTACGCTACCCCCCTATTTATATCCTCGCTCATGACCCGCTCCTCCAATCCTTGGATGCCACGCCGTTTACCATCGGGGTCATTGAGTTTGGATACCGTAGCTACGTCCCTTTCCTAAATGACCGACTTCCACCTACCTTACGGAATAAATTGCCATGCCATTTAATTATAGGTACTCTGTTCCTCTTACACCGTGCCCTCACAGGTCGAGAGGGAGATCTAACACCAAGAATCATTCAATCTCTGTCACAGAGCTCTACAAGAAAAAGCCCTACCTCCCATGTTGCTTTTGTTGACCCTAGGAATAACCAGCAGCCCTACATATATGGGGTCAGTAACTCTTGCAAATAACTAGATGCTAATCCATTCAGGTCCTTGTGAGTTAACAGCAAAATCTTAAAATCAATTCTATACTGCACAGGGAGCCAGTGTAAAGAGGCCAAAACAGGGGTAATATGTTCACTTTTCCTGATTTTAGTCAGAATTCTAGAGGCGGTATTCTGAACAAGCTGCAAGCGGGATATCGCACGTTTTGGGATACCAGAAAAAAGTGCTTTACAATAATCAATTCTAAATGAAACAAAGACATGCATTAGTCTCTCAGCATCAGAAATCGAAATAACTGGTCTAACTTTGGCTATATTTCTCAAATGGTAAAAAGATACCTTATCAACTTCCCTAATATGAGTCTCAAATGAGAGATCAGATCAAAGATGACCCTCCAAACTCTTCATTTCTAGTTTAAATTTGCAAGGGTTGAGCTCATGTAATCCCACATTTCCTTTTAGTTGGTTAGTTGACCTTGCCTGTACAGCAGTGCATTATTATATTCCCAGCATGGTCAACTAGCACACAGTAATGTCCTCTTATTAGGGTTTTATTGCCCTTTTAAACTGATCAGATAAGGGATTGATATGATTTGGTCAGGCAAATCATATCACAATATTAATGAGAATATTTTTCACATTATTTCTACTCATTGCTATAACGTGGGTTTAAAGCGAGGGGCATAGCAGGCAGCCTATTGGAGCTTTTGAACATTACCAATGATCCTTTGATATGCATTAGGTGTGGATAACCTTGATTTGACACCTGAAGTATGAAATACGCATAACCTGTGACCCTGCCACCTGCCAGCTGAATCCCAATTCAGAACATTTAAATGTATCAACTTCAGTGTAAACCGAACCGTAACTGCTTGAGCCATTTGTTTTCTTTATTTTTTCATTAAGACAAAGTAGTTGCCTTTTAATTAAAAAAAAAAAAAAAGTTTCCTGCGAATGCTGGCAGCTACCCTGAACTAAATAGTTTGCACAGCTGCATTCTCAATATTTTAGAAGAAATATGTAAAGGGTCTGTGGGTTTCTGCTTCATAATTGATCAAACTCAGAACCCAACCTACATGTTAAGGCACTGCGAGTACGAGGGATCCTGTTTTAGATTAGGACGAGGGAAATTCCACACACCCAGCAGCTGCAGAGAAGGCTGCCTCACACTAAGCTGCTGAGGTCAGGGAAGGGTTTCTACCAAGTCCCTGGCAAGCACTTCCACATCCCCATCTTCATGTGTAACGCCCTCCAATGGTGGGTCTCAGCTTCACCTTCAATCATCTTTATGGGGTAACACTTTACATTAGGTAACAGTTTACAATAAATGTCTCTTATTACTGTGTATTTTCATAGTAGTTGCATAGTAAATATATGTGTACTTACACATAATTACAATCTTATTATGCATAATTGTGTAACTTGTATATAGCGCACTGTTAATGCTACACCAAAGATCCGGATCCAGTGCCACGTTTTCACTGCAGTCACTATTATTTAGAGTGTACGAATATGTAGTTTTATTTTAGAATGCACGCCAACCCTGAGTTAATGCAATACTGGACTCTAGAGGGGAGATGAATGGTGAACCGAGCTATCTTTTGATTACTTTCTTTCATCTTCCAGAATTTGATATCCAGAGGTCTTCTTTTTAACAAATCATTCAGTAACATCAACACAACGCAGATATAAGACAGCCGGAGTGTGAGCGCAGGCAGGGGAAGAGAGACGCAGATATAAGATAACTGGAGTGTGAGCGCAGGCAGGGAAACACACCGCAGATATAAGATAACTGGAGTGTGAGTGCAGGCAGGGAAACACAACGCAGATATAAGATAGCCAGAGTGTGAGCGCAGGCAGGGGAAGAGAGACGCAGATATAAGACAGCCGGAGTGTGAGCGCAGGCAGGGAAACACAACGCAGATATAAGATAGCCGGAGTGTGAGCGCAGGCAGGGAAACACAACGCAGATATAAGATAACTGGAGTGTGAGCGCAGGCAGGGAAACACAACGCAGATATAAGACAGCCGGAGTGTGAGTGCAGGCAGGGGATGAGAGACGCAGATATAAGACAGCCGGAGTGTGAGCGCAGGCAGGGAAACACAACGCAGATATAAGACAGCCGGAGTGTGAGTGCAGGCAGGGGATGAGAGACGCAGATATAAGACAGCCGGAGTGTGAGCGCAGGCAGGGGATGAGAGACGCAGATATAAGACAGCCGGAGTGTGAGCGCAGGCAGGGAAACACAACGCAGATATAAGATAGCCGGAGTGTGAGCGCAGGCAGGGAAACACAACGCAGATATAAGATAACTGGAGTGTGAGCGCAGGCAGGGAAACACACCGCAGATATAAGATAACTGGAGTGTGAGTGCAGGCAGGGAAACACAACGCAGATATAAGATAGCCAGAGTGTGAGCGCAGGCAGGGGAAGAGAGACACAGATATAAGACAGCCGGAGTGTGAGCGCAGGCAGGGAAAGACAACGAAGATATAAGATAGCCGGAGTGTGAGCGCAGGCAGGGAAACACAACGCAGATATAAGATAACTGGAGTGTGAGCGCAGGCAGGAGAAGTGAGACGCAGATATAAGATAACTGGAGTGTGAGCGCAGGCAGGGAAACACAACACAGATATGAGATAGCCAGAGTGTGAGTGCAGGCAGGGGAAGAGAGACACAGATATAAGACAGCCAGAGTGTGAGCGCAGGCAGGGGATGAGAGACGCAGATATAAGACAGCCGGAGTGTGAGCGCAGGCAGGGAAACACAACGCAGATATAAGATAGCCGGAGTGTGAGCGCAGGCAGGGAAACACAACGCAGATATAAGATAACTGGAGTGTGAGCGCAGGCAGGGAAACACACCGCAGATATAAGATAACTGGAGTGTGAGTGCAGGCAGGGAAACACAACGCAGATATAAGATAGCCAGAGTGTGAGCGCAGGCAGGGGAAGAGAGACACAGATATAAGACAGCCGGAGTGTGAGCGCAGGCAGGGAAAGACAACGCAGATATAAGATAGCCGGAGTGTGAGCGCAGGCAGGGAAACACAACGCAGATATAAGATAACTGGAGTGTGAGCGCAGGCAGGGAAACACAACGCAGATATAAGATAGCCAGGGTGTGAGTGCAGGCAGAGAAACACAACGCAGATATAAGATAGCCGGAGTGTGAGCGCAGGCAGGAGAAGTGAGACGCAGATATAAGATAACTGGAGTGTGAGCGCAGGCAGGGAAACACAACACAGATATGAGATAGCCAGAGTGTGAGTGCAGGCAGAGAAACACAACGCAGATATAAGATAGCCGGAGTGTGAGCGCAGGCAGGAGAAGTGAGACGCAGATATAAGATAACTGGAGTGTGAGCGCAGGCAGGGAAACACAACACAGATATGAGATAGCCAGAGTGTGAGTGCAGGCAGAGAAACACAACGCAGATATAAGATAGCCGGAGTGTGAGCGCAGGCAGGGGAAGAGAGACGCAGATATAAGATAACTGGAGTGTGAGCGCAGGCAGAGAAACACAACGCAGATATAAGATAGCCAGAGTGTGAGTGCAGGCAGAGAAACACAATGCAGATATAAGATAGCCAGAGTGTGAATGCAGGCAGGAGAAGAGAGACGCAGATATAAGATAACTGGAGTGTGAGCGCAGGCAGAGAAACACAACGCAGATATAAGATAGCCGGAGTGTGAGTGCAGGCAGAGAAACACAACGCAGATATAAGATAGCCAGAGTGTGAGTGCAGGCAGAGAAACACAACGCAGATATAAGATAGCCAGAGTGTGAGTGCAGGCAGGAGAAGAGAGACGCAGATATAAGATAGCCAGAGTGTGAGTGCAGGCAGAGAAACACAACGCAGATATAAGATAGCCAGAGTGTGAGTGCAGGCAGGAGAAGAGAGACGCAGATATAAGATAACTGGAGTGTGAGTGCAGGCAGAGAAACACAACGCAGATATAAGATAGCCGGAGTGTGAGCGCAGGCAGGGAAACACAACGCAGATATAAGATAGCCAGAGTGTGAGCGCAGGCAGGGAAACACAACGCAGATATAAGATAGCCAGAGTGTGAGTGCAGGCAGGGAAACACACCGCAGATATAAGACAGCCGGAGTGTGAGCGCAGGCAGAGAAACACAACGCAGATATAAGACAGCTGGAGTGTGAGCGCAGGCAGAGAAACACAACGCAGATATAAGACAGCCGGAGTGTGAGTGCAGGCAGAGAAACACAACGCAGATATAAGATAGCCAGAGTGTGAGCGCAGGCAGAGAAACACAACGCAGATATAAGACAGCCGGAGTGTGAGTGCAGGCAGAGAAACACAACGCAGATATAAGACAGTCGGAGTGTGAGTGCAGGCAGAGAAACACAACGCAGATATAAGACAGCCGGAGTGTGAGTGCAGGCAGAGAAACACAACGCAGATATGAGATAGCCAGAGTGTGAGCGCAGGCAGGGGAAGAGAGACACAGATATAAGACAGCCGGAGTGTGAGCGCAGGCAGAGAAACACAACGCAGATATAAGACAGCTGGAGTGTGAGTGCAGGCAGAGAAACACAACGCAGATATAAGACAGCTGGAGTGTGAGTGCAGGCAGAGAAACACAACGCAGATATAAGACAGTCGGAGTGTGAGTGCAGGCAGAGAAACACAACGCAGATATAAGACAGCCGGAGTGTGAGCGCAGGCAATGAAACACAACGCAGATATGAGATAGCCAGAGTGTGAGCGCAGGCAGGGGAAGAGAGACAAAGGTTTCAGCTCTTACTAGCCAAGGAAAGACACCCACACACACTCAGACCGGTTACAATTGCAATGTACTTAATGTGTAAATCTTTTTACACAAAAATCTCACCCCAGGTAATGTAAAACTACAATTCTTTCTTATTTATTGTTTAGGTTTTTTTATGTGCTTTGCTTCACCCTCAAATCCAAATAAATATTCCTCCGGACTTAAACTATAGATTGAAGTGCCTTGAGCTGATTGTTATTGGAAATGTATTTCTTCGAAGACCGGATACAGTTGTCAAGGTGTTGATTCATATGCAATGTTTTAGAACATGAACTGAATAAACAGAGAGTATGCTTGTGCAAGAAAAAAAAGGATCAAACATGCTGGCATGCAGAAGGGTTAAAAACCAAAACCACTTCTCAGGGAGATCCCAGGCAGTTTAAATACAGAAAGAAAAGCAGTCATTGGAAATATTCAGGTTTGCAAACACATTTCAGGATTTAGATTCAGTTTGAATGGCAGAAAATCCAAGATATTTTCAATTACCTTTCCTCTGCATTTAAATGGGATCCGATCTCAGTGGAAATAGTTAGAGTTTTAATGAACCGTCTCTGTTTCTCTTTTTCATGGTGATCCCTGACGGTTTACATATTCAGCAAACCACAATGTCTCTTCAATTACTTTATACCATATCGAGATGGCTTTTCATTTTGCACTCCTGCTTTATGGGTTTGACCTGGCAATTCAGCTTTTATAAAGTTCAGTATAAAGTGTCAAAGGGGCAGGAGAGATATAAGGATCCTTTTTGATGACTTGATTTGGTGCTCACAAACTAAAATCTTTTTTTTTTTTTTTTAATTTTATAAGACCAGAGGCAAAGTGAACTTCTCCACAGTTCAACTTGCGCAGTGCAGGTACTGTATGCAAATAGCAAATGTTTCACTTTATGCTACTGCAATTAAGTAACAATAGTAGTATCTAAACTAGGCCATTAAATACAGGCATGTAAGATATGTTTTAACTGCATGGCCTTTATCAAAGAGAATATTCAATTAATTACAAAGCATATGCTTTAATACTTAAACAAAAGCTCAATCCTGAATTATATATTTGTAACACTATTGCAAACACAGCTCTAATCAATTATTTACATTGAAGTCATTTGAATTTTCTAACAGGGTTACTTAGGCAGAAAACATGTGTGGTTTATAAGGAATTTCACTTAAACCTGAGGGGCATTAAAAAAACACGTAAAAAGAAAAAAAAAACAGTATGGAAAAAAATGTTTTTCCTCTACAAGATTTATACATTTTAAATAATAAGCATATACAATATGTAAATATAGCGAGTGCTTGTGATATTATGAAGTCAAAGCTCATACCTCTCGGTTTAAAAACGATATATTCATTGTGCAATTAGGAACAAAATGTTAATGAATTATGTTAATTTTGATAATTAGCAGACACTATTGAAGACAATCAGAAACCCACTTCCCCCCTATGGCTGCCAGCACAGAACATAGAGGAATAGACCTTGTGATCTACTGTGCCAGTTCTGGGAGTAGCTATTCCAGGAGTATTCAGAATCACTCTTTTTTGTTTTTTCAGTCAGTGTATGGGCTTTATTGTAGTTCTCAAATGTTCTTTTTAGTTACCTAGCAAGGACTCACACTGGGTAACTGGCTTTAGTGTACAGTGGAGTACAAATTTACACTAAGGAAGGCTACCGGACTTCTAATGATCCAGATCCCAGTATAAAACCCCATAAAAATCATAGATTTTCTATTGCAAATATTTAGCAAACTCACTGATTCGACTTGGGAGAACAGGTGCACACCTCCTGTGCACCCCTAGATATGAGTTTTATACTGGCCTCAGTACACCAATTCCACCTTGCTCAGACTTGCACAGAGACTGTGCCCCAGAGGTAGAATGTGACTTTATTAAACATGCCAAATATCTACTGTGTAGCAATAATATTAACTGGGACTGGATGATAGATCATAAAAAATACCATGAATGTTGTAAAGACTGGTTGGAGATCTATATCTGTAACATATCTGTTGGTTACACTTAGGTGTCATATACATTTTATTGTGAATGAACTAACATGAATTCTATTGAATTCAGTTGAAGTAAGTGTCAATTTAGGATAGATTCAATGCTTACTTATATTGGTGACATTTTAAAATCTGACCTTATTCGCGATCAGTTAATGTCAGTGTTAGGATTCGGTATGAATTAGTGTCAGTGTTAGGATTCGGTATGAATTAGTGTTTAGTTCATTTGAATTTAACAGTGGGTCACATGTTTGTTTATATGCAAGTACTTTTGAATTGCAGACACCTGAGCACACCTTGGAATCCCTATTTGTGATGCATCTCCCTTCATACAGCTAGCCAGGTACATCTCCAACAAGGGAAACCAACACCAGCTTATGATACAAGGAGGTTATGATGAAATGGACAGGGCATTGTTGGATACAATTACCTTTTTTTCTGCAATTTCTCATGCTTGTGTCCAAAAAGACAATATTTATAATTTCTCCAAAGTACTTTATGTATCCATCAGAGACACATTATGGTATGCTTTTATTATAACATTTAAAAAAATAACATTCAAAGAAGCTTTATTATTATTTATTTCTTAGCAGACACCCTTATCCAGGAAAACTTACAATTCTTACAAGATATCACATTATTTTTACATACAATTACATTATTTTTTACATACAAATACCCATTTATACTGTTAGGTTTTTACTGGAGCAATCTAGGTAAAGTACCTTGCTCAAGGGTACAGCAGCAGTGTCCCCCACCTGGGATTGAAACCACGACCCTCCGGTCAAGAGTCCAGAGCTCTAACCACTACTCCACACTGAAGGACATTCTAAAATGGCTCATAAGGGGAATTTTGGAAACAAATGACTGAGGGTATTTAAATGAAAGTCACTTGGAGGGGAGTCTGTAGGAGACAGCAGACAGTCTGTGTGCCTATTCCCAAGCTGCTCACCAGTGTTCTGCATGCTGAGCTACAAGGGGCTTATCAAAGCCCCATCAAAGACAGATACAATATGGAAATTCTCCTGATAGCATTACTTTGACATGGCAACCCGTACTAACCTTTAAAAAATCCTGTGAATCACTTCATATTTATAGTGCTTGGTGGATCAACAAAGCAGCCGGCAGACATGCGGTAAGGGTCTACTGGGGTAAATCCTCACATGTCCGGCTAGCTCTTATTATACACGTCCAGACAATGGCTTTTCAAATGAAACATTTTATTTAAACAGTAAAATGTGTTAACAGAGTGCAACAGCTTCTCGGGTCGATTCATTACTGCAAACTATACAGAGCTCCAATAGCGCCAGATCAGTTCAACAGCAATCGCTAAAGGAACCTTTCTCAGTGATTGTAATGGTCAAACCGCTTCCACAAGCGCTGCCCTGCTGAAACTTATAGCAACTGCTGGTGAACTGGTGACCAGCAAACAGTTTGGAATTGGAACAAATATTTAGTGGTTTTCAACTGTTCACCCAGCAGGTATAGAAATAAAAGATTCATGTATACAGCAATTACATTCAAGAATGTAGATGACAATTGGTTAACATTAGAAATTTACAATAAAGGGACTTTAAATGGACTTTTATTACATTTTTTTCCCCTACAGCATATTTACCAGCCTGGCTGAAAGAAGATCATTGAAGTACAGTACTTGGTGGGGAATCAGAATAGTTAGTGAGTGTTTTGTGGCGTTAATTTCAATAAAGACAGTGATAGGGTGGAAGAAAGATCTGTCCTGCAGAATGAGACTGAGGATTTATAAACATTGTGGTTGAGTCAGTCATTTTTCCCATTGTAACCACCCTGTGGGAGCCTCAGTTGTCAGTGTTGTTGGATTACAAAGTGTAATACTGTGCAAAGTGGTACCTCTGCATGAGGCTACAATGGAGTACAACTGGGGAGCTATTGATTGTCCATGTAATTATTCTTAGCGAACAAGCTTGCCTTGTTGACTGAGTGGAGTCTCTCCAGTTGATGAGTGAGTGATCCTGCATGCTTAAGGTTGATTAAGACCATGTGATTTATTCAATTTTGTAGGTGCCTAGGCTAGGGATAAGCTGTTCAGCCAGTAGACTGGATGTTAAAGGACCCAATACAGTATGTAACAGGGAGATTGTTGACATCTGACATGGACAGGAGCTGTGGTTCTGTGTGTCATATATCAGCATTGTCTTAAAGGATTCAGGCTGTCTGCTGTTTGGTGTTGTGGCAGGACGGCTGAGTGGTGACGTCCCCAGGCCAGGAAGTTGACAGAGACACAAACAGGTACGATGGGTGAAAGCACTGCTGCGTGTATTTATTTAAACAAAAAGCTTAAACAAAAGCAATGCTCACCAAGCAAAATAAATATTTAAACAAAACCACATCTCGTACACTGACACCAAAAAGGCATGATGGCCAAAACAACGAGACAGATAACCAAACACTTTTTCAAAACAAGTACTGCTTTAGTTTCGTTTCTCTCGCTCTCACATACCTCCTCTCTGTACACCCATCCCGACCAGCAAAAGCTGCGTATTTTTATATATGTGACCATCTCTGGATTAGCAATAAATTAATCAATCCTCAGATAGTCACATTCTACACAAGTTTTTACTCTGCATGGCCAACAGCCAATTTATCAATAATCACCAGCCTCCAACCACGCATTTTCACAAGATGTCTGGCAGGGACGAGCTGCTAATAACCACCTCTGCCAGACCACATTTAAATGTTCTGTACAATAATAAACAAATCATATTTGAAATGAACACAAACCTATACATTTAAATCACACAATACAACACACAAACCATTCTTTTAAATACACATGAAACAATACATTAAATCACCCATTCTTAAACCACTATTTACATGCAGGGCTCTGTTCTACCCTGCCACAGCTGTATTACCAAATAAACTGTTGATGTTGGGGTGTGTGTGTTTTTTTTTCAATCTTTGCCTGCCAACCTGCCAACCCCAACCTAGTTCATTACAGTATAAACCCCTTATTTGCATATGTCTGATCCTTAACCTCAAACACTCTATTATGCAATACTGCAAGAACTTAAGTTCCAATAAACATAGTTATTATTATTATTATTATTATTATTATTATTATTATTATTATTATTATTATTATTATTATTATTATTTGTTTATTTAGCAGGGTTTGTAACCTCCTGGTTACAAACCCTTTTCTTTAACCACTGGACCACACAGCAAAGGTTACTTCACAATACAGCTGTACCTGGCTCCTTGGTTCAGTTTTAAAAAATCTTCGTCCGTTTAACTGAAAAACTTCAGCAAGCAGCAAGCTGCAAAAATACAGTAAGATGTTGCCAGGATCATGACTATAGCTGCCACCAATCAACAACCTAAGGAACCTGCTTGGTCACACCAACACCCTCTCTAAAGGCAAAGCCACAGAGAGGGCGTGGTACATGTTTTTGGAATGAAACGAGAAGACCTGCTGTGGTTATTATTTTTAGTTACATCTTATCTTAATTATTGAGTCATGACTGACTTTACCTCACAAGACATTACATTTGCATATTTCATCTTACTTTATGCAAAGCGCATGTTTCAGTACCTCAGGCCTATTGCCCTTGTGCTTTGGTTCACATTAGCAGTGTATGGATGCAGATCTCCAGAAGTTAGTGGTGCGTGTGTACCAATGTGCACAGGACCTCTGAGGCACCAGATGCTAAGTCCATGGGTTCTTTGTAACCCACGCAGTCAAAAAGAATTCTGCACTGGGTCAATTTGGAATTTATTAAGTACACTGACAACGATGTACCGAGTCCCCTCAGACACCGGAGGCCAGGGCTGTCTCAGCTCATTTGAAAAATGTCCTTTTGCTGCCAGAAACTAATTCACATTCGAATTTAGGTCATTGATCTGGGCCAGGTTCCAGCACAGATCCCATAGGTGAAAAGTAGATACATTCCTTCTCCTGCACTGCCCTGTGTTCTAATGAAACCCATCTCTGAAACTACATTGTAATGCTTTGCGCATGGCTTCACCTGCAAGGAATGCGCAATGCTTGTAAATCAGAGGCCTTGTAAATTCTAGGCCATTGTTAAAGTAGCTTACAATGTAATTAAATTAATCGAAAGAGACTTTACATTAAGTGTCTCTAAAGCCCCTTTCACACTGACACTCCTACCCGGGTCACAATCCCATGTAGTGTGAAACCACATACCTGGGTCGTACCCGGGTTAACCCAGGTCTCAGCGACCCACCTCAGGATGTGGGATGACGCACTTTGACTTGGGTTGAGCGTGACAAAATGCTTGATGGCCGTTCGTGAGCCGACACAATAACAAAAATAACAAAAGGTTTCACTTCTGCAAGGAACATTTCTGTTATATTTTTGTTGATTGAGACACAGTATGAGCCATATTGCAGCAGGGATGTAGAAACATTTGCTCTAATCAACATTTGGGCTGACGGTTCAATCCAGAGAAGCTTGGATGTAAGCGTCAGTAACAAGCTGATTCCGGAACATTGGTACACACCATTGTGTACTTGGGTCTGTCACTCAGGTTTTAAATTAATAATAATACATTACTCACTAGTTAGATGCTTTGAGAATAGGGTTCAGTGTTGCTGTAGCCTGTAGAGTAGTCTTTTTCTTTGAAAGAGTTCCTCATTAATCCAACCATGTATATGATAGGAGGCTAGTATCAGAGGACCTCATGCACAATGATGAGTGCTGAATTTCAAGGTAACACTAATATCATTTAAAATAAACTAGCATCTGGTTTCGTGGACAACAACGAAACCAGATAATAAGCTGTGAATCTGATTCCCATTAGTTCAGTCAGGAAACTCATTGCGGTAGAGATTATTTATTAAAACATAGACTAGACAACACAACTACATTATACATGTTTTAGAGTAGATTCTCTGCCCTTTGGCCTCGCAATTCAAGGTACCCCTGTTCATACATTAGCTTGCAGATAAGTGAAGAGGCTGACCATAGGGAAGCCATGGACAGGGGGGCAGGATAGCTGCCCTCCTCTGTTAGACAAAGCCAACAAGCAGCCAGAGGCTGGAGAGGAGTCTAACTTTGGCGCACAGTGGGGATGTAATGGATTGAGGTAAGATTGGACATATTGTTTAGAAGGACAATAAGATGCTAGTCGTTTGACTGATGATTTGATCTGGTAGCGAAACGCCTAAAATATGCTTGATGTTTACTTGATTTGATCTAGGGTTAAAGTGAGTTCCCTGCTAGAACCACCGCTTTGCTTAATTTCTTAATAATTACCCGAAAGAGTAAGGATAAGGTCTTCCTATTCAGAAAATGGAGGTGTCTGGGTGGGTTCTCCCTCTTCATAACCTTAGGCTTTTTGATGTTAATCAGACCTGGTTCATGCCTTGTCCCCTCACATACCCTGTTGTCCTGGACTGGTTCTCAGAGATGGCTCTATGTGCACTGTGGAGGAAGAAAATATGTTTTAGTCTCAATGACGTCAATAGGGCACTAATTAATCAAACAATGTAATAAATAAGTAAATTAAGAAGCTCCTGACTTGCAACACAAGTAGCCATATCATTATAAGAGCTCCTGAGAGACCAAATTAAGCCAGCGAATGTATATCTAATATAGTATCCTACTAATTATGCATGTTAAAGGAGAGAATTTGTAGACGCAGATTACAAATTACATAGGTCATTACAACAAATTGAAACAGAGATTTATCTGCTGCCATCAAGCTCGTAATTTGTTTTACTTGGTAATCACATCCCCTGTAATTAAACACAACAACAAAAATGCAAGCCTTGTATAATTGCGGAACGTGCCCACAGCAACTGTTAAGAGCTTACAGACATTATCAGGATCTGTTTTTAATGAAAATTATAAAACCCTGTGATTTGTCAGATGTGAGTGGCCTTGATATTAAAATGCATTGTAAAAAAACTTGGCTGGCTGGCTGGTTGGTGTGTGCAAGAAGGGCTGGGATTTATAAACAACTGGGATTGCTTTTGGAAAATAAATAGATATTATAGGAAAGATGGACTGCACCTAAATAGGTCAGGGGCAAGCAGGCTAGCTGACAACATCGAACATCACCTAGCAAGGTATTTAAACTAGATACTGGGGAGGGGAGGGAATCTAAAGAGGCATGTAAAATTCAGGTTAAAGTATCCTGCCATTCCCGCTACCCGCTGAGTAAACACAGAAGTGTGTGCTACAGTAACCTTTGTCAAATTCCTATTACCCCTGCTCAATCACATGCTCTTGATTGGACCAATGTATGCCTAGATTTATTTAATGTTAGGTCTCTGTCTAATAAGGCTCTGTTAATTAGTGATTTTATTCAGGATTACAACAGTGATATTCTCTCTTTAATTGACACTTGGCGTGGACCGAATGACAATGTCTCCCTGTCACAAAGACGGCCGGAGTGGGTGGCGTCAGACCAGAAGCAGGAAATAAACTGACAGAGAGGTGTGGTTTGGTGAAGCTGAGCGAATGCTTTCGCTCAGCATTTAATAAACAGAACAGAAAATAAAAGGTTTGAAACAACAAAACACAGGACACGGCACTTGAGGCCAAAATAAAAAGACAAACAAAACGGACTAGACAGACAAACAAACACGGTGAGCAGATACTTATATTTACGTTCTTTTACTATTTTAGTTTCTCCTTCTCCACACCCGTTCTCCACTCACCGAACACCCAACCCCGACTGAATGATACGTGTCTCTATATATACTGTTGTGCTGGGATTCAATTACTAATTAATTATTCACTTGAATCCCAGCACGTGAATTAATTCTGTGCAACCCCGTGCTCACATATTACATTTACTTTTTACTTGCACGTGATGTGATAGTGCAATCCCGTGCCTAAATATAATTATACATTTTAAACACTCGTGTTACACAGACCCGTTTATATCCCGTGTACCAATGACTATACACCAACATTTAACACACCCAACATACAACATATAACACAGAAAATACACACAGGGGCGGGCACTTCGTCACACTCCCTGATTGAGGCTTCTCCACAAGCTTTTTTCCAGAAAGCTCGCTCTACTGGGCGGGGAGGTGGACTTGCTGCTGTTTTCCACAGTGAACTTAGAATCAAACAGGAAATTTGAAGTTTTAATCTTGACATTAAACAGTCCATTACCTGTTCATATTGTAATTATTTATTGACCACCTAAGTCAAACCTGCTATTTCTGACTGAATTTGGGGATCTGCTGTCTATATTGACAGTCAGAGGATTCTATTCTTTTATTGGGTGATTCTGATTCTAACTCCTTGGAATTTCTGAGGCTACTGGATTCCTTAGATTATGTCCTGCATATCAAAGGTTCTACGCATAATCGTGGCCAAGCTTTAGATCTGGTCATTTCTCGTCGTTTAGCTGTTAAGAACATCATAACCCTAGATCTGACTATTTCTGATCATCTTGTCATTCTTTTTGAGGTGAATCTGCCAGTATCTACAAAGACTGTGGACCGTACATTTAAATCCCGGGTAATTAATTCTGCTGCTAAGCTTTCTGAGGTCTTGAGCTCATTACCACTCACTGAGTCCTCATCAGTAGATGAGCTGGTTAATACCTACAACACCACCTTGACTGGTATCTTAGATACTGTAGCGCCAATCAAAACTCAGAGAGTGTCTTTTAAAAAAAGCTCACCGTGGTTCAGTGATACAACTCGTAAGATGAAATGTGAAGGTCATAAAATAGAAAGGAGGTGGCGGGAATCTAAACTGCACGTTCATTACATCACGTGGAAGGGCCACCTGGTTAAATATAGGAAGGCACTGGTGTTGGTGAGATCATCATATTTAATTTAGTTGAAACAAATAAAAATTATCTTAGATTTCTTTTTGCTACCCTAGATAAATTAATTAATCATTCCCCTAATAGTCCTACCCATGACATTGGCTCTCTTCTCACAGCTGCAATAACTAAAATACTAGACATCAGAAATGAGATTCCACAGGCACCTTCTATTAAGGAGGACTCGGCACAATTTTACCAACTACACCTATTAAGGCTACTATGGGGGCTTTTTCTTTGATTACCTTACAGGAACTGACAGAGCTAGTTCACCAATGAGAGCTACTACATGCTCTCTTGATCCTATTCCTACAAAACTATTAAAAGATGTTCTTGGTGTTATTAATACCCACATTTAATCTATCATTTGAGACTCATATTAGGGAAGTTACTAAAGTATCTTTTTACCATTTGGGAAATATAGCCAAACTTAGACCAATTATTTCTGTATCTGATGCCGAGAGACTAATGCATGCCTTTGTTTCATCTAGAATTGATTATTGTAATGCACTTTTTTTCTGGTGTCCCAAAACGTGTGGTATCCCGCTTGCAGCTTGTTCAGAATACCGCTGCTAGAATTCTGACTAAAACCAGGAAAAGTGAACATATTACCCCTGTTTTGGCCTCTTTACACTGGCTCCCTGTGCAGTATAGAATTGATTTTAAGATTTTGCTGTTAACTTACAAGGACCTGAGTGGATAAGCACCTAGTTATTTGCAGGAGTTACTGACCCCGTATCTTACAAACCGCACTCTGAGATCACAGGATGCAGGGCTGCTGGTTATTACTAGGGTCAACAAAAGCAACACGGGAGGGAGGGCTTTTTCTTGTAGAGCTCCTAAATTATGGAATGCTCTGCCTTCGTTTGTCAGGGAAGCTGGGGCCGTTACAGTTTTCAAGTCAAGACTAAAAACGCACTTTTATGAAATGGCTTTCTTATCTTAGTGGGTTTTAATGTAACTTTAAAATTGCTGCTTTTGTATAATGTGTATACTGTGGCAGATGTATGTGTGACATGCTATACAAATGTATTGTGGTTTGTTCTTTTTTTCTGCTATGTACTGTACAGTGCATAAAAAGCGCTATATAAATGCTATTAATAATAATAAATAAAATAAATAAATAAACAATAGCCTGAGGGTTACAAAGGTTAGCGAGCTTGTGATAAAAAGGCTTCAAGCTTTATTGTATAATGAAGGTTAGTTTTTTTAACCCAAAGGCCATAGCTTAGCTATTACACAACAAACACAAAAACATATTTTATGCATTATATATATATGTCTTTAAACTATTTAAAAAACAAATACGATATCTAACACACCCTAATAGTATGTAATAAAAGACTGTATTGTGATTATAAATGTACATGGCATGTGTTTTCCAAAGAGAAACTGCCCACATCACATGATGTATATATAAATAAAGCCACTATAGTAAATGAAGTGTAGCTAAAAAGCACACATCGTTTTGTTTCACACAAGGACAGTTTGTTTTTCTACAGCAGACAGTAGATATTTTCCAGAAATTAGCCATTGGTAATACTGTACCAGTCGCTGTCTTTCATACAACTTTCTCTCTGGAATTTCCATTATGTTGTTCCATGAGTAGCCATTTCTGTTATTAAAGAAGAAAGAGTATATTTCTGCTTTTTAAAGATGTGACTGCTCAGTCCCTGACTGGCCATATATTTGGTATGGTACCTGTGACCTGTGTTTTAACCAATCAAAATGTCAGAACAAAATGTCTTTACAGTAGATGTCATAATTTGGTGTTTGTTTTCTTATATTGTTCGTATATATGAGGTTGCTGCATTTATATATGTAGCAGGGCAGAGGCTGCAGCACGAGCTGGTGACCCTGTGCACTGTAAGCGAGTGTCTTAACCACAATGCAAAAGGGCCAGGCTCGTCTGCATTCGTGGATATGGAGCTTTTAACTTCATCTCATCTTACCAACAGGGGACAGGATCCGTAACAGTAGTGTATCACACAACACTGCCCCCGTTACTTATGTAAGCAGTTTAAATGCAATTGCATACCAATTCTGTTTCTTTATCCGATTTTAACCTAAATATTTAACAAACATGTACATTTCCTAGTGTTCCTTGCACACCAAATGACGTGTTTATTTTAGAATAGTGTGACATGTTTATTTTAGAATAGTGTGATGCATTTATTTTAGAATGTGTGACACGTTTATTTTAGAATAGTGTGACGCGTTTATTTTAGCATGCGTGACGCGTTTATTTTAGAATAGTGTGACGCATTTATTTTAGAATAGTGTGATGCGTTTATTTTAGAATAGTGTGACGTTTATTTTAGAATAGTGCGACGCGTTTATTTTAGAATGCGTGACACGTTTATTTTAGAATAGTGTGACGCGTTTATTTTAGAATGCGTGACACGTTTCTTTTAGAATAGTGTGACACGTTTATTTTAGAATAGTGTGACGCATTTATTTTAGAATGTGTGATGTGTTTATTTTAGAATAGTGTGACGTGTTTAATTTAGAATCCTTGATGTGTTTATTTTTGAATAGTGTGACGTTTATTTTAGAATAGTGTGACGCGTTTATTTTAGAATAGTGTGACGTGTTTATTTTAGACTAGTGTAATGCGTTTATTTTAGAATGTGTGAGGTGTTTATTTTAGAATGTGTGATGCATTTATTTTAGAATGTGTGATGCGTTTATTTTAGAATGTGTGATGTGTTTATTTTAGAATAGTGTGATGTTTATTTTAGAATAGTGTGACGCGTTTATTTTAGAATAGTGCGACGCATTTATTTTAGAATGCGTGACACGTTTATTTTAGAATAGTGTGACGCATTTATTTTAGAATGTGTGATGTGTTTATTTTAGAATAGTGTGACACGTTTATTTTAGAATAGTGTGACGCATTTATTTTAGAATGCGTGACACGTTTATTTTAGAATAGTGTGACACGTTTATTTTAGAATGCGTGACACGTTTATTTTAGAATAGTGTGACGCATTTATTTTAGAATAGTGTGACACGTTTATTTTAGAATAGTGCGACGCATTTATTTTAGAATGCGTGACACGTTTATTTTAGAATAGTGTGACGCGTTTATTTTAGAATGCGTGACACGTTTCTTTTAGAATAGTGTGACACGTTTATTTTAGAATAGTGTGACGCATTTATTTTAGAATGTGTGATGTGTTTATTTTAGAATAGTGTGACGTGTTTAATTTGGAATCCTTGATGTGTTTATTTTTGAATAGTGTGACGTTTATTTTAGAATAGTGTGACGCGTTTATTTTAGAATAGTGTGACGTGTTTATTTTAGACTAGTGTGATGCGTTTATTTTAGAATGTGTGAGGTGTTTATTTTAGAATGTGTGATGCATTTATTTTAGAATGTGTGATGCGTTTATTTTAGAATGTGTGATGCATTTATTTTAGAATAGTGTGATGCGTTTATTTTAGAATAGTGTGACGTTTATTTTAGAATAGTGCGACGCGTTTATTTTAGAATGCGTGACACGTTTATTTTAGAATAGTGTGACGCGTTTATTTTAGAATGCGTGACACGTTTCTTTTAGAATAGTGTGACACGTTTATTTTAGAATAGTGTGACGCATTTATTTTAGAATGTGTGATGTGTTTATTTTAGAATAGTGTGACGTGTTTAATTTAGAATCCTTGATGTGTTTATTTTTGAATAGTGTGACGCGTTTATTTTAGAATAGTGTGACGTGTTTATTTTAGACTAGTGTGATGCGTTTATCTTAGAATGTGTGAGGTGTTTATTTTAGAATAGTGTGACGCGTTTATTTTAGGATAGTGTGACGCGTTTATTTTAGAATGCGTGACACGTTTATTTTAGAATAGTGTGACGCGTTTATTTTAGAATGCGTGACACGTTTATTTTAGAATAGTGTGACACGTTTATTTAGAATGCGTGACACGTTTATTTTAGAATAGTGTGACTCATTTATTTTAGAATAGTGTGATGCGTTTATTTTAGAATAGTGTGACACGTTTATTTTAGAATAGTGCGACGCGTTTATTTTAGAATGCGTGACACGTTTATTTTAGAATAGTGTGACGCGTTTATTTTAGAATGCGTGACACGTTTATTTTAGAATAGTGTGACACGTTTATTTTAGAATGCGTGACACGTTTATTTTAGAATAGTGTGACGCATTTATTTTAGAATAGTGTGACACGTTTATTTTAGAATAGTGCGACGCATTTATTTTAGAATGCGTGACACGTTTATTTTAGAATAGTGTGACGCGTTTATTTTAGAATGCGTGACACGTTTCTTTTAGAATAGTGTGACACGTTTATTTTAGAATAGTGTGACGCATTTATTTTAGAATGTGTGATGTGTTTATTTTAGAATAGTGTGACGTGTTTAATTTAGAATCCTTGATGTGTTTATTTTTGAATAGTGTGACGTTTATTTTAGAATAGTGTGACGCGTTTATTTTAGAATAGTGTGACGTGTTTATTTTAGACTAGTGTGATGCGTTTATCTTAGAATGTGTGAGGTGTTTATTTTAGAATAGTGTGACGCGTTTATTTTAGGATAGTGTGACGCGTTTATTTTAGAATGCGTGACACGTTTATTTTAGAATAGTGTGACGCGTTTATTTTAGAATGCGTGACACGTTTATTTTAGAATAGTGTGACACGTTTATTTAGAATGCGTGACACGTTTATTTTAGAATAGTGTGACTCATTTATTTTAGAATAGTGTGATGCGTTTATTTTAGAATAGTGTGACACGTTTATTTTAGAATAGTGCGACGCGTTTATTTTAGAATGCGTGACACGTTTATTTTAGAATAGTGTGACACGTTTATTTTAGAATGCGTGACACGTTTATTTTAGAATAGTGTGACGCATTTATTTTAGAATAGTGTGACACGTTTATTTTAGAATAGTGCGACGCATTTATTTTAGAATGCGTGACACGTTTATTTTAGAATAGTGTGACGCGTTTATTTTAGAATGCGTGACACGTTTCTTTTAGAATAGTGTGACACGTTTATTTTAGAATAGTGTGACGCATTTATTTTAGAATGTGTGATGTGTTTATTTTAGAATAGTGTGACGTGTTTAATTTGGAATCCTTGATGTGTTTATTTTTGAATAGTGTGACGTTTATTTTAGAATAGTGTGACGCGTTTATTTTAGAATAGTGTGACGTGTTTATTTTAGACTAGTGTGATGCGTTTATTTTAGAATGTGTGAGGTGTTTATTTTAGAATGTGTGATGCATTTATTTTAGAATGTGTGATGCGTTTATTTTAGAATGTGTGATGTGTTTATTTTAGAATAGTGTGATGTTTATTTTAGAATAGTGTGACGCGTTTATTTTAGAATAGTGCGACGCATTTATTTTAGAATGCGTGACACGTTTATTTTAGAATAGTGTGACGCGTTTATTTTAGAATGCGTGACACGTTTCTTTTAGAATAGTGTGACACGTTTATTTTAGAATAGTGTGACGCATTTATTTTAGAATGTGTGATGTGTTTATTTTAGAATAGTGTGACGTGTTTAATTTAGAATCCTTGATGTGTTTATTTTAGAATGTGTGAGGTGTTTATTTTAGAATGTGTGATGCATTTATTTTAGAATGTGTGATGCGTTTATTTTAGAATAGTGTGACGTGTTTATTTTAGAATATTGTGACGCGTTTATTTTAGAATTAAAATAATTTGGATTCAATTCAATTTTGTAAATGTTAAAAATTCCAATGTCCAATGACAGTCAGTGTCGGAGACCCCTTTGATATTCAAGCTCTATGACTGTGGAGTTCTAAAAAATAACAGCATATGATAAATCAGACAAAACATTGAAAAAGACATGACACTTCTATTCTTTCCTAAAAAAAAGTTTGAGTACATTAACACATCTGGTGTGGAATGAACTTCATAGACAGGGAACAATTAAGTAAGTAGAAAAGTGTTTCACCCCGGAATCATCATGAATACGACATTGTCAATATTCTAATTCTACTTGTAAACAGCACACTGTATGAGAATATACATCTGAATATTCAGATTGGCATGTTATGAATATTATTATTATTATTATTTATTTCTTAGCAGACGCCCTTATCCAGGGCGACTTACAATCGTAAGCAAAAACATTTCAAGCGTTACAATACAAGTAATACAATAAGAGCAAGAAATACAATAACTTTTGTTCAAGTAAAGTACAAGTTTGACAAACCACAATTCAATAATACAGCAGGTAATAGTGATAGTTACATCAGGATATGATTAAATAGTGATAGTTACATCAGGATGTGATTAAATACAAAGTACTACAGGTTAAAAACTTGGCAGATTACAGTATTCTGAAGTACAGGATTAAATGCAGTAAAATAGGGGCTGATAAGAGCAAAATAAAGCACATTTACATGAAGGGTGATAGTGTCCCAGGATACAAACAGAGGAGTTCTACAGGTGCTCTTTGAAGAGGTGAGTCTTAAGGAGGCGCCGGAATGTGGTCAGGGACTGGGCAGTCCTGACATCTGTAGGAAGGTCATTCCACCACTGCGGAGCAAGGGTGGAGAAGGAGCGGGCTCTGGAGGCAGGGGAGCGTAGCGGTGGTAGAGCACTGTATAACATGCCAGTGTATGAATATGCCATGCACTGTATAAACATGCCAATGATTATTTGGAATGCTAAATCATGTAAACACATTCTGAGTGTTTTCTGATTTGGTTCTGCTTTGTTGAACTCTTTCCCTGAGAAGTACTTGAACAGCATATTATTTCAATTGTATGCCTGAAGCAATGCCATCAATGCTAAAACAAAATTCCAATGCTTTTGTTCAACCAATACAGATATATATGTTTTTATTGTGTTCCTTTTTGGGGTTACATATTTTATACTGCTTATTTTTGCTTGTCCTTGTTGCAGATCAGATAAGAAATATACTTTTAAATGTACTGTATAACATGTAGGACTAATAAATTTATAAAACATAAGGAAACACTTTATATTAAGTGTCTTTAATTGCTCTGTATTTACAATGTTATTATGCACAGTTACAATGTACTTAATGTGCAAATCTTTTTGCATGATATATGTAAGTACACAATTGTATAAGAAAAGGGTTAGGGTTATATCGTGCAAAGAGTTACACATTAAATACATTGTAACTATGCATAATAACATTGAAATTATGTGTAAGTACACATGCAGTTAGTAAGTAACTACTATTTAAAGACACAGTCATTAGAGACACTTAATGTAAAGTGTTACCAAACATAATTTCTAACAGTCAAAAATAGTTGATAAATTACTTCAGTATCAGTGAGTAAAAAATGTACATGTCTTACTATATACTGTATATTTAAAATGCACACATAAGGAATGTATGGGTTGTTTTGAAAAGGCTGCCGTCTCTGAGATTTTGAAAAAGTCTGAGAGCATGATACAAATTTACATAAGTAGTCATTTTTGTAAGTACTCTCAGTTTAATCTGAAATTCAACAATCAATTACAGTATTTTTCAATATCTTGTTAAAATGCCTTCAGTTTAAACAAGGGAACTAGAGATTCCTGATTGAAAATAGGCCTGTCTATTGTACTTTGAAGAGCAGTATGGAATATATCTACAGAATAGGGAGGGTCACAGGCACCTCATACCTACTGTAGAGTATATTATAAAAGTGGGGGAATCTCCCATGATTGCATCAACCATCTATTTGTGGTTCTCCTAGGATTATCCCTAAAAATAAGCAGTACACCAGGTGCAATCCAGAGGGATTCCCTGGCATTGGAACACCCCTAAAAAAAGCCTGACGTGACTGTGTATCCCAATGGTCAGATCTTCCCCTTATAGTCACAGCCATGTGTTTCTTGGCAGACATTGGCAATACAATCTGAAAAACTAAACAAACAAAAAAAAAACTAAAAGCTGGCAATTTGGTATGGAATAATCCATTTAAGAAAACAGTATCTGAGCTCCAAATTGTGAATTATTAAAACTGAAATGAAGCAGGTGTCTTTACCACTTCTCTCACACACACACACACACCAAAACTGTACACATCTTGACAGAGACAAATAATAACATTATGTAAAACATTTTTTGTTCCTGGGTAGTAAGTATTATTTCCTAATTGCTTATGCCTCAAAAGTATAGAAAATGGCTATTATTCCCCACAAACTTTGCTTTTGTGACCAGGACAGTGATATTTTGAAATTTACCTATTTCCAATGAGAAAACGGGCGAATTTGTGTCTTTTCGTTCACATAAAGTCAGAAAAAAACAACATATGAATCCATATTAACATGTATTTATACTAAAGTAATACAAAAATGACTACAAAAGATTTAGAAGTGAGTAGTTTTTCGAGATTTACGATTATACTGTAAATCACTTTCACGTATCAGCCCCCAAATGTAGTCTCCCATCATGTTCTCGTTATACTGTCCTTGGTAGCGGTGTTCAAAGTCCAGTATATCCTGGTGGAAGCGCTCGCCTTGCTCCTCCGAGTACGCTCCCATGTTCTCCTTGAATTTATCAAGATGAGCATCAAGGATATGGACTTTGAGGGACATCCTACAGCCCATTGTGCCGTAGTTCTTCACCAGAGTCTCAACCAGCTCCACATAGTTTTCGGCCTTGTGATTGCCCAGTAAGCCCCGAACCACTGCGACAAAGCTGTTCCAAGCCGCTTTCTCCTTACTAGTGAGCTTCTTGGGGA